>NC_134399.1:70944595-71263529 GCF_050003625.1 Haematobia irritans | reverse complement strand
AGTGTTCTCTCTTGGTCTTGCTGCATCTCTCTCTATCTCTTGTTCTCTTTATCACTAGTGTTTGTTAAGTTTAATTGTATATTTTTACTCTAGCAGTAATTTTCTCAATTTTCTCTTTCTCTCTGTTTGTCTGCTGGTACAAATACATATATACATACATACACAACAAATATTGATGTATATTTCTGTTTATCTGATAATTTATCTATATATATATTTGTATGTGTGCGTGTTTTAGTTCACCATGTTAGCAAAACCTTGTAGACTAAGATAATGCCCAAATATGTATTAATAAATCAATAAATTTCCAATTAGTTTGTTAATAATAACTTTCCTTTCTTTTTCTCTTTTTCTCATACTGTTTTTTTTTTTTTGTATTTTCTTTCGTGTGTTTATTACCGATTTTCCCACGTATTTTGGTATGTGCAAAACCTCTGGACTTATCATGATGTCGTATGGGCAATGTTAATCTCCTGCATCTACAACAAATCACATTCTTGTACCTGTCATTTTCGCCAAATAAATGAATGATGATGATTAAATACGATGCTGTCTTGCCCCCATGTCTTTCACATCTGTCAATGACCATTGTGATGGTGATGATGATAATGATGGTGATGTCAATGACCACTACTCCTGCCAACAGTTATTTATGATAGATAACTGTGCCGATGATTGGAGAATCGCTATGACATGGCAACGAATTAGTCAAATAGGTTTAGAACTTTTTATATGTGCTATACATCCAATTCCTGGCGAATATTATTTTCAATGGACAACAAAATTGGCGAATAAAAATAAAACAATGGGCACAGAGATGGTGCCGTATGACGTAGCTTTATCATTACCCATGTTCCTTCGTTTATATTTAATATGTCGTGTAATGCTTTTACATTCAAAACTATTTACGGATGCCTCATCACGGAGCATAGGTGCTCTCAATAGGATAAATTTCAATACAAGGTAAGTGACTAAATTCAGACATCCTAAACCCTAACTTTAGATTACATTAAGCCTTAAAAAATGTCATTTGGGCATTTACGCAAAACCACAAAATTAGATCATGATATGTGTGAAAATGTTCTCAGAAATATTGGGCTGCTTTCTACGAAGTTTGGTATTTAATTGTTTTTGAAATGGGGACGAAAACTATATAGAGGGATTTATCTAATAGGACTGGATAAATTCTTCTAAAAACTCTCATTACCTAGTAATCTTTCAAGTAATTAGGCCAAAACTGGTAACCAATTACACTTAAATGGAAACCTTCTTTACTTTCTCAGGAAGATGTTCTTAAAGAAATGTACTTCTCTGTAGCATTACCGCAAGCTAATTTGTAAGCGAGGACGAGATATGAACCAAAATATAAACGGCTCATCCGACTGCTGATAGTTTTATTCCAGTGACAGTTGATTTTATTTTTTATAAGCTTACAAAAGCAGTTTGATTTATTGTATTCAGAAATAAAGTTATTTGTGAAGAGATTCATGCTTCATTTTGCTGGAAAATCACAAATGGCTATCGTTAGAGTCATCCAGCATTTAAATTTGAATACATCCTTTTGCTTCTCATGTCATTGCTCATTACTGTGATACTGACAGTGTTGCATCGCGTTCCAAAAATTGAGGAAAAACGGCAACAATACCAGAATTGAGCCGACAACTGAAGGCCAGATTTGATCGAAATCCACACTGATGTGGTAGAAAACTTGCTCGTGAGCTGAATATGTATTGCATCTACGTATAGTTTGGACTAAAGCCATGAAAGTTTCAAAAAGTGCAATGGCACATCGATGCATAAACCAAAATCATCGTTTTAACTTACCAAAAATTTCAGCTGACAATATAACTACATATTCAATTGTCCACCAGAACTCAAGCACCGCCAAGATCATATTTTGCGATGATTTCCTCTCCGTTGGCATAAAAATTGCATTTGGGGCTTGTAAACCCAGGAGAAGCCGAGAAGCCTCTACATATTCAATTATTAATGCGGTTTATGGTCATTGGATTTTAGCTTCTCGAAAATGAGGTTTGATAAACAGATACCGTGAATGTATGACGCTAGTTAAAGAATGTCCTTTTGGCAAAAAAATGAGCCTACCAGAAAGATTGATTTTAGACTCCATAAAATATATACCTATCGATCCGTCTGTCCGTCCATGTATTTGGTGTTCGTTGGATTTCGGTCGCATTTATAAACAGATTTTGATCAAATTTGGCACACGGTGGTTTTTTGGCACAAACGCTATTGAATTGAATATAGAACAAGTATATACGGCCGTAAGTTCGGCCAGGCCGAATCTTATGTATCCTCCATCATGGATTGCGAAGAAACTTCTACGAAAGACTGTTATCCACAATCGAATTACTTTGGTTGTGGTATCTTAAAACTTCTTAACATCGTTTTCTAAATTGTGAGTTAGTCCATATGTGGTATATATTAGACAAAAAAGTTATGTATGGATAAGTCTACAAATAATTACGAATCGATATGGACTTTTGCACGGTACGTAGAGAGCAAGAATTGAAATATGGACGTCGCTTATATGGGGGCTATATACAATTATGAACTTTATATGGACCAATGTTTGTGTGATTGGGGATCGATTTATCTGAAGGCTATATATAACTATAGACCGATATGGACCTAGTTAGGCATAGTTGTTAACGGTCATATACTAGCACAATGTACCAAATTTCAACTGACTCGGATGTAATTTGCTCCTCCAAGAGGCTCCAAAACCAAATCTCGGGATCGGTTTATATGGGGGCTATATATGATTATGGACTGATATGGACCACTTTTGGCATGGGTGTTAAATATCATACATATACTACCACCACGTACCAAATTTCCACCAGATCGGATGAATTTTGCTTATCCAAGAGGCTCTAAAACCAAATCTCGGGATGAGTTTATATGGGGCTATATATAATTATGGACTGATATGATCCAACTCCTGCATGGTTTCTGGATACCATATACTAACATCACGTACCAAATTTCAATCAAATCGGATGAATTTTGCTCTTCCAAGAGGCTGTGGAGGTCATATCTGGGTATCGGTTTATATGGGGGCTATATATAATTATGGACCGATTTCGACCAATTTTTGCATGGGTCCTTGAGGCCATATATTACACCACGTACTAAATATCAACTCAATCAGATGAATTTTGGTCTTCCAAGAGCCTCCGCAAGCCAAATCTGGGGATCGGTTTATATGGGGGCTATATATAATTATAGACCGATTTGGACCAATTTTTGCATGGTTGTGAGAGACCATATACTAACACCATGTACCACATTTCAACCGGATCAGATGAATTTTGCTCCTCCAAGAGGCTCCGCAAGCCAAATCTGCGGGTCCGTTTATATGGGGGCTATACGTAAAAGTGGACCGATATGGCCCATTTGCAATACCATC
The DNA here is from genome assembly GCF_050003625.1 of Haematobia irritans. Taxonomy (NCBI): domain Eukaryota; kingdom Metazoa; phylum Arthropoda; class Insecta; order Diptera; family Muscidae; genus Haematobia; species Haematobia irritans. The sequence continues at coordinate 71,260,099 of NC_134399.1, read as the reverse complement.
CGACCTACATCAATAACAACTACTTGTGCCAAGTTTCAAGTCGATAGCTTGTTTCGTTCGAATGTTGGCGTGATTTCAACAGACGGACGGACATGCTCAGATCGACTCAGAATTTCACCACGACCCAAAATATATATATACTTTATGGGGTTTAGAGCAATATTTCGATGTGTTACAAACGGAATGACAAAGTTAATATACCCCCATCCTATGGTGGAGGGTATAAAAATCGAATAAAATTTATACATAGCTCCAATATATATGTATGGGGTCTCATTGCGCTGTTTTGTTAAGCGATCTTTGCCAAATTAGCACAAAGTAATCATATTAACCACCCTTTCAGTGTGCAAGATTCCATCGTAATCGGTTCAGATTTTGATATAGCTCTCATATCTGTGTATCGCACGATTTTTCCGAAATTTGGCCATAGAACCCTTATTTATCACCCTTCTTATTCAAATTTAGCACAACTAAACCTTTAAATTTAATCCCAATCGATTCAGATTTTAATATAGCTGCCATATATATTTATCGCCCGAGTTTGCCACATTTGACCATAGAAACCTAATTTATTGACCGATCTTACCCAAATTTACGTAAATCTAATCCTCTATAGTACTAACTACATACACAAAGAATCATCCAAATCGGGTTAGATTTAGATATAGCTCCCATGTATCGCCAGATTTGCAAATTTTGTCTATAAAACCCTCAATTACTAGCCGATCTTACTCAAAGTCGAGCGATACGCCCGATTTTGACAAATTTGAACCTAATGACCTTAATGTATTAACCTATCCTTTTGAAAGTTTGCACAATGTAATCTTCTATGTATAAACTGAGCATGACAAAAATAATAGAAATCGGTTCTGATTTAGATATAGCTCTCATATATAACATATGTATCACCCGATTTACCCAAATTTGACCGTAATACCCCAATTTATTACTTATTTGTGACTCAAATTTCAAGCTATGAGTTACTAGTTAGATTTACTCGTAACCTGATTTTCACAAATTTTGATACATTACCATAATTGAGGGGTTTTCTCTTTTTTAATAATGGACTAAATATTAGTGGCATACTAACTCTGTTTGTGCAAAATCAAGTATAGATATTAGGTTAGGTGGCAGCCTGATGTATCAGGCTCACTTAGACTATTCGGTCCATTGTGATACCACATTTGTAAAACTTCTCTCTTATCACTGAGTGCTGCCCGATTCCATGTTAAGCTCAATGACAAGAGACCTCCTTTTTGTAGCCGAGTCCGAACGGCGTTCCACATTGCAGTGAAACCACTTAGAGAAGCTTTGAAACCCTCAGAAATGTCACCAGCATTACTGAGGTGGGATAATCCACCGCTGAAAAACGTTTTTGGTATTCGGTCGAAGCAGGAATCGAACCCAAGACCTTGTGTATGCAAGGCGGGTATGCTAACCATTGCACCACGGTGGTTAGCATGCCCGGGCATTTCCGTACAGATTTTGATAAAGCTTCAATAAACATGAGCCCCTTAATTTTCATAAATATGGAAATACGGTTTATTTCCCAAACCTATTACAATGATAACCCACATATGCAATTCAGTAGGTGTGGTTTAGGGTATAATATAGTCGGCCCCGCCCGACTTTCGACTTTACTAACTTGTTTACAGTTGCAGTTGATTGATACTAAACTGTATATACGTGCCTTACAACCAACGAAACGAAAACCTTCCGGACCATGTTATCATTCCATGAAGTCATCATAGTTGGCCACTGAGGTCTTCTAATATAATAACTTGAGGTTTCTACTATCAAAGAGAAGATTCAAGACCTCATGCAAGAAAATTAGTTTTGATAAAAAGCTACGGTGATTGGATTGTACTAACTAGATAGATTGTAACCAATTTTATAGTTTCAGTTGATTGGTATCGATTTGGAAAATGTTAACTGGCAACAAGACTGTGCTTCGTGCCACTAAATCTTACACGCACAGAAGGAATATGATCACCACAACCATGTTTTAAGAGTAAAATATTATTTTTGAACGGTGAGCATGGAACATTTTTCTAGCAAAAATTTTGTTTTCTCGGCAAACAGATACATGGTTGCCGAAATCAGGTACATAATTTTCGAGAACATAGCATGGTTGCGAGAAAAATGTTCCATGCTCACAGTCCAAAAATAATATTTTACTCTTGACACATGTTTGAGGTGATTATATTCCTACTCTGGGTGTACACGAAAAGTTTCCGGACCATATTATATCTTGAACATAACACCATGTAGTTTCTTCCATCAAATATATAATTCAAGACCTCATGGAGAGATTCTTGTGAGGCTATCGAGGATGTTGGGATGCTTTGGTTATACAGAATTTCATATAAATGGATATTGTCATACCAGCGTGGTCATTGTGGCTATTTGGCTGATATTGCTTTTTATTTCAAAAGGCATGCGGTGCTCTTTGCTATGACAAAAAAAATTATGACATCATTTATCTCAAAATAAGGAATTTTTCCTTGAATACCAAAATAACACCTCTTATTAGAGGACACTTTAGTTTTCTTACGAGAAACTTAATTAGAAAAATAAAATGATAACGTCAATCAGCGACATGAATATTAAATTTGATAAAGGGTAATTTCTTTAACCCTTGCACTACCCATGTCTACTTAGAAGAACATTCGAAAAAGACTCCAAATTCTATTTTTCCACTTAGTTTCCATTTATTTCTCGATGTTATTTTAAAGAAGAAGCTTTAGTCTAAATAAGCTATAAATATTTTCCATATTGGTGAGCACTAAAATGCATTTTTATAAACTTCTTTAACATTAAACGAAAAATATGAAAATTTGAGACAATTTTTCCACTGTATGTTTCTAGTAAGTGGACATTTATACAAAAACTATATCTGATACTTTTTCGGATTCTTTTTTGTATTTTTTTTCTCACACTTTGAAGGATATTATAGGCCAATTAGCCCTTTTTTCGTAAGGCCATTTGGTCACAATTCAAAAATCAAGTTTTCAGAACAAGCTCATATAGCTCTGGAAGTAATTGAGGTAGGTTTTCAAAATGACAATTTTTGTTCCACATGCTGTTATTACGAGGAAAAAAATGAAGAAAAATTAAAGTTTTTAACATTAGGTTTATTTTGGTAAATTTATTATATTAATGAACATTTTCATTGTATTTACGAATTTGTTTCATTGGCTTAATTTTTGTCTTAATATAACTAAGTTTTTTTTATGAGTGTATTTATACAAATATATAAACTTAATTGATACCTGGTAAAAATACTAAACAACTAAACTAAAATCAACCGTGCAATTCTATATATTATTATATAATTAATTTGCATTAAGCGGAATGGCATGCATTTAGTACCATGCTTTCATTGTCAATTGATTTAATTGGAAAAATAATAAGGCTTATTAGGATTTAATAAGATTAAATAGATTTAGTGAATTCGATTACAACAATTAAAATTAGAAACCCAAAATTTTTATAATTAATAGTTTCAATTTATTTATTTTATAATCAGAAACATCAGCGAGGTTGTAAATTGATAATAATAGATATACTCTTTTCATCTATTAAAATAGATGGCAATTTTAATATGGATGCTAAAGTGGGGCAAAGGCAGAGGCACAGAGGAAAAAATTTCACATATGTGAAAATTGAATCAATTAGATTTTTAACTGGACTTAAAAGGTGATTTTTTAGCTGCTATCTTTTGGGCACCACTAGTTTAAACAGCAAACGCAGGTTTCGAGTTTTGTTTTACTGTCAACCATAAAAAGTTTAGTCTATAATTTAACGCTTAAAAATTATCTAATTTTATTATCTGAAGTTACATCTTGATTTTCCAAGAAAATTTTATCTAGAATCGTTTAAAAAGAAACGATCTGGCCAATTGTTAAGTTTTTTTTTAGATTTGAAAATGTTGAGTACGGGAACATGTGAAAAGGTCCTTTGGGACCTTGTACGGTACTGCATAATAAGTATAGGTATAATAAGTTTGTGCATTTGTATGTAACGCCAAGAAATAGTGTCATAGACACATCTTGTAGTACACCGATCGGCTTAGAATTAAATTCTGATTCGATTTAGCGACGTCCGTCTGTCTGTCTGTCTGTCTGTCCGTCCCTCTGTCTGTATATGTAATTTTGTGCACAAAGTGCAGCTTGCAATTTAAGTCCGATCGTCCTCAAATTTGGCATAGGGCCGTTTCTTTGGACAGAGACAATCGCTATTGGTTTTGGAAAAAATCGGTTCAGATTTAGATATAGCTGCCATATATATTTATCCCCGATTTGGTCATAGTTAGCGTGTTTATCAACCGATTTTCTTGAAATACCGTACATCCAAATATTTTATGAATCTCGAAAATCATGCAAAATATCAGCCAAATCGGTTCAAATTTAGATATAGCTCCCATATATATCTTTCGTCCGATTTAGACTCATATGACCACAGAGGCCAAAGTTTACTACCGATCTTCGTGAAATTTTGCACAAAGGGTAGAATTGACATTATACCAATGCTTGGTAAATTTGATTGAAATCGGTTCAAATTTAGATATAGCTCCCATATATATTTTTCGTCCGATTTTAACTTATATGGCCACAAAAGCCAGAGTTTTGCCGTGATTTGCTTCAAATTTTGCACAAGGGGTACGTTTAATAGTATCGTTAAGTGTGTCAAATTTTGTTAAAATCGGTTCAGATTTAGATATAGCTCACATATATATGTCTTTCACACGATTTGGACTTATATGGTCTCAAAAGCCAGAGTTTTGCCCTGACTTACTTCAAATTTTGCACAAGTGGTACTTTTAACGATACTATTGTATGTGCCAAATATGGTCAAAATCGATTCAGATTTAGATATAGCTCCCATATATATCTTTCGTCCGATTTGAACTTATATGGCCTCAAAATCCAGGGTTTTGCCGTGATTAGCTTCAAATTTCGCACAAGGAGTACGTTTAGTAGTATCGGTAATTGTGCCAAATCTGGTTGAAATGTGTTCAGATTTAGATATGGCTCCCATATATATCTTCCGTCCGATTTGCACTCATATCACCATGGGGGCCAAAGTTATACATTCTAACTATACATATACATTCTAACTTTATATAATTTAGTCAAAATCGGTTCAGATTATATATATCTCCCATATATACGTACACCAGAGTTGGGGAAATATGGTAGACTGTTACACATTTTAGACCCATTTTCAATGGAAGTTTCCTCCAATTAACTGGATAGCGTTAGCCGATTTAACTTTTAACCCTTTCACTACCGATGTCCACTTAGAAGGACATTAGAAAAAGACACCAAATTCTATTTTCCCGCTTAGTTTCGATTTATTTCTCGATGTTATTTTAAAGTAGAGGCTTTAATCTAAATAAGCTATAAATATTGTCCATATTGTCCATACATTTTTATAAACATCTTTAACATTAAACGAAAAATACGAAAATTTGAGACAATTTTTGTACTGTATGTTTCTAGTAAATGGACATTTATACAAAAACTAAAGCTGATACTTTTACGGGTTCTTTTTGGTATTTTTTCTCACACTTTGAAATATATTTCGTAAGGCCCTTTGGTCACAATTTAAGAATCAAGTTTTCAGAACAAGCTCATATAGCTCTTGAAGTAATTGAGGTAGGTTTTCAAAATGACAATTTTTGTTCTACATGCTATTATACAAGTAACAACAGAAGAAAAATAAAAGTTTTTATGATTAGGTTTATTTCAGTAGTGAAAGGGTTAATTCTAGAGATTTTGTAGAAGTAAAAAAATTGTCTCCTTTATATAGCTTCCAGCAAATGTGAAGTAGTTGAGATGGTAACACAAATTTTGGCCTACATAGGGGTGAAGGATATAATATAGTCGGCCCCGCCCGACTTTAGACTTAACTTACTTTTTTGTATCGTTTGAACACATTTCTGAAACGGAAACAGAAACACATATAGACGTCAATAAAGAAATCAGTGATGACGACGATGGTGAGGACACTGAGCAACCAATATGAACCAATTTCCCCTTAGTAATTCGGTGGCAAATTTTCAACCGTATCAGATGGAATTTGAGGTTTTAAAAGTCAAATCTTGGGCGGTCGGTTTATATGGAGGCTATATATAATTATGGTCCAATATATACTAACATCACGAAAGGTATATCTAAATCTGGATCGATTTCTTTGAAAATCAAAAGGGTTCTATTCTGATCCAAAACACATACTTGTGCAAATTTGAAGACAAGTGCGGTATTGACTTTGATCACAGAAATGTTTTCACAGACAGACGGACCGATGGATGAAAATAGCAAGACCAATTCAGAGGCCCACCATGAGCATTATTGCCAAAGACACCATGTGTTTATCACGTTTATTTCTGGATGTTGCAAACATATGCACTAACTTATAATTCCCTGTTCCACAGTGTGGCACAGGGTATAAAAATGTCACTCCACAAACACTAAGTATTTTACAATCTAATGAATAGTATGTAAAGTGTTAAACTAGTTTCAGCTGAGTTTGGCCTATACATAGTTTATGATACTTCTATTACACACGTTTTGAGTAGCCCTGTATAATCACACGAAGCGTGTAGTTCTTTCCTAAGCTAATATGTTTTGTGGTACCAGGGTGCGTATGAATATTGATTTTTATTTAATATCTACAAATAATTACGTATACGCTACCATGATCGCTTTATTAAGATATACCATACATGTACTTTCACCATCTTCCTATTCTATCGATAATCACTAATAAGAAAATAATATAAATCAAATTCTCCTCTTACAGATTTGTCCTTAAAACTCTAATGACAATATGTCCTGGTACGGTGTTACTAGTGTTCATGGTCTCCCTATGGATCATCGCATCGTGGACGTTACGACAATGTGAACGGTAAGTTCAAGAATTTCCTTTCAATTCCCCTAGATGATAGTAAACCCTCTTTTTCCATTAAATAAATACCCTTTTTGACCCACCCCCACTACCCCTGTTTTTTATGCTATAAACTTTATTGAGGTTTGTTTTTAATTATTTCCCAACAAATGAAATAAAAAAGAAAAGCGAGAAAGCAAAAAAAAAAAGATCAACACGAAAAAAAGAGTGTGAGAGAATATATAAATAATTTCAATAAAAACTAAAAACAAAAAAGAAAAACTAATGCAAACACCGTTTTTTGCCTTCAATATAACGCACGAATTTCTTTACTTTATATCTTATTTCACTTTTGTTCGTTTACATTCGTTTTTTTTTCTAATAAAACACTTTTAATATTTCTTATGTTTCTAAGTATTGCATTATAATTTAACACTACACTTATACTGTTTGGTTAATTTTTTTTTTATAATATTTAAAATAAATGAAAAAAGCATATATTTTTTATTTTATTAAATTGTTTTCTCTAAGTTCGTTATATAATATAGAATTAGTTTCGTTCATTTAGATTTGTTTCAATCATAATTCATTTTTTTTTTAGTTTTTCCCCCACTTTGTTTGAAATTGAATCAAATTGCTCTTTTGTTGACAATTATAAATTTCAAATATCACTACATAGAAGAAAAACTATTTCAATTTCATTGTGACTATAATAAAAAAAAATCAAGCTCTTTAAGCACTGCACTTTTTTCATGAACTATGAAAATAATAATTCAATTGAATTCGAGCGTATTTGATAGTATGGATCAAAGGCAAATAAAAATGTATAAACAACAAAAGAAAAATGACAAACTATAGCTGTTTACTATCATCATATGACAATATATCTTTGTTATTCACAATCCCTATGGAAAAAATAGCGATCGACAAATAATCAAACACAGCAAGACCCCCTATGATTTTTTTATATCTGTATAACATACATCTACCACCAACCATTTTATTCTATTTGTTGGACCATTTGTGAGGCATAGCTATGTAAGTTTCATTCAAATTATCATCAAGGAACATTTTCTAGGAATATTAAAAAAAAACACAGAGATTAAATTCAGAAAAATGCATGAAATCTTTATTTGAATCTATACTAAGGTCCATTGAAATCAAATCGGGATATCGGTCTATATTAGGGCTGTCATTTGTGATAAATACGCGTCGCGAAATCCTGGGATTTTCGTCACGGGATTAATACCCCAATCCAGGGCTTACGAAAATATACCTGTTATAATCAAAATATTTAAAATATTTAAGCGATATAAAATTTCCTTTTTAATTTATTTTTGCCATAATTTTTTAGTTTTTTCTTTTGTAATTATGTTGAGTTGGACTCAGTGTTCGTTAAGCATGATAACAATTTGAAATGTACTCTTATGTTCTTTTGTCGTTTTTTTTTTTTTTTGTTAATAAAATTGATCCGAATCCCCGGATTTATACAAATCGATGCCGATTGACAGCCCTAGTCTATATGGTGGCTATACAAAAAATTAATAATCCGAACATCTACTTAAGGGCCTTGAATACCTCTAGTTTTCCAATTTTAGTCAATTGGGATAAATATTGAGTTATCTAGAAGCGAATAACTGAAATAAAAATAAACCGATACAGACCTATTCGGCTTACCTGTTTGTAAATATAATATATCTCTAGATTTCAAATTGCAAAAAATTTAAGTGTATAAACGACCAAGAAGTCAATTCGGGTTATCTGTCTATATGGGGATTATACCAAAACACATACCATATTTAAAGCATATATTTGTGGACCTATAGATTTCCAATTTCAGGCTAAACTAATAAAAACTACAGTTTCTCGAAGGCCACGGCTTCAAATCGGAAGCTCGGTCTATATGAGGGCTACTCCAAACCCTGCACCAATACACACCATATTCGATACACAAACTTGTGGTTCTATAATTCCTCTAGATTTACAATTTCAGGCAAAATCCAAAAGAAATTATACGGTTTCTAGAAGCCCTAAATCCCAAAACGGGGGGTTGGTTTATATAGGGGCTATATCGAAACCTGGACCTATATAGCCAATCTTCGAACTTTATCCGTCTGTAAACAAAAAACTAATCTGGTCCAAATTTCAAGAGGATAGCGCCATTATTCAAGTCTGTAGCTTGATTAACAGGTTGGCTGATAAGTCCCCGGTCTAACAAAGAAAAACATATTTATACCCTGCTCCACACTGTGGAACAGGATATAAATATGTTAGTGCATATGTTTGCAACACCCAGAAGGAGACGAGATAGACACATGGTGTCTTTGGCAAAAATGCTCAGGGTGGGCTCTTGAGTCGATATAGCGATGTCCGTCTGTCCGTGAACACATTTTTATAATCAAAGTCTAGGTCGCAGTTTTAGTCCAATCGACTTCAAATTTGGCACAAGTATGGGTTTTAGCTCAGAATAGATCTCTATTGATTTTGGAAGAAATCGGTTCAGATTTAGATATAGCTCCCATATATATATTTCGCCCGATATGGACTTATATGGCCCCATAAGCCAGAGTTTTACCCTAATTTACTTAAAATTTTGCACAAGAAGAACAATTAGTACTATAGTCAAGTGTGCCAAATTTTATTGAAATCGGTTCAGATTTAGATATAGCTCCCATATATATCTTTCGCCCGATATGGACTAATACGGTCCCAGAAGACAGAGTTTTACCCCAATTTGGTTGAAATTTTACACAGAGAGTAGAATTAGCATTGTAACTATGTGTGCCAAATTTGGTTGAAATCGCTTCAGATTTAGATATAGCTTTCGCCCGATTTACACTAATATGATTTACACTCCGATTTAGTTGAAATTTTGCACAGGGAGTAGAATTAGCATTGTAGCTATGCGTGCCAAATTTGGTTGAAATCGGTTCAGATTTAGATATATCTCCCATATTTACACTCATATGACCACAGAGGCCAATTTTTAACTCCGATTTAGTTGAAATTTTGCACAGGGAGTATAATTAGCATTGTTGCTATGCGTGCCAAATTTGGTTGAAATCGGTTCAGATTTAGATATAGCTCTGATGTCGACAAAAATGGTCAAAATACCAACATTTTCCTTGTAAAATCGCCATTGCTTAGTCGAAAAGTTGTAAAAATGACTCCAATTTTCCTTAACTTTTAATACATATATATATCGAGCGATAAATCATAAATAAACATTTTCGAAGTTTCCTTAAAATTGCTTCAGATTTAAACGTTTCCCATATTTTTTTACTAACATTGTGTTCCACCCTAGTGCATTAGCCGATTTAAATGTTGAGTCTATAGATTTTGTAGAAGTCTATCAAATTCTTCAAGATCGAGTGATATTTAAATGTATGTATTTGGGACAAACCTTTATATATAGCCCCCAACACATTTGGCGGATGTGATATGGTATCGAAAATTTAGATCTACAAAGTGGTGCAGGGTATAATATAGTCGGCACCGCCCGATTTTAGACTTTCCTAATTTTTTTTTTTTTTTTTTTTGTCAACGATACAACGATTATAAAGACCTTCTAATGTGTTGATACCATTTTGGTAGTACTCCTTTGGTTTTGCCTCCAAATAGGCCTCAGTTTCGGCGATCACATCTTCATTGGAGCCAAAATTTTTCCCTGCGAGCATCCTTTTCAGGTCTGAGAAAAAGAAAAATTTTTGCCATCGTTCTTAATGACTTGTGGCACGGTGCGTTGTCTTGGTGGAACAACACTTTTTTCTTCTTCATATGGGGCCGTTTTGCCGCGATTTCGACCTTCAAACGCCCAATAACTCCATATAATAGTCACTGTTGATGGTTTTTCCCTTCTCAAGATAATCGATAAAAATTATTCCATGCGCATCCCAAAAAACAGAGGCCATTACTTTGCCAGCGGACTTTTGAGTCTTTCCACGCTTCGGAGACGGTTCACCGGTCGCTGTCCACTCAGCCGACTGTCGATTGGACTCAGGAGTGTAGTGATGGAGCCATGTTTCATCCATTGTCACATATCGACGGAAAACCTCGGGTGTATTACGAGTTAACAGCTGCAAACACCGCTCAGAATCATCAACACGTTGTTGTTCTTGGTCAAATGTGAGCTCGCACGGCACCCATTTTACACAGAGCTTCCGCATATTCAAATATTGATGAATGATATGACCAACACGTTTCTTTGATATCTTTAAGGCCTCTGCTATCTCGATCAACTTCATTTTACGGTCATTCAAAATAATTTTGATTTTGGATTTTTTTGATGTTTTCGTCGGTAACCACCTCTTTCGGGCATCCACCGCGTTCACCGTCCTCCGTGCTCATTTCACCACGCTTGAATTTTGCATACCAATCAATTATTGTTGATTTCCCTGGGGCAGAGTCCGGAAACTCATTATCAAGCCAAGTTTTTGCTTCCACCGTATTTTTTCTCTTCAGAAAACAGTATTTTATCAAAACACGAAATTCCTTTTTTCCATTTTTTTCGCAATAACAAAAGTTGCTTCACAAAAGACGCTCTATATCACAAACTAATTGACTTACAGTCGTCAAATTTTGACACGAATCATTTGAAGGTTGGTACTATATAAATATAATAATATATAAATATAATAAAATAATAATATGCATTTAATACTAGCGACGCCATCTATATCTCAGACCGGGGATTTATCAGCCAACCTGTTACAACAGGCAGGCTGGAGGACATTGTTTTCCCTGATCAAGATTATATATAATTTAAATAGTCGGAAATCGATATTTCGATATATTACGTGGAAATACGTTGAAATTTTAAATTTAATATCGGAAGCCGTACCATTTAAACTGACCTATTTGATGGAGTAGGTTTCATCAGATGACCTTGAAAGATTTGTTTTAAAAGAAATATTTGGCTGAACTTCACCGTCCCAAGAAAAATGTAAAATCTGAGATATTAACCAAAGATAATATGTTTAAAAAATATTGTTTTTAAGTTTCTAAATGCAACTATAGCTTATCAACTGTGCACTAGTTTTTATACATAGGAAAATTTTCGCAAAAACTTTTCCATTTTTTTCCAATCTTAATTGAGTTTTAAAAAATATTCAATTAAAAATTTAATTGATTCAACAAATTTTTTTAATTGAAACAAAAATCAATCACAAAAATTAATAGTGTCAATTAATTTTTTAATTGGGTTACTTAGTTTTTTAATTGACTTTCAATTAGTTTTTTAATTGATGCTATCATTTCTGTGATTGCATTTCAAAAAAAAAATTAATTGGATCAATTAAATTCGTGATTGAATCAGAAAAAAAAAAATTTGTGTACCCTTCATAATAGCTTTATGATTCCATTTACAACACATCAAAATATTTGTCCTTCATTCATTAAAGTCTATATTCCTGGGTCGTGTTGAAATACTGAGTCGATCTAGCAATGTCCGTCCGTCTGTTGAAATCACACTAACTTCCAAACAAACAAAATTTCGGCTTGCAACTAAGCACAAGCAGTTGATGTTGTGATATAAACGTATAACCCCCATATAAACCCATCCCCAAGAGTTGATTCCCGATCCGGTTGAAATTTGGTATGTAACATGTAGTCTTCATATAAACCTACCCCCCATGCTTTCACTTCTTTAGTCTCATGTAGGAACAAATTTCATCCCATCCAGTTGAAGTTTGTCGCTCTACTACCATGCGAAAATTGGTTCATATCGACTCATAACATAATTATTTATAGTCTTCTCTTCATGAAAAGATTAAGAACTAATAGACTCCATATGGATTAACTTACAATTTAGAAGACAATGTTAAGAAGTTTGAAGATACATTGCCATCTACAATTGTTACTACCGCCCTAGTAATTCGATTATGGATAACGGTCTTTAGTATAATTTTGTACGCAATCTATAGTGGAGGGTACACAAGATTTTAATCTCATCCAATAAATTCTCCAAAGATCTTTCTAACTTCAAGTTAGTAATGTTTTTCAATGTTTTTGTTTCATCTGTACTTATTTTTATTTTCGATCATATATTCGCTAATATGGCGACAAAATTATATACAATTAACAATATAGTATCTAAAATATTAGCTCAACGGGTTATTCGACTGTATGACTTTTCACTACCATACACATTTTATCCATTAATTATGCCAATATCGGTTTCCCTTCTACTTCGCATTATTATGAACACAGGAAAAATTTCCATATTTTATTGAAAAGGATATATAAGAACAAAAATGGGCAAAAGCTATGCTGCTATCATTTTATTTGCTAATTTAAAATGCAAATGAATAGAAAATTTCCGTATTATGATAGTTTTTAGTAGAGACAAAAATTAATTTTGTTGCATATAAAATATGCAATCGGATGTATTATATGCATTTTGTGAAATGGAAAAGTGCCACAAAGTATTTAATATTGTTTTTAAATACACTGAATAAAATCTTATTGTTTGTACAAATAAACATAAATTTTGGTTATTAGCTTTTATCACATCATGAATATAGCAAAAAAAACAATTTAGTTCAAATTAGCCCAGTATCAAGTAATAAGCACAACTCAAATTTACAACATAATCGCTTCGTAAATGGAGGCTTAGTGCAAGTTTCATCTACTTTGGTTTGGTATCAACACCAAAATCATAAGTGTAAAAACACAATCTTGGAAATCGGCCAAGCTTTTTTTCAAAGATTAAACAAATATGTGGGAATAAAAATATGTTGATAATTACAGGGTAATGTAATGTAATGCAAAGCGCTATATTTATACCCTTCACCACTGCTGTGGTACAGGGTATAATAAGTTTGTGCATTTGTATGTAACGCCAAGAAGGAAAAGTCTGAGACCCATCGTTTAGTATACCGATCGTCTTAGAATTAAATTCTGAGTCGATTTAGCGATGTCCGTCTGTCTGTCTGTCTGTCTGTCTGTCCGTCTGTCTGTTGATGTATTTTTGTGTGCAAAGTACAGCTCGCAGTTTTAGTCCGATTGTCCTAAAATTTGGTATGGGGTACTGTTTCGGCTCAAAGACGATCCCTATTGATTTTGGAAAAAATCGATTCAGATTTAGATATAGCTGCCATATATATTTTTCACCGATCTGGTCATAATTGGCGTGTATATCAACCGATCTTCCTCAAATTCCGTACATCCCAATATTTTATGAGTCTCGAAAAACTTGCAAAATATCAGCCAAATCGGTTCAGATTTAGATATAGCTCCCATATATAGCTTTCGCCCGATTTACACTCCTTTGTCCACAGAGGCCAATTTTTTGCTCCGATTTAGTTGAAATTTTACATAGGGAGTAGAATTAGCGTTGTAACTATGCGTGCCAAATTTGCTTGAAATCGGTTCAGATTTGGATATATCTCCCATATAAAGCTTTCGCCCGATTTACACTCATATGACAACAGAGGCCAATTTTTAACTCCGATTTAGTTGAAATTTTGCACAGGGAGTAGAATTAGCATTGTAGCTATGCGTGCCAAATTTGGTTGAAATCGGTTCAGATTTAGATATAGCTCCCATATATATGTTTTTCTGATTTCGACAAAAATGGTCAAAATACCAACATTTTCCTTGTAAAATCGCCACTGCTTAGTCGAAAAGTTGTAAAAATGACTCTAATTTTCCTAAACTTTTAATACATATATATATCGAGCGATAAATCATAAATAAAGTTTTGCGAAGCTTCCTTAAAATTGCTTCAGAATTAAATGTTTCCCATATTTTTTTTACTAAAATTGTGTTCCACCCTAGTGCATTAGCCAACTTAAATTTTGAGTCTATAGATTTTGTTAAAGTCTATCAAAATCTGTCCAAATCGATTGATATTTAAATGTATGTATTTGGGACAAACCTTTATATATAGCACCCAACACATTTGACAGATGTGATATGGTATCGAAAATTTAGATCTATAAAGTGGTGCAGGGTATAATATAGTCGGCCCCGCCCGACTTTAGACTTTCCTTACTTGTTTTTTATTTTATTTTATTTTTGGGAAATAAAATCAAATTTTAGAATACGTATAGAAGGCAGCTGCAGTGGGGCAATGGTTGGCATACCCTCCTTGCATACATAGGGTTGTGGGTTCAATCACAGTTTCGACCAAACACCAAAAAGTTTTTCGCGGTAGATTATCACCTCTCAGTAATGCTGTTGATCTTTCTGAGCATTCCAAAGCATCTCTCAATGGTTTCACCGTAATGGTAAACTCCTTTCGGACTCGGCTATGAAAAGGAGGTCCCTTGCCATTGAGCTTAACCTAGAATCGGGCAGCACTCATTGATAAGAGAAAAGTTCACCAATTGAGAGTGTGAGTGAGACTAAAATAATCGACTGCCAGAATACCAAACTAGACTTCAGGAACCGCTTTTTTAACCCATGGCGCATGCTGAGTGCTACAATACTGAGCCCTGTTGGAATATCTGTAGTTTACGGCCAAAATGCTTATCTATAGTCTTCAGCACTGTCTTTAAGAAAGTCCCCGATATTATTCGGTATTTATTTAGAACCCACGGTCGACGAGCGACTTGTGGTTTGTCAGCTAAATATAAATCTATCACACAATTATATTGGAAGTCCATATAAATATATATAAGTTTGCATCTGAATGCTTTTGTATTCTTTTAAACAACAAAATTAACTGCCACTGGAACAAATCTATCAGGTACTACTGATGGAGTAGGTTTCACCAGATCCTCTTGAAAGGTTGGTTTTAAAGGAAATATTTGGCCGAACTTGACCGTCCCAAACTTAAAGAATATCCAAAGAAAATAAAAACTGCAAAATCTGAGATATTAATCAAAGATAATATGTTTAAAAAGCATTGTTTATAAGTTTCTAAATAAAAATATAGTTTATCAACTGTGCAATAGTTTTTATACCCTTCATTATAAAGGGTGATACGGTCAAAATTTGGTCAAGGGAAAACGCGTGTAAATCGGTGAAATCGTTTATTTAAAAATCAAATTAAATTTCTTTTTCAAGTTCAATTAGTATAAAATTTAGGAAAATATTCAGTTAGGCTTTCGCTTTTCCAAATCCGAATTGCCGGGCCTCACGCTTGACACCTGCCATCAGATTTTGTACAGCCACTTTGTCCACCTTATTCGCCGCAGAAAGCCAGTTTGCCTTGAACTGCTGCTCGTCCTTAGCAGTTTTGTTGGTCTTCTTTAGGTTCCACTTGACAATAGCCCAGTATTTCTCAATTAGGCGGAGCTCTGGCGTGTTGGGAGGGTTCTTGTCCTTGGGAACCACCTGCACCTTGTTGGCGGCGTACCACTACATGGCCTTTTTACCGTAATGGCAAGATCCCAAATCCGGCCAAAACAGTACGGAACAACCGTGTTTCTTCAGGAAAGGCAGCAGACGTTTATTCAAACACTCTTTCACGTAAATTTCTTGGTTCACAGTCCCGGAAGATACGAAAATGCTACTTTTCAAGCAACAGGTACAGATGGCTTGCCGAACCATATATTTCTTTGCGAACTTTGGCAGTTTTCTGTACTTGAAAATATCTGCTACCTTTCCCCTTCCTTTTGCCGTATAAAACTCCTGTCCCGGAAGCTGCTTATAGTCGGCTTTGACGTAGGGTTCATCGTCCATTACCATGCAGTCAAACTTCGTCAGCATCGTCGTGTACAGCCTCCGGGATCGCGCTTTGGCCGTCGTATTTTGTTTATCATCGCGATTTGGAGTTACTACCTTCTTGTAAGTCGATAGTCCGGCTCGTTTTTTGGCTCGATGCACGGTTGTAGACGATACACCCAGCTTATTTGCGGAATCTCGGAGAGAGAGGTTAGGGTTTCGCTTGAAACTACCGGCAACTCTCTTTGTCGTCTCAGCGGCTTTCGGTTTTCGATTTCCCCCCGATCCAGACTTCCTGGCTGTCGACAAACGTTCCCCAAACACTTCAATTACATTTGTAACGGTTAATTTGGCAACTTTTAGCGATTTTGCCAGCTTTGCGTGCGAGTAGCTCGGATTTTCGCGATGCGCGAGCAAAATTTTGATACGCTGCTCTTCTTGCTTGGACGGCATTTTGAGAACTGAAGAGTGAATTCCAAAATCAAAATAGGAGCAACATTCTACACACACACACACCTTCAAAATGATTTATATTGACCAAATTTTGACCGTATCACCCTTTAAGTAGTTGTTATTGATGCAGGTCGGATGGTATAGCAAACGGGCCATATCGGACCTCTTTTACGTATAGCCGCCATATAAACCGACCCCCAGATTTGGCTTGCGGAGGCTCTTAGAGAAGCAAATTTCATCCGATCCGGTTGAAATTTTCTAGGTGGTATTAGTATATGGTCTCTAACAACCATGCAAAAATTGGTCCATATCGGTCCATAATTATATATAGCCCCCATATAAACTGATCCCCAGATTTGACCTCCGGAGCCTCTTGGAGGAGTAAAATTCATCCGATCCGGTTGAAATTTGGTATGTGGTGTTTGTATATGATCCCTAACAACCATGCAAACATTGGTTCCTATCGATCCATAATTACATAGCCCCCATATAAACCGATCCCCAGATTTTACCTCCGGAGCCTCTTGGAAGAGCAAAATTACTCCGATCCGGTTGAAATTTGGTACGTGGTGTACATATGCAGTCTTTAATAACCGTGCAAAAATTGGTCCATATCGGTCCATAATTATATATAGCCCCCATATAAACCGATCCCCAGATTTGACCTCCGGAGCCTCTTGGAGGAGTAAAATTCATCCGATCCTGTTGAAATTTGGAACGTGGTGTACGTATATATTCTCTAATAACCATACAAAAATTGGTCTATATTGGTCCATAATCATTTATAGCCCCCATATAAACCGATCCCCAACCACACAAAAATTGGCCCATATCGGTTCATAATTGTATATAGCCTCCATACTTCAGTTCTGGCTCTCTAATTACCGCGCGAAAGTTCATACCGGTTCGTAATTATTTGTGGACTTTCCTATATATAGCGGTCAAGAATTATATAGGTATTTGATCTGCCTTTTTTCTCTAATATATTCCACGTATGGACTAACTTCCAATTTAAAAGACGATATCAAGAAGAATTAAGATACCTTGCCATCGGTAAGTATTACCACAACCCAAGTAATTCCATTGTGGATGACTGTATTTCATAGAAGTTCCTACGCAATCCATGGTGGAGGGTACATAAGATACGGCCTGGCCGAGCTTACAGCCGTATATACTTGTTTTACTTTATGATATCCGCTAGAAGTTGAATCTGAATTTGGAAATGTGGGTTGTCGTTAGCACGTTTTGAAAGGGCTCTGGTAGCACATGAAGAAAAACAGCAGAAACAACGAATAAATTAATTAATAGTTAAGTAGTTCTCCGGTTCTTTGGCTCGGAATTTATACCAAAATCATTAATGTAAAAATAAAATCTTTGGAGTCGAGCAATCTTTATTTTCAGTGTATATGGAATAGAATTTAAATAATCTAATATACAATAACCTTTAATTAGTGATTTGTATGAAAGCCTTAAATATAACCTAACCCATAAGTAGAAAAAATTTGGTTTATTAATTACAAAAGCACAATCATTAGCTTCTTGTAACTACCATTGGCTTAATTTTATAGATTTCGCATATACCCATTAAAATGTTAACAATGTCACAATTTATCATCTCTCAGGGAGAACATGGGGTTTTTGTCATGTCATGCCTTAACTACAATTCAATTTTTTTTTGTGGCTTACATATCGAATCGAGCCAAGTGAAATGTTCAAAATGATTATATCACATCAGCTTGGATATAAACAATATGGTCGAACAAGCAACTAGCGAATCAAATCTCAACAGAAAAAATAAATAAAGAATCACATAAAACCGAAACAGTAGCACTAAATACTAAATATTATCCTCTTGGTTATGTTAACACAACTGACACCAGCTGTCAACGTTGCTAAATTAAGCAGCATAACATTGAAATGTGATTGGAGCCAAATAAATGCAATAACATAAGCCACAAAAATGGCATAGAGACATTCAAAACCAATGCTCACATATTGCCTATATGAAGCATAACTCAATTTCCCATATAACATAAATAACCCAAACACGCACGCTGGCAAATATATATAGGCATCTCATTATTCTAATTGTTTTATCTCCTGCAGACTCAAATTATCAATCAGAATATACTACACTCGGTATCTCTCTCCTTCTCTCTTGCTCTCCTAACCAATGTTACCCATACAATATTAGTTAGTGTGAGTTTGTTTGTAGTAAGTGGTGAATTAAACCCGCCCTTTTCCATTATAAGCAGCTAAGAGCCACTAATATTTATTGTTATTGTTGATATTCCAATAATGTTGTTTGTGTTGCAAACTTGTAGAAAAATATGTAGACTCTTGGTGATTTATTTACAGATTATAATCACACCTTATTACACACAAAACAATATCACTATAATAGTATTTCCAATTAAAATTTTTAATTCAAACAAAAACAATACAAACATTTGTTGTATCAATTAATTATATCTTGCGCTACACTGTGGAACAGGGTATGTTTGCAACACCCAGAAGGAGACGAAATAGGCATAAGGTGTCTTTGGCAATATTGCTCAGGATGGATCCCTGAGCCGATATAGCCATGTCCGTCTGTCTGTGAACACATGTGTGTAATCAAATTTGGTACAAGTTTCTGGTTTGGGTCAGATTTTGAAAGAAATCGGTTCAGATTAAGATATAGCTCCTATATATATCTTTCGCCCGATTTACACTCATATAAACCAGAAGCCAGAGTTTTACCCTGATTAGTTTGAAATTTTGCAAAACGAGTACAATTAAAAGTATTCTCAAGTGTGCTAAATTTTATTGAAATTTGAAACTTTGCACAGGGAGTATAATTAAGTTTCTGGATAGTTGGAATCGGTTCAGATTTAGATATAGCTCTCATATGTATCTTTCGCCTATTTTCCTTCATATGACCGCATAGGTCACAGTTGTAATCTGCTTTACGTGAAATTTTGCACAGAGAGTAAAATTAACATCGTAATTATGTGTGCCAATTTTGGTTTAAATCGGCTCAGATTTAGATATAGCTTCCATGCATATGTTTTTCCGATTTGGGAAAAAATTACCAAAATACCCATATTTTCCTTGTAAATCGCCATTGTTAAGTCGTAAAATTGTAAAAATTAATCCAATTTTCCTATACTAATTCCTAATACACATTTTTCGACCGATAAATCATAAATACACTTTTGCGAATTTGCTTCAAAATTGGTTCAGATATAAATGTTTCCCATATTATACCCTCCACCATAGGATGGAAGGTATTGTAACTTTGTCAATCCGTTTTTAACACATCGAAATATTGCTCAAAGAAACCATAAAATATATATTCTGGGTCGTGGTGAAATTCTGAGTCGATCTAAGCATGTCCGTCCGTCTTTTGGTACATGGTGTTAGTATATGGTGAAACAAACTTTGGTTCACATGGGTCCATAATTTGGCTTGCGGAGCTTCTTGGAGGAGCAAAATTCATCTGATCCGGCTAAAATTTGGTACATGGTGTAAGTATATGGTCTCTAACAACTATGCAAAATTCACATCAGTCCATAACTAGATATAGCCCCCATATAAACCGAACCCCCGATTTGGCTTGCGGAACAGCTAAGAGAAGCAAATTTTATCCGATCCGACTGAAATTTGGTACATGGCGTTAGTATATGGTCTTTAACAACCGTACAAACTTTGGTTCACATCGCTCCATAATTATATATAGCCCTCATATAAACCAATCCCCAGATTTGATCTCCGGAGCTATTGGAGGAGCAAAATTCATCCGACCCGGTTGAAATTTGGTACGTGGTGAAATTTAGTACATTGCGCTAGTATATGGCCGCTAACAACCATGCCAAAATTGGTCCACATCGGTCTATAGTTATATATAGCCGATCCCCAAAAATAATCCACCAAAACTTTATTTCTATAGAAAATTTTGTCAAAATTTTTTACTATAGAAAATTTTGCCAAAATTTTATTACTATAGAAAATGTTGTCAAAATTTTATTTCTATAACAAATTTGGTCAAAATTTTATTACTATACAAAATTTTGTCAAAATTTTATTTCTATAGAAAATTTTGACAAACTGAGTTATTTACGTATTTAATCTGCCTTTTTTTGTTTAATATATACCCCGTATGGACTAACTTACTATTGAGAACACGGTGTTAAGAAGTTTTAAGATACCTTGCCATCGGAAAGTGTTACCGCAAATCAAGTAATTCGATTGTGGATGACAGTCTTTTGAACTTGTTTTAGTTCATTTGACTAACGCACGCAAAAAATTTTAGAGTAAAGGAAATTTTCTCTAAACGAAGTAATTCCATGAAATAAAATAAAGTTAAATTGACTTTAGTGAAATAGATTGTTCAAGTTTGTTGGAGTGTAGGATCAATAAAAGTAAAAATGGGATACACATTTTCGTTTTTTTTATTGCCATATGTGAATAAAGCTAATCACGTAAAAATAAATTCCAGTTTAAAAATCCAAATTATAACAGATGTTATATAATACCAAATGCTTTCTTAATTCGAAACACAATTTAAACCAAATATTGAAAATATACAAAATAGGCTAAATTGAAAGCTCAGACCCATAAGGGTAGTAATGAAATTCTGAGTCGATCTAGTAAAGTCTATCCGTCCGTTTAATTTAAACTATCTTGGAAGAGCAAATTTCATCCGATCCGGTTGAAATTTGGTACGCGATGGAAGTATATGCTCTCTAATTCCATATCGAAAGCTATTGGAGGAGCAAAATTCATCCGACCCGGTTGAAATTTGGTACGTGGTGATAGTATATGATAAGTAACAACCGTGCCAAAAGTGGTCCATATCAGTCCATAATCATATATAGCCCCCATATAAACCGAACCTGAGATTTGGTTTTGGAGCCTCTTGGAGCAGCAAATTTCATCCGGGTCAGTTGAAATTTGGTACATTGTGCTAGTATATGGCCATTAACAACCATGCCTAACTAGGTCCATATCGGTCTATAGTTATATATAGCCCTCAGATAAATCGACCCACAATCACACAAAAATTGGTCCATATCAAGTTCATAATTCTATATAGCCCCCATATAAGCGACCTCCATATTTCAATTCTGGCTCTCTACGTACTGTGCAAAAGTCCATGTCGATTCGTAATTATTTGTAGATTTACCTATACATAACTTTTTTGTCTAATATTAACCACGTATGGACTAACTCACAATTTAGGAAACTATGTTAAGAAGTTTTAAGATACCACACCCAAGTAATTCGATTGTGGATGACAGTCTTTCGTAGAAGTTTTTACGCAATCCATGGTGGAGGGTACATAAGATTCGGCCTGGCCGAACTTACGGCCGTAAATACTTGTTAAATACTCGCAAGTTTTCTAGAAAGGATTTAACATTTTTTTCGGCAAAATTTAAATAATTTGTATTATTTTATTAATTCTTAGTCTGTTTTAACCTATTTGAAATGAACATGAAAACATCATTAGGTCGAATTGACATGTTTTGTTAAATCGATGTTTTGACAAAAAAAAATTATATTAATTTTTTTCCAAAATGTACAAAACGGAGTGTACAAAACGTAATCACACATGAATCAACTTTGATCAAAACACAATCATACACACTTGAAGTCATATGTAATTATCACACACCGACACACTCACACAGAATTGCAGACTGTTTATATTATTCTTTCATTATAACATACGTATTTGTTCAGTTGTAGTGATTTCTTAAACTAATTAACTTAAATAACACATTTCTCTCCCGCTCTCTCTCTCTCTAATAATACATATCCTATTAACATTTTCATTATAAATATCTAATGGACAAGAAGTAGTACGAATTTTAGATTTTGTTATTCTAAAATGCAATCACATTAGAGAAATGTCATTCATCAATAATAGAAAAGTAAACTAAATTTATCTCTAAACTTAAACATATATCTACCATTTAAATTTATTAAGTCAATAAATGTAGCCATGTTTTGTTTGACTATAACAAGAGCAAGTATAATATTTTAGATTCATAAACATAATAAACCCCTTAAATTTTTAAACATTTGCTATTCGGTGTAAAGTAAAGATGTTGCAAGGTCTATATGGACTTCGGCCATGCTGGATTCTGTAGCTGCTACTTACTTGTTCTTTAGTCGCAACATTTCCCTTCCTATGGGATTTTTATGGCAATTTATCCCCCTCAATTTAAACCATGATGCTCTGAATTTTACTCGAACGCAGTTAATTAATTTCCACAACTATTTGCCAACATCCTTTGGCTTCTTTAGCACATATTGAGCATTGCTTTTGAGTTGCGAGATGTGGTCTTCTTCAATATAAATAATTATCCTGTTCATGTTTCTTTTTTTAGTTTTTTTCCCCCGATTAAATGAAGTCTTTTTAACGTTAATTAATTGAGAAAAATGAGAAGAAATGGAATTTTTTACTCTCCACATCCGGGGCTTGTCTTGTTTATATTGACGTTCATTACCCCTTTTCATGAGGAATTTTTCAATTGAAGACGTTGAGTGTTGGATAAAAAAAAATACTAAAGATAGTGGAAATCAAGCATTAATATAAAAAAGAATGCTAAATGGAAGGAAACAACTAATGGAAATTCTATGACGGATTTAGTTGAGTAAATTGCTAGAAAAATGGATTAATGTTTCGATACAATTAAATCCTAACATATTTCATTGAACAATCAATATGGCAATATTGGGATCTAATTACAATGGAATCGATAGAGTAATTTTTCTCAAACAAATTCTTTGGTTATAAGGTACTCATAAACTAAAATAAACTATTTTATGGTGACAAATAGAACATAATTTACAATCAAATAAAACGCCAAGATCAAGTTTTAAAAAAACAATACACAGTCTTTGCACAATGCATTCTTAAAACAAAAAAAATTAATAACTTAGTATATTTTTTAACTATTATTTACGAAATTACTCTCATAAAAATGAGCAAATATAGACAGTTAAAAGTTCAGCAGGTCCGAGCCGAATCTTAAATACACGAATAAAACATGGTGCAAATTCGGTTAATATCGGGTCTGTAGTAAATTGTAGATACTTAGGAGCTTGGTTATGGACATTTTAGGTCATAAACTTAATATAAAGAATTTCAAGTGAATTTGATGGAACATACCCCCCTCTACAGAGGGTACGGTTTCCATAGCTCAATTTGGAATTTGAAGGAACATTTTTTGTTAAATTTCTAGAAGGAGTCTAAAATTTCTGTCTAAAGTTTAAAGACAATAGAATCACCATTGAGACAATAGAATCACCATTGATTTCAGACCTGATATCTGTAGATTTATACAGTGAATGGTTATTGCTCGAAATGGTAATTTAAATCAGTCAATATGTTCTTTATGAACCTACAATACCTCTAGATTTAAAATTTCAAGCACATGGGAGAAAAATTTCGGTTTCCATGCCTTCAACCAGTCTAATTGGGGAATCGGTCTATTAGGGGGGAGCTATATCGAAACTTGGAGCAATATATATCACATATGACACAGCACCAAACAGACCTATAATACTTCTAGATTTCAAATTTCAAGCAAATCAGATGAAAATTGCGGCTCCCATGCTCTCAAGAAGTCAAATCGGGAAATCGGTCTATTTGCGGGCTATATCACACCATGACCCGATATCTACCACATATACTAAAGCTCCATACGAAACTATGGAGCCTTCTAGATTTCACATGCCCTGAAGAAATCAAATCGGGAAATCGAAAACATGGTCTGACATAACACTTCGAACTTGATCTACCTCCAGACAAAAAACAAGTTTGTGCAAAATTTCATCACGATAACTTCATTATTGGAGGCTGTAGCGTGATTACAACGTATAGACAGACATACAGAGCGCCACAAACATAGACGGACATCAGTAGATCGTCTTAGAATTTCTGACCCTTACCAAGAATATATATACCTTATATAAACTTATTATTACTTATACACCCTTCGCCATCACATGGTGGTGGGTATAACAAGTACTCGTATATACGGCCTAAATAGGGCCAAAACGAAACTTTAATACCCACCACCATGAATAAAATACAATAGTTTCCTATGAAAACCTCTCGATGTACCGAATTACTTGAAAATATATAAAATTGTACACACAATTATTTTTCTGATTCAATCACGAAAATAATTGATCGAATTAATTGAAATGTCCGTCCGTCCGTCTGTTGAAATCACTCTAACTTCCGAACGAAACAAGCTACCGACTTGAAACTTGGCACAAATAGTTGTTATTGATGTAGGTTAGGTTAGGTTAGGTTAAGGTGGCAGCCCGATTAAGATTCAGGCTCACTTAGACTATTCAGTCCATTGTGATACCACATTAACTAAAAGTACCTATTACATATGGGCACTTCTAGTTTTAACCGCTGAACCTTCTTGATTATTTTTCTTTGTTGAACCAACCAGATTGTTCCAAAAACAGTAGCAGACTGCTTAAGTTAACGTTTTCCAGATCTGCCAGTAATCTGAAGCTATATGCTCCTAAAAGTTGCTTGCGCTTTACACAAAATGCAGGACACTCACACAAGAGGTGTTTAATTGATTCTTTTTCCTCCGCATCATGACAGCTCATACAATAGTCATTATACTTCGCGCCAATAGTTTTTGCAAAATCGCCTATCAGGCAGCGACCCGTTATAGCAGATATCAGGAGTGATATCTGACGTCTCGAGAACATTAGCATATCTAGTGTGCGGTTTAAGTTGAAATGGGGCCATATTTGCTTGGTGTCGTTACAACCCTTGCAATTCTCCCATCGAACATTTGCCATCATAACAGCCTTCTCACGCAGCATGAGCTTGCAGGTAGCTAGGGGCATACCAACAAATTCTAGTTCCCCTGGAATATGTAAGGTAGTCCCTAGCCTTGCCAACTCATCCGCTTCGCAGTTCCCCGGTATGTTCCTATGGCCAGGCACCCATATTAGGTGAATATTGTACTGCTCAGCCATCTCATTGAGAGATTTGCGGCAGTCGATGGCCGTTTTCGAGTTGAGGAACACAGAGTCCAAGGATTTTATTGCAGGTTGACTGTCTGAGTATATATTAATGCCCACATTTTTTGGAACATTACTTCTCAGCCAATTCGCCACCTCTCTTATTGCTAATATTTCAGCCTGAAAAACACTACAGTGATTAGGTAATCTTTTCGCTATTCGAAGTTCCAGATCATTAGAATATACTCCGAACCCCACTTGTCCATCCAATTTGGAGCCATCAGTGTAGAAATCTATATATTCTTTATTCCCCGGGGTCTGTGTGCACCACGCCTCACTGTTGGGGATTAGAGTCTCAAACTTTTTGTCGAAAAGTGGACTCGCCAAAGTGTAATCCACTACGTTAGGCACATCTGGCATTATTTTGAGGACAGAACTGTGACCGTAACCTTTTTCCGACCACAGCGATAGTTCGCGCAACCGCACAGCCGTTGTTGCAGCTGACTGTTTGGCCAAAATGTCTAAAGGCAATAGATGCAGCACGACATTAAGGGAATTTGTTCCTGTCTTGCTGAATGCGCCTGAAATACACAAACACGCCATACGCTGAACTTTATCTAAACAAGTCGGTTTCTGAAGTGCCGGCCACCAGACTACAACACCATATAGCATTATAGGTCTAACCACTGCCGTGTATAGCCAATGCACAATTTTTGGTTTCAGTCCCCACTTTTTTCCTATTGCCTTTTTGCACGAGTACAAAGCTACAGTTGCCTTTCTCGCCCTTTCTTCAATATTAAGCTTAAAGTTCAGCTTCCTGTCCAAAATAACGCCAAGGTATTTTGCACATTCACCAAAGGGAATTTCAATACCCCCTAAGGAAATAGGCCTAACCGTGGGAGTTTTGCGATCGTTGCTGTACATGACTAATTCTGTCTTTGCAGGATTTACCCCAAGACCATTGTCTTTCGCCCATTTCTCAGTCATCCGGAGGGCCCTCTGAATAATATCTCTGATTGTGGATGGGAATTTTCCCCTGACTGCCAGAGCCACATCATCTGCGTATGCCACCACTTTTATCCTTTCTTTTTCTAGAGTAACCAGAAGGCTATTTATAGCAACATTCCAAAGAAGAGGTGATAGAACTCCTCCTTGGGGAGTGCCTCTGTTCACATACCTTTGTATGTTTGCTTGTCCTAGTGTGGCTGAAATACGTCTCTTCATTAGCAGTTCGTCTAACAGCCTGAGTATACATGGATCAACATTCAGAGTTGTCAGTCCATTTAATATCGAGCTCGGATGGACATTATTGAACGCCCCTTCGATGTCTAGAAACGCCACGATTGTGTATTCTTTGACAGATAGTGAGCTTTCAATAAAGCTGACTAGTTCATGTAGTGCGGTCTCAGTAGACCTGCCCTTCGAGTATGCATGCTGTCCTTTCGAGAACAACCTTGAATCGATTCTAGTTCTAAGATAAATATCTATCATCCTCTCCAGAGTCTTAAGTAGGAATGAGGATAAGCTGATTGGTCGGAAATCCTTCGCCCTCGAGTGAGAGGCTTTTCCCGCTTTAGGTATGAAAACGACTTTTGTTTCCCTCCACTTTCCTGGGATATATGATAAGTTGATACATCCTTTATATATCACTGACAACCAGGGGATAATTTTGTCAGTTACAGCTTGTAACTCCGCCGGAGTAATTCCATCAGGTCCGGGGGATTTGAATGGTCCAAAGCTATTTAGCGCCCATCTTATTCTAGTTTCCGATACAATTTCCTCGACAGGAAACGACCGCTGAGCAACTGTGGCACCGCCAGTACATGGTTCAACCGTCTGATTCCCAGGAAAATGTGTGTCCAATAGCACCTCCAGCGTCTCCTCACTGGACGTTGTCCAATTTCCCTCCGATGTTTTAATGAAACCTGGAGCGGAGTTGGTGGATGCTAGAACCTTCCGTAGTCTGGAAGCCTCGGACGTATTCTCAATACTGCTGCAGTAGTCATTCCAAGAGTTATGCTGAGCCTTTCTCAGTTCTCGCTTGTATCCTCTCAGATTCCTCTTGTAAGCGTCCCAGTCCTCAGGGGCTCTGGTGGACTTTGCCTTGTTAAAGAGCTTCCTGCAGGATTTCCTCATATTACTTAATTCCGTAGACCACCATGGTGGTCGATGTTTTCCCCTTGGCTTTCCTCTAGGGCATGCAGCTTTCAGTGAGATGTTGAAGGCCTTAGTAATCCGCTCCACTGCGTGTTCGATATCTTGCACATTTCTCATATTTGTCTCTGTTATTTCCGGTATCATCATATTGAACGATTCCCTATACCTATTCCAGTCAGCTTTCCTAACATTTGGCGAAAATATGGTCTTGGTGATATGAACATCAAATTTGAAACTGATGTAGCGATGATCTGAGAAGCTGTGTTCACTTAAAACATGCCACTCAGATATCATTTCATTCAGTTCTTGCGAGGCCAAGGTGATGTCCAAAACCTCTTGCCTGTTTTTAGTGACAAAGGTTGGGGCATCTCCCTTGTTGCAAACTACCAGATTAGTACGCAAAATAAACTCTATTAGCGACTCTCCCCTTGCATTAGTATCACTGCTTCCCCATATACTATGATGCGCATTCGCATCGCATCCCATAATGAGTTTCGTCTTTGTTTTCAGGGACTCCTCAACTAAGGTCTTAACGGCACATGGAGGCATCTCCCAGTCATGTCCCATATAGACCGAAGATACCCAATATTTGCATTTGGCTATTTCTAAATTGGCAACGACAGTGTCTGCATTGCACATTGAAGGAAGCAGAAACAAGTTAAGCTCGTTTTTAGCAATTATACAGGCTCGAATTACATCATTACCAGTATACTGCAATAGTTTGAACCCCGGAGTACTTAATTCACATATTTTGTTTCTATAAACATATGGTTCTTGAATAAGAACTATGTCTATGTCCCCTTTCATCAGGAGAACTTTTAAGGCAGCACATGCAGCCTTACAATGATGAAGATTTATCTGGAGGATCCGTAGGACCATCGAGATTTTCAACAACCGTCACATCAGCCGCTTCAATCGAGTCATCAAGAATGTCCTCTTCAGAGATATCGTTGACTCTCGCAATAACCATAGGTTCGACTTTGGTGAGTTCTGAGGCAATAGAAGCCTCCTCACGCATACGGTATCTATCCATGTCTTCAACTTTGTTATTGATGTAGGTCGGATGGTATTGCAAATGGGCCATACCGGACCACTTTTACGTATAGCCCCCATATAAACCGACGCTCAGATTTGGCTTGCGGAGCCTCTTGGAGGAGCAAAATTCATCCGATCCGGCTGAAATTTAGTACGTGGTGTAAGTATATGGTCTCTAACAACTGTGCAAAAATTGGTCTATATCGGTCCATAATTATATATAGCCTCCATATAAACCGATCCCCAAATTTGGTACACCTAGACATCTCTTTGCAGATACATTCCAAAAGAACGCGACGCAAAGTGAATTACGAGTTTCTATGGCAAAATATGCAAAGATTGGAATTAGATAATAACGCAACTTTGAGAATCTAACAACGCAAAGTGAAAACTAAATAGTACTAATTCAAAAGCGACGCAACTTCGAAACAACGCAAAACGAAACGACGCAAACCGAGGTCTAGGTGTACATGGTGTTAGTATATGGTCTCTACCAACCATGCAAAAATTGGTCCACATCGGTCCATAATTATATATAGCCCCCATATAAACCGATCCCCAGGTTTGACATCCGGAGCCTCGTGGAAGAGCAAAATTTCATCCGATTCGGTTCAAATTTGGTACGTGGTTTTAACATGTAGCCTCAAACACCCACGCAAAAATTGGTAGAAATCGGTACATAATTATAATAGCCCCCATATAAACCGATCCCCAGATTTTATCCGGAGCCCATTGGAAGAGCAAAATTCATCCGATTCGGTTGGAATTAGGTACGTGATGTTTGTATATGGTCTCTAACAACCATGCAGGAATTGGACCATATCGGTTCATAATTATATACCGCCCCCATAGAAACCGATCCCCAGATTTGACCTCCGGTGCCTTTTGGAGAAGCAAAATTTATCCGATCTGATCGAAATTCAGTACGTGGTGTTAGTATATGGTATCTAACAACCTTGCGAAAAGTGGTCCATATCGGTCGATAAACATATATAGCCCCCATATAAACTGATCTCGAGGTTTGGTTTTGGAGCCTCTTGGAGGAGTAAATTTCAGCCGAGTCAGTTGAAATTTGGTACATTGTGCTAGTATATGGCCGTTATCAACCATGCCTAACTAGGTACATACTGGTCTATAGTTATATATAGCCCTCAGATAAATCGATCCCCAATGACACATAAATGGGTCCATATGAAGTTCATAATTGTATATACCCCCATATAAGCGACCCCCATATTTCAATTCTGGCTCTCTAAGTACCGTGTAAAAGTCCATATCGATTCGTAATTATTTGTAGACTTACCTATATGTACATTTTTACTAATATATACCACGTATGGACTAACTTACAATTTAGAAGACGATGTTAAGAAGTTTCAAGATACCTTACCATCGGTAAGTATTACCACAACCCAAGTAATTCGATTATGCAATTCATGGTGGAGGGTTTATAAGATTCGGCCTGACCGAACTTACGGCCGTATATACTTGTTTTAATTGATTCAATTAAAATTTTATTGATGTTGATTGCAAAACTCATTTAATTTTTTCAACAAAAACTGAACTGTTTCTACTTTCTTAACTGACTTTGTTTTAGTTTGTTTAAAAAATTGATTGTTTGAAATAAAGCTTTCGTTAAATATAAAAAAGCCGTCAACTTTTAATTGACTTAGTTTTCCTAGTTCAACTAAATTAATCAATTAATTTTGTGTGTTAAAAATTTTAAAGTTTTCAATCATTGACTTAATTAACTTAAGGTTTCTATCTTGATTATAAAAGTAATTGTTTCAATTAACTTATTAATTGAAAAAATTTTCAATTTGAATCAACTTTTTAATTGGAAATAAATTAATTATACTTTTTCTGTGTACTCTTCCCAAACACCAGATTCTTGATTAATTATTAATATTTTGTTTTGTTTGAGAATTCGAGAAATTTCAAACATCGTTTCTAACGGTGGAATAAAATCCGATGAAACAATTCCTTTCATATGATTTGAAATTTAAATTCCCCATTACTCGAATGACGCCGAGAATTAAAATCGGGAAATTTTTACTTGTAGTTTCGGGCAATTTGCATGATGAGTTTCTTCTCGTCTCGGTGTATATGGGGCTATATCTAAGTTTCCAATGTCAGGACAATTCAAACCCGGATACTGGAGTCCACGATACCAACCAAAGAATGAATAAAAGTTACCCTTAAAATCCTAAAACATATTTTATAATGTAATATTTCGGTTAACATAAGACAGTGTTCGTTTTGCATATTACGTTAAATTGGCAAAACATTACTTTAATTGTTTGACCCCATTTTTCCGTTGCTGTGCTATAGATAACCTCTATATGAAAGATAAAATAAAACTTGACACCATGGAAAATATATGCATAGTATGTTGTCTTTTTCTTCTAATTTAAAGTAGTTTCGCGTTTCAGTTCCGCATTGCTGTCTTCGTTTTTTGTTTTTAATAAGATACGCTCCATAAAGATCTCTTGCTGTTTTTTAGACATTATTTAAATGTATTTCTACTATCGTATATAGGTCTACAGTTATCTGCAATATTATTAGTGTTGCAGATTTTTCATTACGTGCTTTTCAATCGTTGGGATTTGAATTTGGACAAAGACAGAGAAGATGTTGCTTTTAATTCAGCAATGCAAAACTATGTGTGTGTGTGCTTACGTGCATTTCTTATGGGAAGCCAAAATTACGCAGCGGAATATCGTGACGGCTATCGCTAAATTAAACTCTATTCTAATTCTTTGCTATATTGACATCAAACAATCCCGGAAACAAGAACCGAGGAATGTTTTACCGACAAGGTAAAACTAAATTGAAAAAAAATCGACTTTTTTAAGTTTGAAAAAGTCGACTATTCGACTGTTGAAAAAATAGGCTTTTGATTATCTGATTTTTGGAAAGATGACTTTTCGTTTTTTCCATATTTGGAAAAATTGATTCTTCGACTTTTTTCACTAAATTTGATTGATGCGATTTTCGACCTCTGCGATTATGGAAAAGTCGACCTTGGGATTTTCGAGTTTTTAGTGTATTTAAAATAAAGAAAGGGGTTTGTCATATTCTTTTTTTTCCAAACTTTTAACAAGTACATACGGCCGTAAGTTCGGCCAGGCCGAAGCTTATGTACCCTCCATCATGGATTGCGTAGAAACTTCTTCTAAACACTGCCATCCACCATCGAATTACTTATGTTGCGGTAACGCTTGCCGATGGCAAGGTATCTTAAAACCTCCTAACACCATCTTCTAAATTGTATGTAAGTCCATACTTGGTATACATTAAATCAAAAAAGATCGATCCAATACGTATATAATTCAGTTTGACAAAGTAGACATAAAATTTTTACAACATTTTCTACAGAAATTAAATTTTGACAAAATTTTCTATAGAAATAAAATCTTGGTAGATTATTTTTGGCTCGAGTGGCAACCATGATTATGAACCGAATAAAATTTGAACAAAATTTTCTATAGAAATAAAATTTTGACAATGATGAAGAATTTATTATGAACCGAATAAAATTTTAACAAAATTTTCTCTAGAAATAAAATTTTGACAAAATTTTCTATAGAAATAACATTTTGGTAGACTATTTTTGGCTCTAGTGGCAACCATGATTATGAACCGATATGGACCAATTTTTGTGTGATTGGACCAATTTTGGTATGGTTGTTAGCGACCATATACTAACACCACGTTCCTAATTTGAAACGGATCGGATGAATTTTGCTCCTCCAAGAGGCTCCAGAGGTCAAATCTGGAGAACGTTTTATATGGGGGCTATATATAATTATGGACCGATATCATGTACCAAATTTGAGGCGGATCGGATGAAATTTGCTTCTCTTTGAGGCTCCGGAACCCAAATCTGGGGATCGGTTTATATGGGCGCTATATATAATTATGGACCGATGTGGACCAATTTCTGCACGGTTGTTAGAGACCATATACCAACATCATGTACCGAATTTCAGCCGGATCGGATGAAATTTGCTTCTCTTTGAGGCTCCGGAACCCAAATCTGGGGATCGGTTTATATGGGGGCTATATATAATTATGGACCGATGTGGACCAATTTTTGCATGATTGTTAGAGACCATATACCAACACCATGTACCAAATTTCAGCAGGATCGGATGTAATATGCTTCTCTTAGAGGCTCCACAAGCCAAATCTGGGGATCGGTTTATATGGGGGCTATATATACTTATGGACCGATGTGAACCAATTTTTGCATGGTTATTAGAGACCATATGCCAACATCATGTACCAAATTTCAGCCGGATCGGATGAAATTTTCTTCTCTTTGAGGCTCCGCAAGCCAAATCTGGGGATCGGTTTATATGGGGGCTATATATAATTATGGACCGATGTGGACCAATTTTTGCATGGTTATTAGAGACCATATACCAACACCATGTACCAAATTTCAGCCGGATCGGATGGAATATGCTTCTGTTAGAGGCTCCACAAGCCAAATCTGAGGGTCCCTTTATATGGGGGCTATACGTAAAAGTGGACCGATATGGCCCATTTTCAATACCATCCGACCTACATCGATAACAATTACTTGTGCCAAGTTTCAAGTCGATAGCTTGTTTCGTTCGGAAGTTAGCGTGATTTCAACAGACGGACGGACGGACATGCTTAGATCGACTCAGAATTTCACCACGACCCAGAATATATATACTTTATGGGGTCTTAGAGCAATATTTCGATGTGTTACAA
Organism: Haematobia irritans; assembly: GCF_050003625.1. NCBI lineage: Eukaryota > Metazoa > Arthropoda > Insecta > Diptera > Muscidae > Haematobia > Haematobia irritans. The sequence goes on along the minus strand of NC_134399.1, from coordinate 71,226,220 downwards.
ACGGAATGACAAAGTTAATATACCCCCATCCTATGATGGAGGGTATAAAAAGTAGATTTTCAACTTTTCGGGAGCCACCGTTCAATGGCTTGCATGATCGCCTTGCTTACCAAGGGTGGTGGTTTCAATTACCAAAAAATTTTTCACCGCTGGATTATCCCCTCCCTGTAATGCTGTTGATATTTCTGAGTGTATCAAAGCTTCTCTAAGTGGTTTCACAGCAATATGAAACCCCATTCGGACTCGGCTATAAAAAGAAGATTCCTTGTTACTGAGCTGAACATGGAATCGAGCAGCACTCTGTGACGGAAGAGAAGGTCACCACTGTGGTAACACAATGGACTGAATAGTCTAAGTGAGCCTGAAATAGCGAGCTGGCACTGTAAAAAGTCGGCTATTGATTATTCGACTTTTGAAAAATTCAATTGTTCGATTTATACAAAATGTATAAACTAAATTTTCATCTATTACGATTATGGAAAAAATGGTTTTTGACCTCGGGAGATTCGAATTATTATACACTCCACCATAGGATGGGGGTATATATTACTTTGTCATTCCGTTTGTAACACATCGAAATATTGCTCTAAGACCCTATAAAGTATATATATTGTGGGTCGTGGTGAAATTCTGAGTCGATCTAAGCATGTCCGTCCGTCCGTCTGTTGAAATCACGCTAACTTCCGAACGAAACGAGCTATCGACTTCAAACTTGGCACAAGTAGTTGTTATTGATGTAGGTCGGACGGTACTGCAAATGGACCATATCGGTTCACTTTTACGTATAGCCCCCATATAAACGGAACCCAGATTTGGCTTGCGGAGCCTATAAGAGTAGCATATTTCTTCCGATCTGGCTTAAATTTGGTACATGGTGTAAGTATATGGTCTCTAACAACCATGCAAAAATTGGTCCATATCGGTTAATAATTATATATAGCCCCCATATAAACCGATAACCAGATTTGAACTCCGGAGCCTCTTAGAGGAGCAAAATTCATCCGATCCGATTGAAATTTGGTATGTGGTGTTAGTATATGGTATCTAACAACCATGTAAAAATTGGTCCATATCGGTCTATAATTATATATAGCCCCCATATAAACCGATCCCCAGATTTGGTTTGCGAATCCTCTAAGAGTAGCAAATTTCATCCGATCCGGCTGAAATTTGGTTCATGGTATAAGTATATGGTCTCTAACAACCATGCAAAAATTGGTTCATATGGGTCCATAATTAAATATAGCCCCCATATAAACGGAACCCAGATTTGGCTTGAGGAGCCTATAATAGTAGCATATTTCTTCCGATCCGGTTGAAATTTGGTACATGGTGTTAGTATATGGTCTCCAACAACCATGCAATAGTTGGTCCATATCGGTCCATAATTATATATAGCCCTCATATAAACCGATCCCCAGATTTGTCCTCCGGAGCCTTTTGGATGGTCAAAATTCATCCGATCCGTTTGAAATTTGGAACGTGGTGTTAGTATGTGGATTCTAGCAAACACGCAAGAATTGGTCCATATCGGTCCATAATTATATATAGCTCCAATATAAATCGATCCCCATATTTGACCTCCGGAACTTCTTGGAAGAGCAAAATTTATCCGATTCGGTTGAAATTTGGTACGTGGTGTTATATGGTCTCTAACAACCATGCAAAAATTAGTCCATATCGGTCCATAATTATATAGCCCCCATATAAACCTTTCCCCAGATTTGATCTCCGGAGCCTCTTGGAGAAGCAAAATACATCCGATCCGGTTGAAATTTGCAACGTGGTGTTAGTATATGGCCGCTAATAACCATGCCAAAATTGATCCATATAGGTCTATAGTTATATATAGCCGATTGGGGAAATCACACAAAAATTGGTCCATATCGGTTCATAATCATGGTATTTAATCGGCCTTTTTTAGTTTAATATATACCAAATATGGACTACCTTGCAATTTAGAAGACGGTGTTAGGAAGTTTTAAGATACCTTGCCATCGGCAATTGATACCGCAACCCAAGTAATTCGATTGTGGATGACAGTCTTCAGTAGAAGTTTCTACGCAATCCATGGTGGAAGGTACATAAGCTTCGGCCTTTCCTAACTTACGGCCGTATATACTTGTTTTCCATTACTTTCTTACAATTTTTGCCAGCAAAGAAAGGCGACTTTTTACCTCGGGACATTTGAATTTTTGGTAAATGTACATCATTTAATTTATATATAATTTGATTTTGACTAGGATCCAAAGATTTTGACCTTCCCCTGAGGATTTTAGTATCGATTGCGCGCCAATGTTAGATTGGATAATCTTTGGTTTATGGATAATGTTTTCACTGTAGATGTAATTCCTGAGGATAGTTAGTTGAAGCCAAAAAAAAAAAAAAATTGTTTGAAAATTGTTCTAAAAGCAACAACTATTCAAAAATGTCCTCCCAAAATGCTTTATTTTAATTGTCCAGGAGATTATTTTTATTTAAATGTATGTAACTCTCTGCTTTCATATTTCTAAGTAATAATTTTTGCTGTTTTTATTTCAAGTGATTTAAAACCACACCCAAAGAAAAAATACTTTCCTCAGGAACGAAATTTTAGATAAACAAAATGCCGCTTTCTTATAAAGCATTTTCTTGAAGACCAAACAAACCCAAATTTATGACATGATATCGTTTAGATTGTATCTAATTCTTTTTATTTGCCATTAATGAAAATTCCTTAGCGACAAAAGAAAACTTTGCTTGTCTAAAATTTCGTTGCTCAGAAAAGAAAACTCTTCTTTCAGTGCAGAGTAAGAATTAATAAAATGGTACAAATTATTAAAATGTTATCGAAGAAAATGCTAAAGCTCTTTTAGATGAATTGCGAATTTTTTAATATATTTGTCGAAGTCAAATGTTCCAAACAAGCATTAGAATGTTTTAAAAATCAAAAAAAAAAATTAAAATTATTTGTTTTTTTAAAAGATCACCGAATTTTATAATTCACATCCAAAACACCGTATTTGGATCACATCCTAAGAAGTGAAACATTTTCAGTGCAACGGATGTTGTAATGGTGGACGTTCATCCTACACCCTCAAAACAATCGTTTCTTTAACACATACCCCAAAGACATTTTGGTCCAAACAAAATATTGTTTGTGTTGTTCACACATATTATGTTTTACCTTAAGCATACACTGGTAGAAAAATGTTAATGAAATTTTCGTTGTGTATATATATATTAAAGGCACCAATTGGTTACTTTCATTCTGTTACTTGCAGCATTATTTTATGTTCTAAACATAACATGTTCTAACATATTAACATATATGTCCCAAACATGTTATACTAGTTTATGAACATTGTATGCTATCACTTAAAAATATTGTGTTCAAAAAATTTGAGTTCCAAACCTATAAACTTTACACCCAAACATATGTATATTTCGTCCGTGTGCAGTATTTTTCGTTCGTGTATGACAAGCCCATATTAAATCGCTTCTTGGCCATTTTTTCACCACATTCGGATCCGAAAAATAACATTTTCACTACTTATTTGGCAACATTTCTTTGTTTTTAATAATTTTGGAACATACTTAAAAATAAATATTTTAATAAATAAGACATATGTAAGACTAAATTGGAAAGAGAAACAAAAAAAACTTTTCTGATTATTAAAAATTTAAAAAAATCGATTTTAAAATTTTTCCAATATTACAAATAGTAGACTTTCGTTTACTTGTCTTTTGAAAAGCCGACTTTTCAAAACTTGATTTTGAAAAAATTCATCAAAAGTTTTTTAGATGATTTTGAAGATCACATTTTTTTCGAAAAAAAAAATGGATTAAACAATTGATTATCGATTTTTTTGTATCGCTAGAACAAATAGCAATTGTAAATATCACGCCCCAAACCATGCCAACTCTATTTCTTGCTATTAACTTAACAATGTTATATTTGATGTTGTTATTCTCAGTGTTATTTCCTAAACTCATTTATTACGGTAGTGCCAATTAGGCTAAGCAAATCAATTGACCTAGGTAAATAAAACTTCTACTACCACATCGATGTATGGTCTACTAACAATAATGCAATGGGAATTAAGTCTTATGGTGTTAATTTCATTCATAGTCTACAATTTTCGACTTTGCAAATGTAATTTCAGCTAATTAATTTATTGATGCACGAGAAGAAAAATGTGTCCATGAATACAAGTCATTATTTTTCCTCCCCATTAAAATGACTTATCGTCTTTTGATTGTAGTGTCTGTCGAACACGAAATCGGCATATACAAAATTGATTTATTACCACAATTCTGTGGCTGTAATTAGTTTTTGTTTTGCCTTTGGTGGTAGGTAGGTAAGTAGGTTCTTAATTAAATAGCAAGTTTTAGAGTAGTACGAGACTTCTAATGATTGATTTGCCAAAAACATGAAGTAAAACAGAAAATAGCGAATTCTTGAAATCAACCATAAGGATGATATATCGCAGAGACAAGACAATCGCATTTGCAATTAATTAGATTTTATACACATTTAAAAATAAAGGTTAGGTTAGGTGGCAGCCCGATGTATCTGGCTCACTTAGACTATTCAGTCCATTGTGATACCACATTGGTGAACTTCTCTCTTATCACTGAGTGCTGCCCGATTCCATGTTAAGCTCAATGACAAGGGACCTCCTTTTTATGGCCGAGTCCGAACGGCGTCCCACATTGCAGGGAAACCACTTAGAGAAGTTTTGAAACCCTCAGAAATGTCACCAGCATTACTGAGGTGGGATAATCTACCGCTGAAAAACTTTTTGGTGTTCGGTCGAAGCAGGAATCGAACCCACGACCTTGTGTATGCAAGGCGGGCATGCTAACCATTGCACCACGGTGGCTTCCTTTAAAAATAAAACTATAATCTCAACAAAAAATTTTTTTTCTATTTCAAAAGAATTTCCCTAAAGATAAAGAAACACGATTGCCACATGTGTTGGAACTCAATGCAATCAAAATTGTTTACAGTTTTACAAATTCAACGAAATTGTTTTCTTTTGTACCCTCTGTAAAAGAGTCAACGAGTCAAAAGTCAAATCCTATTTAACTTAATTTTAGTTCATGAATATTACTTCATTTTAGTTAACTTTTGGAAATCGTAAGCAAGTTTTGCTTATCTTTATTATTGATCTCTTACATTAATGCCAGTTTATAAAAATTAGAAGAAACCATTTATGTAGTGTAAATGAAGAATGCAATTATACAAAATTCGAAATTGATATAAAATAATTCATATTTTTCTAAAATGAGTAAATTTTACTGCATTTATGGAGCCATGAATTTCGTATAACGCAAACAATTCTTTAACCAAATCTAACCTTATCTTATTTTTTCAAAAAATTTACGTAGTTAAACTAACGCCAAATTTTCATTTTTTAAGTATGTCTCAAACATTTTATGAACTAAACATGGGTATAAAATTCAATGACCGTACACATAAGTTCAATATGAAATAAACAAATGAAAATTTTCGTACCATTCCCAAAAATAGTAAGAATGAATTACTGTATGTTTAAAATGGTCATGATTTGGCGCCAATGATTTTCTTCTTTACTTTTAGTTAATTTTTTCTTCAATGAGAGAGAGAGTAATTTCGAGAACAGCAGTTAAAAAGTACAACATGGTACTAAATTTTTCTGGTTTTAACAACACTTCTTGGAAATTTCAAAACATGGAGTACAATTTAGTTCAATTTTCGTGCGAGGTAGTTTATTCTTCCTATAAAATAGTTTATTTTTTCGGTGTATTCACGCTATCGGCGCTCGTTTCAAATAACACCCATTGAAAGCGATCCACCGATTTGACTTTTTAAGCATATAGATGTCGTTACCTTTACTAAATTTTTACGAAAATTGGAAATCTGAAAGTATTTTAGTTCATTAAAAAGCTATGTTAAATTTGGTATATGTAGCTCCATATTTTGATATGCCCCCATGTATACCGACCGTCCTAATTGGCTACTGTAGGATATAGATATTGTAATAATAACTCTTACGATAGGATGTGGTGTATGCTAATTTTGTCATTGCGTTTGTAACACATCGAAATATTGGTCTCGAACCACACAAAATATATATATTTGCGTCAATTTAGCGATGCCCGTCCGTCTGTCGGTCCATCCGTCCGTCTCTGTAAATCAGGCTAACTTCCGAACGAAACCAGCTATCGACTTGAAACCTAGTACAAGCTGTTGTTACGGTTAAGTATAGCCTCCACAAAGTACCTACCCCAGATTTGTTGTGCGGAACCTCTTGGAGGGACAATTTTCATTCGATCTGGTTGAAATTTGGTACGTGATATTAGTATAGCTCCAATATAAACCGACCTCCCAGATTTGACCACTGGAGAGAGCAAATTTCATACGATCCGGTTGAAATTGAATGAAACAGGTGATGTTAACCTATGGTCTGTAACAACCATGCACAGAAAAAAAATTCCGTAGTTAAACTAACGCTAAATTTAACTTATTTTTATTGGAAAAAAATTATTTGCTTGTAGTTGAATTTTATTATTTTTATCCACAGCTTAATGAAATCTTACTTTTTTTAAGTATGTCTCAAAAATTTTATGAACTAAACGTGAGTATAAAGTTCAATGACCGAATTTCAATATGAACTAAAACAAATGAACATTTTCGTACGATTCCCAAAAATAGTAAGAATGAACTACTGTATGGTTAAAATGGTTATGATTTGGCGCCAACGATTTTCTTCTTTACTTTTAGTTAATTTTTTCTTCTATGAGTAATTTCGTGAACTGCAGTTAAATAGTACAACAGGGCATTAAAATTTCCTGGTTTTAACAACGCTTTGTGGAAATCTCAAAATGTGGAGTAAAATTTAGTTCAATTTTCGTGTGTGGTAGTTCATTCTTCCTATAAAACATTTCACTTTTTTTTCGGTGTGCAAAAATTGGTTCATATCGCTCTATAATTATATACACCGAAAAAAATTTCACGATAATTTTCCCAATAAAAATTTTATTTGAGTTTTAAACATTATTCAATTAAAAATTTAATTGATTTAATAAAATTTTTTAATTGAAACAAAAATCAATCACAAATATTAATTAATTTTATTTAATCAATTAATTTTTTAATTGGATCAATTAATTTTTTAATTGATACTATCATTTCTGTCATTGAAGACATTTCAATTAAAAAATTTATTGGATCAATTAATTACGTGATTTAATGAGAACATTCTTAATATGGGTCCCCTTTTAAACCGATCCCATGATTTGATTGCTTACGCTTCATGCAGTATATACTTTCTACTAATAGTGCACAAGATGGTCCACATCGGTTCACAATTATATATAGCCCCCATATAAACCGACTCCCCAATTTAGACTTTTGGAGTTTATAGAGGAACGAATTTCATCTGATCCAGTTAAAACTTGACCCTATTACTACTGTGGTACATGTATGTTCATAATTACCCAGCGAAAAGATTTGGAAGTTCTTCCAAAGGCACAACTTTAAAAGCACTTCCAGAAGATGCACTCCCAATGATGTTCTTTATTTTAACTACCTAGGAAGTTTTTTTAATTCAATTTTTTATAACTTGGGGTTGTCATACTTTTAATGGGGAATTTTAACTTTTTTTGTTTCAAATAGGTTAAAAACAGAGTAAGAATTTATAAAATGGCACAAATCATTTAAATTTTGTCGAAAAAAAGCTAAATCCAATCTAAAAAATAAAAAAAGAAGCTATAAAAAAGTAAAAAAAAATTGTGAATTTTTGGAAATATTTGAGGTGAAACGTTTCCGACTAGCGTTAGAATTCATTACAAATTATTAAAAATTATAAAAATTACTTATTTGACAAAATATCACAGAAATTTTTAATTTGCACCAAAAACATTGAACTCGGCTCACACCTAAAGAAGTGATGCAAATTCAGTGCAACGGCTGTTGAAATGGAGGACTTCCGTCCTATGACAAGCCCATAATAAATTCATCGCTTCTGCGTCAATTTTGCACCACTTCCAGATCCAAAAAGAACATTTTCATTACTTTTTTGGCGACGCTTTTTTTGCTGGGTATTTATAGACTCCTCTAAATAAATCGATCAAGAACTGATTTATTTTTTAAATAGAAACCAATCAATTCGAACCCATCATTTTATGCATGTAATACTCAAATGTCCGTTGTCAGCTAAAAAGGTTACAATTAAAAATTTATGTTACTTTCTCATACTTAATAAGTTTGTTTTGCAACTCATAAACTATAACTGACAACATTTGCAATTTTTGGTCCTCCTTCTGCTCCACATTTTTATCCCTTATCGTTTGAATGAATTCTCTTCGATTTAAATTGATTTTAATTGCAATGGAAAGGTTCACCACAATCAGTCAACATTGATGAAACGAGGCGGCAAAAAGGGGTAGAGTGTTGAGTGATTGTAAAGCCTTGGCAATCGTTCACAAAGCCCGAAGAATACAACCACAAGACCAGGAATAAATCATTATAGACCACAACCAAAAAATGAGGGAAATTGACTATGGCAGCTAGAGCCAAGAATCGTTGCACAATCCATTTTTAATTTAATTTTTATGCCATGAGCCAGAAGCATTTGCATTGTGGCATTTGCATAGCCACCTACAGGGTTGGTCTCTGTCACGTATACCCATCGTAGTCTCGTTATTTGTCAGGTTTGGTAACTAAAGTCGTTAAAATTTATGTGTAAGTTTGATGACTCTCTTTTGTATTTGCGAGAGAGTTTTGTTTCCTTTTTTGGGGGAAATCGTTCAAAAATAATTGTTCAAATACCATGGTATATGATTCAATAAAAACTGAAACCCATTTCCCTTAATAGCTAGTGCAGTTCGATCGAATTTTTATTTTTTATTCGTTCAAAAGATAACAAGGACATATGTATGATTTAAAGATAAATATAACCGGCTTAGCTCTTGGATATTATGTGAAAATGCAATCAAGTAAAATCATGTATATACGGTCGTAAGTTAGACCAGGTCGAATGTTATGTCGAATCGGTTGAAATTTTGTACGTATTGTTAGTCCGCAAGCAAAATCTGGGGATCGGTTTATATGGGGGCTATATATAATTATGGACTGATATGGGCTAATTTTTGCATGGTTGTTAGGGGCCATATACTAACACCAAGTACCAAATTTCAACCGAATCGGATGAAATTTGCTTCTCTAAGAGGCAAGGGGTCGGTCTATATGGGGGCAATACATAAAGGTAGTCCGATATAGCCCATTTGCAGCACCGTCCGACTTACATCAATAACAACTATAAGCCTATAGCCTAAGTTGCTAGTTGCTTTTTATACCCACCACCATAGAATGGTGACGGGGGTATAATAAGTTTGTCATTCCGTTTGTAACACATCGAAATATCGATTTCCGACTATATAAAGTATATATATTCTTGATCAGGGAGAAATTCTAAGACGATATAACGATGTCCGTCTGTCTGTCTGTCTGTTGTAATCACGCTACAGTCTTTAATAATGAAGCAATCGTGCTGAAATTTTGCACAAACTCGTCTTTTGTCTGCAGGCAGGTCAAGTTCGAAGATGGGCTATATCGGTCCAGGTTTTGATATAGTCCCCATATAAACCGACCTCCCGATTTGGTGTCTTGGGCTTATAGAAGTCGTAGTTTTTATCCAATTTGCCTGAAATTTTAAATCTGGAGGTATTTTATGACCATAAAGAGGTGCGCCAAAAATTGTGAGTATCGGTCCATGTTTTGGTATAGCCCCCATATAGACCGATCTCCCGATTTTACTTCTTGGACTTATAGAAACCGTAGTTTTTATCCAATTTGCCTGAAATTGGAAATCTAGAGGTATTTTCGGGCCATAAAGAGGTGTGCCGAAAACGGTGAGTATCGGTCCATGTTTTGGTACAGCCCCCATATAGACCGATTCCCGATTTTACTTCTTGGGCTTCTAGAATCCGAAGTTTTTATCCTATTTGCCTGAAATTGGAAATCTAGAGGTATTTTCGGGTCGTAAAGAGGTGTGCCGGAAACGGTGAATATCGGTTCCTATTTTAGTATAGCCCCCATAAGAACGATCCCCCGATTTAACTCCTTGGGGATCTAGAAACCGTAGATTTTATCTGATTTGCATGAATTTGTAAATATTCTGGTATTTTAGGCTCACAAAACGTGTATCGGATTAAGTTTTTATCGGTCCATTTGGTAATGCTTCCATATAGAACGACTTCACTTCTTGAGGGTGTAGAAGGCGCACTGAAGATGAAAATTGCTTGACAATGTAAAATTTCCAGATTTTACTTCTACAGATTTAAGATTTCAAATCAAGACGTTATTTTATAATTTTCTTGCACACTTACAAGAGATGTTAATGATTCCTCTAAAACTCAAACAAAAATGGTTCTTATAAATCCAGAATCTGATATAGTCCTCATAGGTGAAATCTTTAAATTTATCTTCGTGAAGTGTCCTCAAGTCCTCAAGCCCTCCTGAAATTTCAAAGGAAACCCTAATATTTGGTTCATGGTGGTGGGAAATTAAAATTCGGCCCGGCCGAACTTAGTGCTGTACATACTTGTTTTGTTATCCACAATGGAATTACTTGGGTTGCGGTAACACTTGCCAATGGCAAGGTATCTTAAAACTTCCTAACAGCGTCTTCTAAATTGCAAGGTAGTCCATACGTGGTATATATTAAACTAAAAAAGGCCGTAAATACGTATATAATTAAGTTTGACAAAATTTTCTACAGAAATAAAATTTTAACAAAAGTTTCTATAGAAATAAAATTTGTACAAAATAAAATTTTGACAACATTCTCTATAAAAATAACAAAAAAAAAATGACAAAATTTTCTATAGAAATAAAATTTTGCCAAAATTTTCTATAGAAATACAATTTGACAAAATTTTCTATAGAAATAAAATTTTGGTAGATTATTTTTGGCTCGAGTGGCAACCATGATTATGAACCGATATGGACCAATTTTTGTGTGATTGGGGATCGGCTATATATAACTATTGACCGTTATGGATCAATTTTGACTCGTTATTGGCGGCCATATACTAACACCACGTTCCAAATGTCAACCGGATCGGATGAATTTTGCTCCTCCAAGAGGCTCCGGAGATCAAATCTGGGGAACGGTTTTATAGCCCCCATATATAATTATGGACCGATATGGACCAATTTTTGCATGGTTATTAGAATATGGTCTCTAATAACCATGTAACACCATGTACTAAATTTTAACCGAATAGGATGAATTTTGCTCCTCCAAGAGGTTCCGGAGGTCAAATCTGGGGATCGATTTACATGGGGGCTATATATAATTATGGACCGATATGGACCAACTCTTACGTGTTTGTTAGAGACCACGTATTAGCACTACGTTCCAAAGTTCAACCGTATCGGATGAATTGTGCTCCTCTACGAAGCTCCGTAGGTCAAATCTGGGGATCGGCTTATATGGGGGCTATATATAATTATAGACCGATATGGACCAATTTTTGCGTGGTTGTTAGAGACGATATACTAATACCATATACCAAATTTCAACCGAATCGGATGAATTTTGCTCCTGCAAAAGACTCCAGAAGTCAAATCTGGTGCTCGGTTTATATGGGGGCTATATATAATTATGGACTGATATGGACCAATTCTTGCATGATTGTTAGAGACGATATACTAACACCATGTACCAAATTTCAGCCAGATCAAATAACATATACTACTCTTAGAGGCTCCGCAAGCCAAATCTGGGGGTCCGTTTATATGGGGGCTATACGTAAAAGTGGATCGATATGGCCCATTTGCAATACGATCCGACCTACATAAATAACAACTACTTGTGCCAAGTTTCAAGTCGATAGCTTGTTTCGTTCGGAAGTTAGCGTGATTTCAACAGACGGACGGACGGACATGCCTAGATCGACTCAAAATTTCACCACGACCCAGAATATACACACTTTATGGGGTCTTAGAGCAATATTTCGATGTGTTACAAACCGAATGACAAAATTAATATACTCCCCATCCTATGGTGGAGGGTATAAAAATTAAATTTGAATTTAACATTAACATTAAATTTAAATTTAGCCAAACTACTTCAAAAACGGTCAAACCAAATATGATTCGTAAAACTAAAGGCGCACAATTACACTTTCGTGAAATTGTCTGAACTAAATGAACATCATGTCTGTCTCGACGCAATAATGATATGTTTATAATTCATGCGTTTTGCATACGTTTACCTATATACAGATAATAAAAATGAACACACGCACGACACAGACTATCCTTAATCGACCATAGGTCCTTTTGGGCTAAGCCGAAGGATACAACCATCTCAAAGCGTGACGTTGTTGTAGGATGAATGGCGGCACTTTGACCCATATGTGTTTGTCTCTCTCTCTCTCTCTCTTTTATTTGACTTATTGAGAGTGTTGGTGTTCGACACTGCACAAAATTAGATTTTAATTATTAAAATAGAATATAGCGACATCAGGCTGTCTGTCTGCCTCCAATAATGGAGCTATCGTTCTGAAATTTGTCACAGATTGGTTGTTTGTCTGAAAGCAGGCCAAATCCGAAGATGGGCTATATCGGTCCAGGGTTAACATAACTCTCACACTGAAAACAATAATGACCTAATATGGGAGATTAAGCTACCTAAATTGTAGGACTCGAAATATTCAAAATATAAAGGACAAATTTGTTTGCTTCATTTTATTTTCATAAAATTTTGCTAATTGGCGTCTCTTCTTTAAAGTCTTAGGTCTTAGGGGCATGTTTTTGTGTAGCCCTCATAGAGAGTGATCTCTCAAATTTTGGTTTAGCCCCATATAGACCGATATCCCTATTTGATTAGTGGTGCCGATTTACCTAAAAATTGAAATCTAAATGTATATTTTTTTTAATTTTTAAAATCAAAATTAACCGGTGCTGAAAATTCAATTCCAAAAAAATCAAATGTCGATTATTATATATTGAAAACTACGCCAACCCCACCTTCGACTTTCAACGTTGGTAAAAGTTTTCAAATTTAAATAAAAAATCGAAAAGTCGACTTTTTGATTCCCATTACAATCCCTCCTATATTTTCCATCACTCTGTTAATATATTCTACATCAGATTAATACTCTAATACAGTATGTAAGTTTTGCTACCATTGCCATATGTCTTGATCTTTCTTTCTACTATTTTTCCACAGTGTATGCTGACCTCAATTCATATACATAATTGATGTCTTTAGTTTTGTAGGAGTTTTATTCGTATAGTCGTTCAATTCGTTTACTTCCGATTCCAGTTGTTTGCCCCCTCCACTTTAGGGATATTTTGTTATGGTTATTTTTCATTTCCCCATTTGTCTTTTCGATTTTATTGGTCTTCTTGCCGTTCTCTTCTATTGTGAACATTGGTTTCGTAAAAATTTCATTTAAGTTTAGTGGTTATATAGTTGTATTATTGTTTGCCTTTTTTATTGTCTATATATATTTTTTGGCGGTGGATTAAGTTTATTGTTTTATTATTTATTAACTCTGTAATGGGCTAACATTTGCTTAGGTTTAAGTTAGGCAGCAAGATAATGAGCTTTAGTGGCTATAGTGGGTTAATTTGCTATAGGCGACAACAGATTTGGTGTCACTCTGACGTTTATGCCGGTCACTATATATGTGTTTGTGGAACACAAAATATAACAGCTAAATATAATAGAATATATAAAGTTGAGGTAGTTATTACTTTTTTTTTTTTAATTTAAAATTTATTTAATAATATATTTTTATTTTAAAGTAGCTCCATTGATGCAGAGGGGGTTTTTATTATTGTTTTTATATGTTTACAATCTACATAGGAAAGATAATGGATTTAATATACAACAAGTATATACAGCACTAAGTTCGGCCGGGTCGTATCTTAAATACCCACCACCGGGGCTGTGGAGTCGAGCCAATTTTGCTCGACTCCGACTCCAGCATTTTTCATCAGCTCGACTCCGACTCCGGAGTCGACTCCGGGTAATATAATCTCATTTTAATACCACTAATTTGTTGTTCTATTGTGGGGGTACCGTAAGTGGATCGATATAAAGTATCATATTTATTTATGTGTGCAAAAAAGGTCTTCATTTCACATTAAATGTCAATTGAACTCTATATTTCAAATTTAGGGCAATGTTTAATAAATAAAATAATGATATAAATACCCCTCATAATATGAGAAGATACCAACAGTATATGTATTTGTGGACCAAAATTTTTGATACTATCTGAAATCCTTTAAATTTGTTGCGAGCTATATAAAGATTTATATTCCCATATGCATGAATTTGAATCTGAATCGATTTAGACAAAATTGTATATACTTCTACAAAATCTATGTACTTAAAATTTAAATCTAACGTTATGGGACGTAACACAATTTGAACAAAAAATGCAAGGAAAGTCTAAAGTCGGGCGGGCCGATTATAATATACTCTGCACAACTTTGTATTTAGATCCACATTTTGATAAAATCTCAAATCAGGCTTCTACAAAATCTCGGGCAATATTTGGGAAATATTTAAAATTGTTTAGACAATTTCGCAAAAATGCATTTATGATTCATTCATTGAAAAATTTGAAAATTTGAGTCATTTCTACAAGTTTTCGACTTAGCAGTGAGTATCAGTGAGCATACAATTTTGGAAAAATTTGTGTCTAGTAAATAAAATTTTGACTAAATTTTCTATAGAAATAAAATTTTGGCAAAATTTTCTATAGAAATCAAATTTTGACCAAATATATAGAAATAAAATTTTTATAGAAATAAAATTTGGCAACATTTTTTATAGAAATAAAAGTTTGAAAAAATTATCAATAGAAATACAATTTAAAAAAATGCGTAGCAAACAAAATTTTGCAAAATTTTCTATAGAAATAAAAGTTTGCAAAATATTCTATAGAAACAAAATTTTGACTAAATTTTCTATAGAAATAAAAGTTTGCAAAATATTCTATAGAAACAAAATTTTGACTAAATTTTCTATAGAAATAAAATTTTGACTAAATTTCATATAAAAAAAATTTCTATAGTAATAAAATTTTGAATACATTTTTTATAGCAGTGAGTATCAGTGAGCATCAGTAAGAAAAACTATTTTAGAAAATTTGCTATAGAAATAAAATTTGACAATTTTTTCTTATAGAAATAAAATGTTGGAAAAATTATCAATAAAAATACAATTTTAGAAAAATTTTTGTGCAGTAAATAAAATTCAGCAAAATATTCCACAGAAACAAAATTTTGACTAAATTTTCTATGGAAATAAAATTTTGACCAAATTTTCTAATAAAAAAATCTATTACTATAAAATTTTGGCAAAATTTTCTGTAGAAATAAAATTTTGATCAAATTTTCTAATAAAAAAAATCTATTGCTATAAAATTTCGCCAAAATTTTCTATAGAAATAAAATTTTGACTTAAATTTTTATAGGAATAAAATTATCAATAGAAATAAAATTTTGAAAAAATGTTTGTGTAACAAACAAAAGTTTGCAAAATTTTCTATAGAAATAACATTTTGCAAAATATTCTATAGAAACAAAATTTTGACTCAATTTTCTATAGAAATAAAATTCTGACTAAATTTTCTGTAGAAAAAAATATTTCTATAGTAATAAAATTTTGAATAAATTTTTTATAGAAATAAAATTTTGACAAAATTTGCTATAGAAATAAAATTTTGCCAAAACTTTTTATAGAAATAACATATTGACAAAATTTTCTATAACAAACAACTTTGAAAAAATTTTCTGTCAATATTCCACATATGTATATGACCCTAAAATAAAATTAAAAATAAAATAATTTCGATTGTTCGAAATATTTCAAATAAATTGATATGGGCAATAAAATGGATCGATCCAGCCCATCTGGCCCATAGTCTAACATTCTAGGAAACATAAAAAGATAGCCGTAATTGGAAGTTGATTTTCATTTACAATCATGTTCTACACTGATCGAATGAATAACGCAATGGAAACTAGTTTGTGTAAAAACTTGCTTAGTTACAAAAATGTGAAGTGTTTTAAAAAATTTGGTTTAGCCGGAGTCGGAGTCGAGCAACATTTTTACGACTCCGACTCCGACTCCAGCAAAATCTTCAGACTCCGACTTCAAGACTCCGACTCCGGCTCCACAGCCCTGCCCACCACCATGAACCAAATATTAGGGTTTCCTTTGAAATTTCAGGAGGGCTTGAGGACTTGAGGACACTTCCCGAAGATAAATTTAAAGATTTCACCTATGAGGACTATATCAATTTCTGGATTTATAAGAACTATTTTTGTTTGAGTTATAGAGGAATCATTAACATCTCTTGTAAGTGTGCAAGAAAATTATAAAATAACGTCTTGATTTGAAATCTTAAATCTGTAGAAGTAAAATCTGGAAATTTTACATTGAGTTTCAAGCAATTTTCATGATCAGTGCGCCTTCTACACCCTCAAGAAGTGAAGTCGGTCTATATGGAGGCATTACCAAATGGACCGATACTCACCGTTTTCGGCACACCTCTTTATGGCCCGAAAATACCTCTAGATTTCCAATTTCAGGCAAATAGGATAAAAACTTCGGATTCTAGAAGCCCAAGAAGTAAAATCGGGAAATCGGTCTATATGGGGGCTATACCAAAATATGGACCGATACTCACCATTTGCGGCACACCTCTTTATGGTCCTAAAATACCTCTAGATTTCCAATTTCAGACAAATTGGATAAAAACTACGGTTTCTATAAGCCCAAGACCCCAAATCGGGAGGTCGTTTTATATGGGGACCATACCAAAACATGGACCGATACTCACAATTTTTGGCACACGTATTTGTGGTCCTACAATACCTCTAGATTTCCAATTTCAGATAAATTGAATAAAAACTGCGGTTTCTATAAGCCCAAGAAGTAAAATCGGGAGATCGTTCTATATGGGGGCTATACCAAAATATGGACCTATACTCGCAATTTTTGGCACACGTATTTGTGGTCCTACAATACCTCTAGATTTCCAATTTCAGGTAAATTGAATAAAAACTGCGGTTTCTATAAGCCCAAGAAGTAAAATCGGCAGATCGTTTTATATGGGGGCTATACCAAAACATGGACCGATACTCACCATTTTTGGCACACTTTTTATGGTCATAAAATACCTCTAGATTTCAAATTTCAGGCAAATTGGATAAAAACTTCGATTTATATAAGCCCAAGACCCCAAATTGGGAGGTCGGTTTATATGGGGACTATATCAAAACCTGCACCGATATAGCCCATCTTCGAACTTGACCTGCCTGCAGACAAAAGACGAGTTTGTGCAAAATTTCAGCACGATTGCTTCATTATTGAAGACTGTAGCGTGATTACAACAGACAGACAGTTAGACAGACAGACGGACATCGTTATATCGTCTTAGAATTTCTCCCTGATCAAGAATATATATATACTTTATATAGTCCGAAATCGATATTTCGATGTGTTACAAGCGGAATGACAAACTTATTATACCCCCGTCACCATTCTATGGTGGTGGGTATATTTTTTATTCTATTGTTCAAAACAAAACATGTCGGAACGGACAACAAATTTAAAATCAGATTCGATTTATTCGAATCGGTCGACAAAGCCTTCACAAACTCTACGGAAAAGGGGTATTTTCGACGAAGCGGCGTCTTGAGAAGATCGACACATAGGTATTTTTTAGTGACAATCTTACTCTCTGAAATTCATCGGATGTAAAACTATAACGGATGTAGAACAGTAGTAGAAATGAAACGAGGAACCTTCTTTTTAGGGCATTCTTGGTTAACGCGTGTTGAGTGCGATGGTGCTGAATCCTTTTGGAATGTCCAAGGCCTGTGGCCGAAATGTTTGCCAGTGCAGGGTTTCCATTTTGTCTCTACGATATTTTCCCGATAATGTTCGGTGGGGACTGGCCATCGGCTGTTACGGCGGTCCACATCATTACCATCGGTGGCGCTTGAGTTTCGGTGGTACATCGGAGATGTACATTTTCAACTGACCTCTTTGGCAAGTTAACCCGATAATTTTGTTTCTTGCTCAATTTGTAATGGCTTCTTAGTGGAGAAACCCAAATTCGGTAACTCGCTACTTTTGGGCAACCAAAGCAACTCCTCTTTTTGTTGTACATCGGCTTTCTGTTCCCGCCATATGTTCAGCTCACGATCAAATTGGACTTTCACTTTTTGGATCGTTCATTTTTTGGAAGCGGTGCACTACTGCCAGTATCACGGTAATAAGCAATGGTACAAGAAACAAAAAAATTATTAACATTTAAATGTTGGAAGGCTCAAACGATAGCCACCCAAATACAAAGCAATCCCGCTATCAGGCTTGAATTTCACCACGAATAACTTTTTTCCTGAACGCAATAGATCAAAATGCTTTTGTAAGCATGTTATCAATAAACTGAACTGTCACTGGAATGAATCTGTTAGTTATCAGCAGAGCGGCTTAGAAACAGGGTTGTCACCATTGGTAGAATTCTACCAAAAATTTTAGATTTTTACTGTTTGGTAGATTGGTAGAATTCTCGATGTTTTTGTAGATTTGGCAAACAATTCCTCTCCAACTATGAGGTACCTCACAAATTTTCTATGGAAATAAAATGTTGACAACATTTTCTATTGAAATAAAATGTTCACAAAATGTTCTATAGAAATAAGATTTTCACAAAATTTTCTATAGAAATAAAATTTTGACAAAATTTTCTATAGAAATAAAATTTTGAAAAAATTTTCTATAGAAATAAAATTTTGACAAAATTTTCTATAGAAAAAAATGTTGACAAAATTTTCTATAGAAATAAAATTTTGAAAAAATTTTCTATAGACATAAAATTTTGACAAAATTTTCTATAGAAATGAAATTTTAACAAAATTTTCTACAAAAATTAAATTTTGACAACATTTTCTATAGAAGTAAAATTTGGATAAAATTTTCTATAAAAATAAAATTTTAACAAAATTTTCTATAGAAAAAACATTTTGACAAAATTTTCTATAGAAATAAAATTTTGACAAAATTTTCTATAGAAATAAAATTTTGACAAAATTTTCTATAGAAATAAAATTTTGACAAAATTTTCTATAGAAATAAAATTTTGACAAAATTTTCTATAGAAATGAATTTTTGACAAATTTTTCTACAAAAATGAAATTTTGACAAAATTTTCTATACAAATAACATTTTGACAAAATTTTCTATAGAGATCAAATTTTGAAAAAATTTTCTATAGACATAAAGTTTTGAAACAATTTTCTATAGAAAAAAATTTTGACAAATTTGTTTTGAAAAAATTTTCTATAGAAATAAAATGTTGACCCAATTTCTATAAAAATAAATTTTAACATAGTTTTCTGTAGAAACAAAGGTTTTGCAAAATAAGATTTATTTGGTAGTTTTTTTTTTTTGGTAAAATTTTTTCCAAATTATTTTGGGCTCAATTGGCAACCGTGCCTAAAAATTATAGCAACCAGAATTTGTTTGCCAAACACATAAGTTACCCTCTACAATAGTATACCCTAGCAATATGCCCATGAACTTACCCTATATAAAAAAATTGCTTACGCTCACACATTAATTCTAAATTCTTTTTTGAGGTAATGAGTGCGTTTAAATTAAACCCATAGAGCAAAACAAAGGAAGCATCTGCGTATGGACTCCCCCAAAGCGGAAACGGAAACTAAGGTATTTTCCTCACTTGTTTCCTATACATTTCTGGTTCACATGCCTACCTCTAACGCTCATTCATAAAGTTTTCAACAACAATATTAAATTAAAAGCACTTCAAAATGATTGTGTTGTGCCAAGAAGGGTCTCATACATTTCTCTATAGCCTTTAGGCTAGGTTTTCTTGTATTTCCTGTATATAGTTAGCATTGCTGATGGGTGCGAAGAAATTATGTATTTCTATGTATTTGGGAGTGTTTAAATGTCTTTAATGTCCACATTGACAGCAGGAATTCTAAGGATCAACACACGCAATACCCTTTTAAGACCATTTACACACTGCAATAGGATGGGGTGGGTGGCAGAAAGTAGGACAGGTGCTTTTTTCCACATTTCCCGGATGCCAACATTTTGTGTCATTAACATTTCGAAAAGCATAATGAACGCCTTTGTAGAAATAATGTCAAACAATTTTTGTGTCATATATCCTTTGGGGCGGTCTAATAAAATTATAATATTTCCATAAATTATGCCTAATCAGGTCTCATTGTTGTTATTGTCCCAAAAACGAGTAATAGTAATGAAATGAAGCGTGAAGTTTACCCAAAATTGAAAGCAAATACTGAAATGAATATTTAATGTTCAACAAATATAGAATATTTTAAATTTATAACACTAGACTAAATTTATCAAATGTTAATTAATTAATTTAAAATATTAAATCAAAATACGACTACAGGTACAGATTTCTTCAGAAATAATAATTGGAGTTTTTGTGAGTTACAGAGCAAATGTTAACAATTGTTGACAGTACGAAACGGAAAAAGCCAAACTCAAGCGACACCCTATACTCAATATACACTGGAAAAAATTAACCTAATAAGAGAGATTATGCAATCTAAATTTTAGGACATGCAATTTACACACAATACACATTATTAAGGACCGATTTCTTTAAAATAATGAAATTTTAATCACAAGAAACTTTGTAATTTTTGCTTAGGACACGTATCTTGGCAAGTTATGTCCCTTCGTTAAAATCTTATGTTTAGGGCAATATATCATAAATGTAAAAAAAAAACATTTTTGATTTAAAGAAATCACCCTTAAATTG
The DNA here is from genome assembly GCF_050003625.1 of Haematobia irritans. Classification (NCBI taxonomy): domain Eukaryota; kingdom Metazoa; phylum Arthropoda; class Insecta; order Diptera; family Muscidae; genus Haematobia; species Haematobia irritans. The sequence continues at coordinate 71,205,388 of NC_134399.1, read as the reverse complement.
ACTAATATATTGAATCTTTAGATTTAAGAAAAAAAGCTTCAAATAAAGGCTAATACTTATTTTGAGCATTTTGAATCTTTGGTTTAAATTTCCTATTTCCAATTAAGCATGTTATACTTTGCAGCAACTGTTATAATTTTTACGTGATTAGCTTTGTTAATATGTCGTAAAAAGATAAAAAATGGATAAATGAGATCCCAATCCCAATTTTACATCTATTGATCCTAGATTTGAAGGAGCCACCGTGGTGCAATGGTTAGCATGCCCGCCTTGCATACACAAGGTCGTGGGTTTGATTCCTGCTTCGACCGAACACCAAAAAGTTTTTCAACGGTGGCTTATCCCACCTCAGTAATGCTGGTGACATTTCTGAGGGTTTCAAAGCTTCTCTAAGTGGTTTCACTGCAATGTGGAACGCCGTTCGGACCAGCGTTGCCAATTTAGCTTTTTTACCGCTAGATTTGGCTTTTTTTGAAGACGTTTAGCGGGAAAAAATGCATTTAGCTTTTAGCTTTTTTTCATGACCCTTTTAGCTATTTTTGGTTTTTTTTATTTTCGACATGTTCCTATTGAAATATGGATAAAACTTCGTTTTTATCTAAGCCTTGCTGCCAGAATAAGGTTTTTCACATGTTTCAAATCTCAATTGAAACATTAATAATTATTCCAGCCATTATGCGGGCATTTTTGCAGCAAATACACCTTGTTGTAAAGTTCTTGCCTCGTATTCATAAAAGTTATCGTAAACTTCAAATCTACTATTACCATACAAATTCCTTATATAAACTGTTAGTTAATTATTAGGAATATTAGCATTTAAATTAAAATAGTAGATGTGAATTGCTTTGTACACTGAAAAAATATTGTCGTGAGACCAAAGATTTCATGTCCTTAAAATACGAACGCGAAAAAAACTGTTTTCCTTGTCCAAAAGCCTATAAAGTCGTTTTGTCCTTATAGTTAAGTGATTAAACTTAAACTTGGGTATCTTTACATGAAAGAAGGCTAGGGTCAATTCTAAAAAATTCTTTACATTAATAGTCTTTAAATTTGTGGAGTTTTTGTATCTTGACCACACAAAAATAGAAGAGGCTTTTAAACACTTCATTTTAAAAACGTATACATAAAAAAATTTCTACTTAAAGTCGAGTCTGAATTTGAAAATTTAAGTTTTCGTTAGCACGTTTTTAAAGCACTGTGATAGCTCATGCAGAAAAAGCTGAGAAACGATAAATTCTAATTTGACTCGGAATCAATACAAAAATCATTAGTGTACAAATCGTTGGAAACGAACATAGAAATAATTAAGGAAATAAAGTTTTGAATGTGGTATTATTTTTTTTAACACCAAAAGGTGCAATAAAAAATTCGTAGTGATAGGATCAAAACAAATCTGCTATTTATTAATGGATGGATTTACATTTACGAAAATTGGACAACAATAGGTTTGGGAAATTTTCGAATAAAAGTTATTCATTATAAACTCTCAAGACAGTTAGAATGGGTTTATTCTCTTGGGTAAAATTAGGAGAAGTGTACACGTTCACGAATTTATCATTAATTCAGTTAAAACGAAATATATAGATATTTTCTAATGCGGTTCTATGTGATTAACCAGCTGACAATTGCAAGTTCACTGGGAAAAATGTTTTTACAAGGAAATATAAACGAAGGACTTCCAGTAAAAATTTGTGATAGTAATCAAAATGTATCGAGTACGCCAACAGAGCTAATATGACTTAGATTTTCTTACAGTCTCACAGAAATGGAATTAAATTGAATACAATTAAAATAATATGCATTTTAAGTGAAATAAAGCCTTTAAGTTTGTAAAATTTCAATCAAAAATGTGACTTTTGATACAAAAAAAAATAGCTTTTTTCTAGCTATTTTTTTAAATTTTTTAGCTTTTTTTGGCTAGTTTTTTTGACAAATCTAGCGGCTTTTGATGAAACAATTCTGGCAACGCTGGTTCGGACTCGGCTATAAAAAGGAGGTCCCTTGTCGTGTAGCTTAACATGGAATCGGGCAGCACTCAGTGATAAGAGAGAAGTTGACCAATGCGGTATCACAATGGACTGAATAGTCTAAGTGAGCCTGATACATCGGGCTGCCACCTAAACTAACCGAACCTAGATTTGAAGCTACATATGTCCCTAATATATGACTTTTTTTAAAGAAGTCGCAGAAGTTGGCTTGAAATCAATAAGTTTGGCAAGTTTTTTTTAGTGAGTGGACAATTACCAATGAACCCACCAAGATGGAAAATTTTGGTTAATTTGAGAAAATTTATGTTAAATTGAGAAATTTTTAATTAAACTGCGTTTTAAACGCCGATGTGATAAAAATAAGCAAATATTTTTCGAAAAATTCAAGAAAATTTATTAGATAATTTTTTTTTTTATAAAGAAGAGTTTGTAGTTTGTCAACATTTTGTATCATTGACTTTGGACTCCAAAATTGCAAAAATGTCTTAAGCACCGTACGAAGTTGAAGACACTTTATACATTGCAAATTTTAAGATATTCTGAAAATTTTTTTATGAAATGCGAATTTAGTAAATCTTCATTTGTATATAATTGTTTCCAATCTATTAGTTAATTTAACTACCGTATGCAAAGAATTATTGAAATCGAGGAAACTTTCTCAAAAAAAAAATACTTTCATGAACTTAAATACCCAGCAAAAAAGCGTGACCAAAAAAGTAATGAAAATGTTCTTTTGGATCTGGAAGTGGTGCAAAATTGAGGCAGAAGCGATTAATTTAACATGGGCTTGTCATAGGACGGAATTCCTCCATTTCAACAGCCGTTGCACTGAATTTGCATCACTTCTTTAGGTGTGAGCCGAGCTCAATGTTTTTGGATGTAAATTAAAAAAAAATCTGTGATATTTTGTCAAATAAGTAATTTTTGTAATGGATTCTAACGCTTGTCGGAAACGTTTGACCTCAAGTATTTTCAAAAATTCACAATTTTTTCAGATCGGATTTAGCATTTTTCTTTGGACAAAATTTAAATGATTTGTACCATTTTATGAATTCTTACTCTGTTTTTAACCTATTTGAAACCAAAAAAGTTAAAATTTCCCGTTAAAGAATGAAAAAAACAAGTTATAAAAAATTTAATTAAAAGAACTTCCTGGGTAGTTAACATAAGTGACCAAAAAAGTAATGAAAATGTTCTTTTGGATCTGGAAGTGGTGCAAAATTGAGGCAGAAGCGATTAATTTAACATGGGCTTGTCATAGGACGGAATTCCTCCATTTCAACAGCCGTTGCACTGAATTTGCATCACTTCTTTAGGTGTGAGCCGAGCTCAATGTTTTTGGATGTAAATTAAAAAAAAATCTGTGATATTTTGTCAAATAAGTAATTTTTGTAATGGATTCTAACGCTTGTCGGAAACGTTTGACCTCAAGTATTTTCAAAAATTCACAATTTTTTCAGATTGGATTTAGCATTTTTCTTTGGACAAAATTTAAATGATTTGTACCATTTTATGAATTCTTACTCTGTTTTTAACCTATTTGAAACCAAAAAAGTTAAAATTACCCGTTAAAGAATGAAAAAAACAAGTTATAAAAAATTTAATTAAAAGAACTTCCTGGGTAGTTAACATAAGTAACAACATTGCAAATACATAAATAACATCATTGCAAGTGCATCCTCTGGAAGTGCTTTTAAAGTTGTGCCTTTGGAAGAACTTCCAAATTTTTTTACTGGGTAGTGTTAAATTTGCTTTAGTGCCCTAGAGGATTCACTTTTTTTTTGAGTGTATATCGTAAAAGATAATGAAATTTTGACAAATGACATCTCTATCCTTATTTTAATATTATTCTAGTTTTTAAGCAAGATAAGTCCCTAAAATATGACTTTATTCAAAAGAAACCGCATCTTTGGATCGGAATCAATACCAGAAGCCTTAGGGGAAAGTCAGAATCTTTGGATCTAAGTAAACTTTTTTCTGAGTGTATGAGACTAATGATATTTTGAGAATTAAAAAAATCATGTCTAAAAATTTTAACATATACTCAAACCTTCTATAAGGGAGCCACCGTGGTGCAATGGTTAGCATGCCCGCCTGGCATACACAAGGTCATGGGTTCGATTCCTGCTTCGACCGAACACCAAAAAGTTTTTCAGCGGTGGATTATCCCACCTCAGAAATGCTGGTGACATTTCTGAGTGTTTCAAAACTTCTCTTAGTGGGTTCACTGCAATGTGAAACGCCGTTCGGACTCAGCTATAAAAAGGAGGTCCCTTGTCATTGAGCTTAACATGGAATCGGGCAGCACTCAGTGATAAGAGAGAAGTTCACCAATGTGGTATCACAATGGACTGAATAGTCTAAGTGAGCCTGATACATCGGGCTGCCACCTAACCTAACCTAACCTAACCTTCTATAAGAGACATATATTTTAAATAAATATAAGAATCGAAAATCTATATTCCACTAATGGAGCTTTAAAAAAAAATAAGTTGAAATTGACTTTTTCACTGCTTGGGCCGCAATTCTTATCATTTAAATATTCTTGAAATTTGAAATCTATAGTTATTTTGGGTCTATTGTGACCCATATCAAATTTGGTGTATATTGATCTATGGTCGACACACCTATTTGTGGTTCTAAAATACCTGAAAGTAACAATTTCAGGAAAATTAGGATTTTCAGGAAAATTAGGATTTCAACAAATTAGGATTTCTAGAAGCCCAAGAAATCAAATAGGAAAATCTTCATATATGGGGGCTAAACAAAACCATTGACCAATATAAGCAATATTCATCATAGAGTTTTGTGGTCCTAAACTGACACATTATCGTCTCAGTAAATTTTAAAACTTCATTGGGGGCTTGAGTGACATTATTTCCGTTTTATTTTTTAAATTTTAAAATATATCTAAATATACAATAGCTGAAGCTTTTTTTAAAATTTCTCCGAACTTAAATTTCGCTTAAATATAGCTTAAAATGTCATTTTTCTAACACCATATTTTATGACTTTTTCGATTATCGGATATGTGCTATTTTTGGTCTCAACTAATAAAACATCAATGTTCAAATTTATGTATTTCTTATGTGGCATGTAACATGTTGTTTTTGTTTTCTAATTTCTTTCTATAGTCATAAATACCTTTTGTAAATAATACAGTTAAAAATTATTTTACTTTGTATATTTATTTCATATAAAAAATATCTATTTCACATTTCATTCATTAAAAAACACAATTATTTATAATTAAAATTAATTTTACAACCCGTTTTAAAAATATGAACTAATAGAAAGGATATTAACATACCAACAACGGATATGAAAATATTTTTTTATTATAAATTTAACAACAAAACCAACAATCAAGGCAGACGTACACATGTAGTCTTAAATAACAAAAAATGCAATGTATATAGCATCAGCAGCAATGGAAAATGAAAAGAAAACCACACTCCAACATTTACATTTAAATGTTCAACAAAAAAACTTAAACACCACATTGCTGGATGTATGTGTGTTTACTCATACACCTCTATTAGTATACCCACACTTATATACAAACACACCACCATAACCACTTGTACTACTCGCCTTCATACGAGTGACTCCCTACTACGACTATTGTAAATTAGTTTCACGGTTATTTTGTTACTACACATTTACATAGATACAATTACAACAACATAAACCCAAACAAACGGATAAAAAGTCTCACCAATTAAGACACACACACACCATAAGCCACATTTCACAGCATCCACTGTATTTTGCTATTTACACCAACCGCCCATTGAAAACTGTTTGGTTTTACGGAAAGTGCTAAATAGAAATTTTAATAATACGAAGTAAGGAAAGTCAAAGCAAGGGCGGGACCGACTATATAATACTCTTCACCATATAGAGCAATATTTTTGATACCACAGTGGAAATCCTTCAAATTTTTTGGGAGCCATATTAAGGTTTATATTCCCATATACATATATTTAAATCTGAAATTATTTGAAGAACATTTTATCACTTCTACAAAATCTATAGACTTAAAATCCAAATTTGCTAACGCACTGGGACAAAATACAATGTGAAAGAAGCCACAAGTATATACCCCGAAAGTGTGGTCGAATTTTATGTACCACCATACACACACACAAAAAAAATCTGATTTTATCACGAAATTAATTGATCAAATTAATTTTTTAATTATAATGTCTTCAATCACAGAAATTATAGTATCAATTTAAAAATAATTGACAGTCAATTAAAATATTAATTGATCCAATTAAAACAAGTATATACGGCCGTAAGTTCGGCCAGGCCGAATTTATGTACCCTCCACCATGGATTGCGTAGAAACTTCTACGAAAGACTGTCATCCACAAATTTCAACTAACTCGGATGAAATTTGCTCCTCCAAGAGTCTCCAAAACCAAATCTCGGGATTGGTTTATATGGGGGCTATATATAATTACGGACCGATGTGGACCAATTTTTGCATGGTTGTTAGAGACCATATACTAACACTATGTACCAAATTTCAGCCGGATCGGATGAAATTTGCTTCTCTTAGAGGCCTAGAAAGCCAAATCGGAGGATCGGTTTATATGGGGGCTATATATAATTATGGACCGATGTGGACCAATTTTTGCATGGTTGTTAGAGACCATATACTAACACTATGTACCAAATTTCAGCCGGATCGGATGAAATTTGCTTCTCTTAGAGGCCTAGAAAGCCAAATCGGAGGATCGGTTTATATGGGGGCTATATATAATTATGGACCGATGTGGACCAATTTTTGCATGGTTGTTAGAGACCATATACTAACACTATGTACCAAATTTCAGCCGGATCGGATGAAATTTGCTTCTCTTAGAGGCCTAGAAAGCCAAATCGGGAGATCGGTTTATATGGGGGCTATATATAATTATGGACCGATGTGGACCAATTTTTGCATTGTTGTTAGAGATCATATGCTGACACCATGTACCACATTTCAGCCCGATCGGATGAAATTGCTTCTCTTAGAGTCCCCGCAAGCCAAATTTGGGGGTCCGTTTATATGGGGGCTATAAGTAAAAGTGGACCGATATGGCCCATTTGCAATACCATCCGACCTACATCGATAACAACTACTTGTGCCAAGTTTCAAGTCGATAGCTTGTTTCGTTCAGAAGTTAGCGTGATTTCAACAGACGGACGGACGGACATGCTCAGATCGACTCAGAATTTCACCACGACCCAGAATATATATACTTTATGGGGTCTTTGATCAATATTTCGATGTGTTACAAACGGAATGACAAACTTAATATACCCCCATCCTATGGTGGAGGGTATAAAAATAATTGATACTATTAATTTGTGTGATTGATGTTTGTTTCAATTAAAAAATTTGTTAAATCAATAAATTTTTTAATTGAATATTTTTAAAACTCAATTAAAATTTTAATTAGAAAAATTTTCTTGAAATTTGTTTCTGTGCACTCAAAACAAAGTTTACTTGGATCCAAAGATTTTGACCTTCCCTTAATGGCCTTACTGATTTTGACCTTCCCTTAATGATTCCGGGCCAAAGATGCGGCTTCTTTAAAATAAAGATACCCAGCAAAAAATTTGGAAGTTCTTCCAAAAGCACTTTCAGAAGATGCACTCCCAAAGATGTTCTTTATTTTAACTACCAAGGAAGTTCTTTTAATTTAATTTTTAAAACTTTGTTTTTTTCATACTTTTAATGGGTAATTTTAACTTTTTTTGTTTCAAATAGGTTAAAAACAGAGTAAGAATTCATAAAATGGTACAAATCATTTAAATTTTGTCGAAAAAAAATGCTAAATCCAATCTGAAAAAATTGTGAATTTTTGAAAATATTTGAGGTCAAACGTTTCCGACAAGCGTTAGAATCCATTAAAAATTATAAAAACTCATAAAAATTATTTATTTTACAAAATATCACAGAATTTTTTCATTTACATCCAAAACATAGTATTCGGATAACACCTAAAGAAGGGATGCAAATTCAGTGCAACGGCTGTTGAAATGGACGACTTCCGTCCTATGACAAGCCCATGTTAAATTCATCGCTTTTGCGTCAATTTTGCACCACTTCCGGATCCAAAAAGAACATTTTCATTACTTTTTTGGCGACGCTTTTTTTGCTGGTATATTTTAGCGACCTATCTCGCTTTACATCTATGATCAATAAAATTAAAATTAGGTTAGAGATATCATTTATCATAAGGAAAATTTCATTATTTTAAAGAAATTTGTTAGTAAATTGCGCATCCTAAAATTTGGGCTGCGTAGTCTTTAATATAAAGTAAATAAATATTTTCAGTCTATGTTACATAAACAAGCAAAAAAATAGGTATATAAGCCTCTTTAGTTCTTTTTCAGTTTATATAGAGGAGTCTATAAATAATAATGAAACGATATGAACCAATTTTCGCAGCCAATTTTGATAATACGCATAATTCGGATAAATTGTATTCCTCCAAGAGGTTCCGAGGTCAAATTTGGATATCGGTTTATAAGGGCCTGTACATAATTATGTACCGATATTGATAAATTTTTGCATGACTGTTAGAGGTCATATACTAACATCGTGTACCAAATTTTAAGGGGATCGGATTACAGTTACTCCTCCAAGAAGTTCCAGATGTCAAATCTGGGGATCGGTTTATATGGCGGCTATATATAATTATGGACTGATATGAACCAATTCCTACATGGTTGGTGGATACCATATACTAACATCACGTACCAAATTTCAACTGAATCAGATGAAAGGCTATACACAGAGAATACAGATTGGTTGTGACAATCGAATTTATTGCCAACCTCCTTTTGGCAGTTGTAGCAACTACCAGTTGGCAGTTGTGACACCCAACAAATTCGGTCGACTCAATCGAATGATGGGAAACCCAACTAATACTATATATGGGGTTGGTTGTGTCAGACGATGAAATTGGTCGTTGCTCCCTTCTTCATTTAGTTGTATCTCCCAACTTTAAAGCACCATGACCGAATTGAATAACAAAAACCCACAAAATACTGATTTTTATTTATATTTTTTAGATGATAGGAAGGTACATATACTTAAATACAATATATTAATACATTATAAAAAATGTTCACCCTTAAAAGTATACCCTCCAACATGAATAGGTTGGGGAATCGACAGATAATTGAGCTAAATCTTTGGTACTCTTCGCATATTAGTATTTATAGATGGTGTCCGAACTGTCTATAGCATGTCTAAAACACACAATAAATTAAGTAAAGAAATTAGTGTGGAGTTTTAAAAACGACATACGAATGGTCACTTTCGTGGGGTTTCATATATAGAGATGGATTTTTTCAGAGCCACCAATGAAATTATTCCATATTGAGGATGCGCACCGTAGCATTGAGTACCCTGAAGCTATTTGTTTTTGCCAATATTGCTGTGTATTATTTTCGTTTCACAGCCAATATAGTGCACTAAGGCCAGTTTCGCACGGCGCGAGTTGTTCACGACAATATTTTATAGACTGTCCACAGATGAGAAACTTCGAAACGAATAAGAAATATTCCGTTTTCAGTTGTAGTTATTTGATTTAAAAAAAACACACTATACTTCAACGTTGATGGTAATAATTTTATTGACATTTCAAAAATATATTCAAGGGAATTCGGCTGTGAGTACCAAACGAAAGTGCTGACTACCAAATGACAGTTACAAAGGTTTTATAAGGTTGGTTGTGCCTATCGAATTCGATCAAATTTTTTCAAAAGAGAGACATTTAGTTTAGACAACTAATTGTCTTGTATTACAAACAACAAATGGTAGAAGGAACGAAATAACGATTGTAAATAAAGTAAAATGAATGACACAACTGTGATTTGATTGTAAATGTAGAATTTTCGTTACAATAATCGATTTTCAACCTATCTGTTTTCTGTGTGTATATTAACATCACGTACCATATTTCAACTGAATCAGATGCATTTTGGTCTTCCAAGAGACTCCGGAGGTCAAAACTGGTGATCGGTTTATATGGGGGCTATATATAATTATGGACCGATTTCGACCAATTTTTGCATAGTTATTAGAGACCATATACTAACACCATGTACCAAATTTCAGGCTGATCGGATGACATTTGCTTCTCTTAAAGGCTCCGCAAGCCAAATCGGGGGATCGGTTTATATATAGGCCTATATATAATTATTGACCGATGTGAACCATTTTTTGCATATACTAATCATATACTAACACCATGTACCAAATTTCAGCCGGATCGGATGAAATTTGCTTCTCTTAGAGGCTTCGCAAGCCAACTCGGGGGATCGGTTTATATGAGGGCTATATATAATTATGGACCGATGTGGACCAATTTTTGCATGGTTGTTAGAGATCATATGCTGACACCATGTACCACATTTCAGCCAGATCGGATGAAATTTTTCGATGTGTTACAAACGGAATGACAAAGATAATATATCCCCATCCTATGGTGGGTGGTATAAAAACAATTGGAATCAATTGCAAGATTATTACAGTAAATACAAAATCTTTGGAACCGGACATGCTTTTGTTCAGTGTAGGAGTAGAACGTATATAATAAGTGTCAAGAAAAAAATACAAACTTTTGTTATCTTGAATAAATTCTCAGGCTAAAATGTTTAAAATACTCATTTCATATAAACGAAACGAAATTTCAAAAATCGCAAAAACCCAAATTTATTCGACTTTGAGCGACTGTATAAGATACCACGAATACCTCAGCTTACATATATTATCCCTATGATTTTTCGTGGGAATATTGACAGCTCATATTCAAAACTTAATGCATATAGATGACATTTTTATGTATCGTAATTTTTGGGATATAAAAATATAAACGTTATCAAATTCTCATCGCGTGACACTTGCTGTTTAATAACCACAGCCATATTTTTATATTCACATCTTTGATACTTCCATTGACACTGAGATTTCTTTTAGTTCTCATATTGAGTATTTGCAGAGAGCTGCACATATCATATATCATCCTCATCATGGCATAAGTGATATTTTGTTAATTTATCATTTTTTATTTATGGTGAAAATGGGAACTGCTGTTTCCATCACGTGAAATAATTTATCATTTCCATTCAATTTTTCTGCGAAATCATCTGGCTTGCCTCCCTACATCATCGTGGATTTTTCTTTTGCTATTTCATCTTTTTGTCGAATAACCCGGTAAATGCACATAAATAAATGATGCTAAAAATTTCATTAGTAAAAATCAAACAAAAAAAATATGATTTTAAATATTGATTTATGACATTAACAAGCATCCAGTGTTAAATGTAGTATGAACGAGAAAAATGCACACATCCAATGGAGAATTGAACAAGAATTTTCAATCAATATTTATTGCTTTGGATGTCCTTTTTTGATATCCACCACCATAGAATGAGGGGTATAAGAACTTGCCATTCCATGTATAGCTTATCGAAATGATAGTCTCAAGTTGATCATAGAGTTACCGTGAAACTCTAACTCGATCTAGCGATGTCCTTTGTCGGTGTGTCCGTCTGTTGAAATCACCACTTTTACGCAAAGTTCCCATATAAAACGATCCTTAGATTCGTCTTCCAGGTCCTCCTGGAGGAACAAATGTCATACTACTTAGTTGAAATTCAACATCTGATGCCAATATTTAACTCTAAGAACCATGTTCATAAAAATTTGTGAATATAGCGATTCGAAGATTTGACTTGTGAATACTCCTAGCGGAGGAAATTTCATGCAATTTTGGTTAATATCGGTTGATAGTTTTCTACGTAAATCGATTTATATCTAAAGTGGCATATATAGTTTTTTTAAACGCGCATTTTGATATCCTAGACCACTTAGTAATCAGGGTATAATAACTTTGTTCTGCAAACAAATGTGCCTGCCAGAAATAAATATTTTAGCTACCTATAAATTATATACAGATCGAATCAGAATCACCTTCTGAGTTGATCTAGCCCTCACAGAAAAAAATATCAAAAAAATATTTCCAATTAAAAACTTGATTGAATTTGAACATTTTTTCAATTACTCAATTAATTGATACAATTAGTTTTTAAACAAGATGGAAACATTACATGATAACTAAGTTTATGATTGAACATTTTTAAAATTTTAATTAATTCATTTTTTAATCGAACTCAAAAGAAGTCCAGTTAACAAAAGTGATAGAATAGTTTTTATACCCTCCACCATAGGATGGGGGTATATTAAGTTTGTCATTACGTTTATAACACATCGAAATATTGGTCTAAGACCCCATAAAGTATATCTATTCTGGGTCGTGGTGAAATTCTGAGTCGATCTGAGCATGCCCGTCCGTCTGTTGAAATCACGCTAACTTCCGAACGAAACAAGCTATCGACTTGAAACTTGGCACAAGTAGTTGTTATTGATGTAGATCGGATGGTATTACAAATGGGCCGTATCGGTCCACTTTTACGTATAGCCCCCATATAAACGGACCCCCATATTTGGCTTTCGGGGACTCTAAGAGAAGCAAATTTCATCCGATCCGGCTGAAATGTGGTACATGGTATCAGCATATGATCTCTAACAACCATGCAAAAATTGGTCCACATCGATCAATAATTATATATGGGCCCCATATAAACCGATCCCCAGATTTGACCTCCGGAGCCTAGTGGAAGAGCAAAATTCATCCGATTCGGTTGAAATTTGGTATGTGGTGTTAAACACCCATGCAAAAATTGGTCCACATTGGTCCATAATTATATATAGACCCCATATAAACCGATCCCCAGATTTGGTTTGCGGAGTCTCTAAGAGAAGAAAATTTCATCCGATCCGGCTGAAATTTGGTACATGGTGTTAGTATGTGATCTCTAACATCTATGCAAAAATTGGTCCACATCGGTCAATAATTATATATAGGCCCCATATAAACCGATCCCCAGATTTGACCTCCGGAGCCTAGTGGAAGAGCCAAATTCATCCGATTCCGTTGAAATTTGGTATGTGGTGTTAAACACCCATGCAAAAATTGGTCGAAATCGGTCCATAATTATATATAGCCCCCATATAAACCAATCCACAGATTTGACCTCCGGAGCCCCTTGGAAGAGCAAAATTCATCCGATTCGGTTGAAATTTGGTACGTGAATTTAGTATATTATTATATTTAACAACCATGCCGAAAGTGGTCCATATCAGACCATAATCATATATAGCCCCCATATAAACCGATACCGAGATTTGGTTTTGAAGCCACGTGGAGGAGCAAATTTCAACCGAGTCAGTTGAAATTTGGTACATTGTGCTAGTATATGACCGTTAACAACCATGCCTAACTAGGTCCATATCGGTCTATAGTTATATATAGCCCTCAGATAAATAGATCCCCAATCACACAAAAATTGGTCAATACCAAATTCATAATTGTATATAGCCCACATATAAGCGACCCCATATTTCAATTCTGGCTCTCTACGTACCGTGCAAATGTCCATATCGATTCGTAATTATTTGTAGACTTACCTATACATAACTTTTTTGTCTAATATATACCACGTATGGACTAACTTACAATTTAGAAAACGATGTTAAGAAGTTTTAAGATACCACAACCCAATTAATTCGATTGTGGGTGACAGTCTTTCGTAGAAGTTTCTACGCAATCCATGGTTAGGTTAGGTTAGGTTAAAGTGGCAGCCCGATTAAGATTCAGGCTCACTTAGACTATTCAGTCCATTGTGATACCACATTAACTAAACGTACCTATTACATATGGGCACTTCCAGTTTTAACCGCTGAACCATGGTGATCTTACTCAAAGGGTACATAAGATTCGGCCTGGCCGAACTTACGGCCGTATATATTTGTTAAAATTTTAAAATTGAATTCATTTAATTCATTTTTTAATCGAACTTAAAAGAAGTCCAGTTAAAAAAGTGATAGAATAGCTTTTATACCCTCCACCATAGGATAGGGGTTATATTAAGTTTGTCATTCCGTTTGTAACACATCGAAATATTGCTCTAAGACCCCATAAAGTATATATATTCTGGGTCGTGGTGAAATTCTGAGTCGATCTGAGCTTGTCCGTCCGTCTGTTGAAATCACGCTAACTTCCGAACGAAGCTATCGATATGAAACCTGGCACAAGTAGTAGTTATTGATGTAGGTCGGATGTTATTGCAAATGGGCCATATCGGTACACTTTTTCGTATAGCCCCCATATAAACGGACCCCCAAATTTGGCTTGCAGACCCTCTAAGACAAGCAAATTTCGTGCGATCCGGCTGAAATTTGGTACATGGTGTTAGTATATGGTCTATAACAACTATTCAAAAATTAGTCCACATCGGTCCATAATTATATATAGCCCCCATATAAACCGATCACCAGATTTGACCTCCGGAGCCTCTTGGAGGACCAAAATTCATCTGATTCAGTTGGTATTTGGTACGTGGTGTTAATATATGGTATCCAACAACCATGCAGGAATTGGTTCATATCAGTCCATAATTATATATAGCCCCCATATAAACCGATCCCCAGATTTGACCTCCGGTACTTTTTGGAGAAGCAAAATTCATCCGATCCGGCTGAATTTTGGTACATGGTGTTAGTATATGGTCTCTAATGGCCATGCAAAAATTGGTCCACAATAATCATATATAGCCCTCATATAAACCGATCCCGAGATTTGCTTTTGGAGCCTCTTGGAGGAGCAAATTTCATCCGAATCAGTTGAAATTTGGTACATTGTGCTAGTATATGGCCGTTAACAACCATGCCTAACTAGGTCCATATGGGTCTATAGTTATATATAGCCCTCAGATAAATCGATCCCCAATCACACAAAAATTGGTCCATATCAAGTTCATAATTGTATATAGCCCCCATATAAGTGACCCCCATATTTCAATTCTGGCTCTCTACGTACCGTGTAAAAGTCCATATCGATTCGTTATTATTTGTAGACTTACCTATACATACCTTTTTTGTCTAATATATACCACGTATGGGCTAACTCACAATTTAGAAAACGATGTTAAGAAGTTTTAAGATACCGCAAGCCAAGTAATTCAACTGTGGATTACAGTCTTTCATAGAAGTTTCTACGCAATCCATGGTGGAGGGTACATAAGATTCGGCCTGGCCGAACTTACGGCCATATATACTTGTTTTTTAATTATTATTTTTTATTTCCAATTAACACTCTTATTGATATTATCATTTCAGTGATTGAAGACTTTTCAATTAAGAAATTAATTGGATCGATTAATTTCGTGAGTGAATCAGTGTTTTTTTTGTGCTATTGAATTTCGAAAAAAAAACTGATAAAGTTTTGATGGAGCTTCCAGATATGTATCGCCTGATTTTGACAAATGGGGTCACATTGCGCTTCTTTACAAACCGATCGACGTTAAATTTGGTAAATAATACACCAACATACCAAGTAATATAATACACAACCCTACTAGTATGAAAAATTTCATCGAAATCAGTTTTGATTAAGATATAGCTTCCATATATTTGTATGGCCCAATTTTCCAAATTTGGCCAGAATACCCTTATTTTTAACCATATTGCCCTCATTGATTAACTCAAATTAATACTAGAAACTAATATGGCTCATTTTCAATGCCATCCAACATACATCAATAATGGCTACTGGGACAAAGTCTCAATCCAATATCTTTCGTTATGAAGTTAGCGCGATTTCGATAATTGGACGGATGGACCAATATGATTAGATCGACTCACAACTTATAAGCTTGGGAGCCACCGTGGTGCAATGGTTATTCCTGCTTCGACCGAACACCAAAAAAAAGTTTTTCAGCGGTGGATTATCCCACCTCAGTAATGATGGTGACATTTCTGAGGGTTTCAAAGTTTCTCTAAGTGGTTTCACTGCAATGTGGAACGCCGTTCGGACTCGGCTATAAAAAAGGAGGTCCCTTATCATTGAGCTTAACATGGAATCGGGCAGCACTCATTAATAAAAGAGAAGTTCACCAATGTGGTATCACAATGGACTGAATAGTCTAAGTGAGCCTGATACATCGGGCTGCCTAACCTAACCTATAAGCTTTTGATAAAGGAACATATATTCATTTGACTAAATATTTTATTTAATATTTTCTAAAAAAAAATCCCAAAATAAGTTCTTTAAATGCATTCAACACTAATTTTGCCCTCCATACATTACGTTATTGTAGAGGGTATAAATATACAAATTCGACTTTTTGATTGTTATTAAAATGTCCCTACCCAACAAAAATTGGAAGCAATAGAGAAATTCCAAAATAAAGTGCGCTGACGCTTTTATTATCGACAATAGCGTTTTCATGCAGATATTCTGCCCCACCACTCCCACAAAATCTCTTGATAAACACGATCTCATTTTATTTCAGAAGGAATGTTAAGATTTGAAATCGTGACATCTCAACTAATAATGAGCGCATTCTTCAGCTACAAAGCACTGCCCACTGCATGTTCGTGGAACTGTTGTAGTCTTAACGCTATTACCGATAAATGGGGTCAGCCTAGTGTTTCCAAAAATTGGAAAGTTTTTGCTGGGTATTATTTTTTTAGTTATTAAAATTTTATTTGAGGTAATTTTTGAATTCAATTAAATTTTTAAATGCAAGGACATTTTTCTAAGGTCCACGATCTACAATTGCCGTGCTTAGTGACTTGTGGGTAGTGGATATTAGTAATTGGGGTTTTTGTTGGAGTGCCAGTTTTAGTTTGCTGATGGTCTCGGTAGGAAAATGATAAATTGTGTCACACTAAATTTCGGGCTCATAAAATATTATTTAAAATTTCGTTGCGGTAGATCCAACATTGTAACCTGTAAGATAAATAAAACAGATGGACTGACGGACATTGCAATTTTGTTTTAATTTGTTTCCCTACCTCCCCTATATGTCCATTGAATGATGGCATAACAGCCATACGCCCTACGAATATATTATGATTAACAACAAAAACAAATTAATTTAAGTGTCTAAGTGTAGATATATAACCCATATATTTGTAGAATATATAAGTGTTTTTTATTTCTAATAAATACAATTTTTGTGTAGTTTTTTTCTGGTCTCGTGTGGTTTGTGTTGTGTTACCATCGAAAATATATTTTCTGTTACTATTTTTCTAATTCCCCCTTCATAGTTAAAATTTAGTTTTTCTGGTATTTTTTTAATTACAAACATTGTATTTTTAATTTTGAACTTTATTCGGTATGTAACAATTTAGATATTTTGTTTCTTTTACTTTTAATTTTTAAACGATGGTTTTGTTAGTTGGATTTGGTTGATATACAAAATTTGTGTTTTTTTTTCAATTTAAATATTCAGTGATGCATTTGAAGACCTTAAGTTGTTTTGGTTTGAGTTTTTTTATTATTTTTTTTTCTTTCTAACTCAATTGCATATGGATTGAACTGAAGTGTAACGTTTTTTTGAGATAAAGTGGCAGCTAGGATATGAAAGCTTCATTGCAAATCCCGCTTATTCATTCGTGGCAATGAATAAATTAAAAAGTGAGAGAGAGGAAAGAACCAAAACTAACTATGCCAAAAATACTATCACCAAAGGTCAGGTGATGGTCCTGGATACCCTAACCAACCAACATACAAACACAAATGCCAAAATAAAAAAAAATAAAAATCATCATAGAACCTGAAATAGTCTAAATACGGAAGGACGAAAATGAAACAAAAATGCGAAAGGTGTTATGACTCCATTTAACTTTGTCTATGAATATTTTAGTGAATCTTGTATGAAAAGCAAAGACGAAAAAACCCCAACAACATTGGACTTCGTAAAAAAAAACGGATTTAACCGTCAAGGATTTAAGTAGAAAAGATGTCACCTTCTAAATGGTCAAATAACTAACCGACTATCATTGCCAATTAAACACAAACACAAGCAGTTTTTTAACTCAACTAAAGAAAACAAAATAAAGCCGGCAATCTCTTTGGTGAGAAAGAAGAAGTGAGAACATCATCGATTTTTTTTAACCATAACTTGGGCAACATTATTCCATGGATTCCCATTTATTTCCGTTTCCTTTTCTATTTTTTGTTGAACATTTCAGTTGCGAGTTGAAATTTTCATTACTTTCTGACTTTCAAATTTTAGTTGGTATTCTTAACTTCCTTCCAGTCATCTCAGACTCCCCTCTTCTACTTCAAGATTTTTAAGCATTTTAATGTGGTATAATGCAATTTATTTAATTTTCTTTTCTATTCATTTTATTATCTTACTCCATTTTCCCTGTCTTTATGTCAATCATCTCTCATCTCCCATCTCTAGTTTTTTATATGTATTCATCTATATCTCTGTTATCCTTCTTCATTTCCTATGTCAATCATTTCGTGAATTGTAATGTGCCAGTTTCCGTATCTTTTATAATAAAAATAACAAAAAGAAAAATATTCAAAACGACTAAACTACATTAAACATTAACAACCATAGCAAGTGAATTTGAATTGAAATACAACAACAAAAACAATACAAATAAATTGCAAAACAACAAATTTCATTTTTATCCATTTAATAGCATATATATGTATGTACAAATTCTTATAAAATATTTATATTGTATTATACATAATTTGTTTATGAAAATATTTAATTGCATATTTATAATATATTTATTTTACATACAATATTCTCAAATAATTATCCTGCAGTTTCTCAATGTCCTGTGTAATGTAGTTGAATAAATATTTGTTTTTTTTTTTTTATTTTGTAAGTGTAATCATTTTTCTCTTTTTCCCCATTCACATCGTTTTGCATTAAATGCATTAGCATTAAATCTTCTAGGGCACTTAAAGATGCTGAATTGGCAAATCGACCAACATTTTTGATATTATAAATTGGTTACAAAGTAAATTTATTGATTGTTTTATGTAAGACAGAAAATTGTCCATTATGAGTGGAATATTATTTTTCTAGCTAATAAACCAAGGGAGCCACCGTGGTGCAATGGTTAGCATGCCCGCCTTGCATACACAAGGTCGTGGGTTCGATTCCTGCTACGACCGAACACCAAGAAATTTTTCAGCGGTGGATTATCCCACCTCAGTAATGCTGGTGACATTTCTGAGGGTTTCAAAGCTTCTCTAAGTGGTTTCACTGGAATGTGGAACGCCGTTCGGACTCGGCTATAAAAAGGAGGTCCCTTGTCATTGAGCTTAACATGGAATCGGGCAGCACTCAGTGATAAGAGAGAAGTTCACCACTGTGGTATCACAATGGACTGAATAGTGTAAGTGAGCCTGATACATCGGGCTGCCACATAACCTAACCTAACCTAAAGGTTCGTAAACATATATTTTATTATGCCAAAACTATTAGGTTATTCGATCATTCTTTATAATAATTATAATAATAATAAATTAAGCAATTATGCACAGAATAAATATCACCAAAATTTTTCCAATTAAAATTTTAATTGATTTTTAAGAAATATTCTTTTAAACATTTAATTGGTTCAACAAAATTTTTAATTGACAAACAAAAATTAATCACAAACATTAATTGTATCACTTAATTGTTTAATTGAAACAATTACTTTTTTAATTAACTTTAGTGATTGATACTATAATTTCCGTGATTGAAGTCTTTTCAATCATAAATTAATTGGACCAATTAATTTCGTGACTGCAGACATTTCAATTAAAAATTAATTTGACCAATTAATTCCGTGATTGAAGATAAAACATATTTTTTCTGTATGTATTCTGGGTTACTGTTTACGACTTTTTTCCACTTCTCGACAAATTTATTGTTAAGCGCAAAATCGCCTTGTTTTGTGACGAAGAAATGTTTGAGCCAGTAGCTGTTATTGATGGAGGACGGATAGTACTGCAAATGGGTCATATTGGAACCCTTCGTGGTATGATGTTAGTATAACAATCATGCCAAAAATTAGTCCATATCTGTCCATAATTATATATAGCCCCATATAAACCTATCCCAGTATTTTCTTCATTTACGTAGGCCAATTGCAGCTGCGCAATGTAGAGCGTTTCACTGGAGCATATCCCAGTCACCATAGCTTCCCAGTCCTGCCAAATGCAGGTTAGGCTCGATATTGTGGCAGCCCAATATTTGTAGGCTCGCTTAGACTTTTTTGCTGGGAATGTACTGAAACATTCCCAGCAAAAAAACTTGGACGTTGTTCCACAAACATTTCTTTTAAAGCCCATCCCAGAATCCCCCACCGAGTTTTTCCAACTTCCGATGCAGTCCTTTTGGACAAGTCCACAAACATTTCTTCTAAAGCGCATCTTGGGATCCCCCAATGATTTTTTTCTACTTCCGATGCAGTCCTTTTGGACAAGTATTAGAAAGAACGCAATCAGGCTATTTTAAGTGCAAATTTTGGACAATTAAATTTTACAAAATAATAGAAAACTAATAAAAAAAATAAATTTTATCCCCGCTGGGATTTGAACCTGTGCCGTTTGACTTTTTCGCTTCCATGGAAGTTCTTTTGAGAAGGTTTTGTAAATTACGAGAATTTTTAATTTTTTTGTTGATTTTTAATGGAAAAAATATATTTATACGAAAATATATGCTGAAAATAAAAAATAAAAACGATGCATAGCATAAAAATATATTTTTTTAGAAAAATGTTTGATAAAAAATTGCCGCTGGTGAGATTTGAACCTGCGTTTCTTATTTTTTCGTTCATACTAATAAAGAACATCTCGAGAAGCAATTAGAATGTTATTCCTTGGTGTCGTATTACGATCATATCACAAACATTTGAATTGACCTTTCGACGCTTTATGTTCAATGGCGTTTGTGGCTGAGTGTGCTAAGGCGTTCTGTTATGGTGCCAGCAAACCCAGGTTCAATCCCTGGTCGGAGCAAACAAGTTTTTCAAATTGTAAAAATTAGATAATAGGAAAATAATAGTGTAATAAAACATATGGATAAAAAAAAGTGAAATTGGTTGAAAAAAAATTTTTTTTTTTCGCTTTTTAAATTTCTTCATTCAAATTAACTTCCAGGGCACAACTTCTAAAACAATGCAAAGGGTCCAAAATGGGAGTACTTCCGTTCTATGACAAGCCCATGTAAAATTCATTGGAGATGATCCAAGTTTGCACTACTTCCGGATCACAGATTGGGGATCCAAACTACTTTTTTGGAAGCTCTTTTTTTGCTGGGTTATTATAGGTTAATGACAAGGGACCTACTTTTTATTGCCGAGTCCCAACAGCGTTTCACATTGCGGCGAAACCCCTTAGAGAAGCTTTGAAACACTCGAAAATGTCACCATATCGGGCGAAAGATATATATGGGAGCTATATCTAACTCTGAACCGATTTCAATCAAATTTTTCACACTTGACTATACGACCAAATGTTATGTTTGTGCAAAATTTCAGGGTAAAACTCTGGCTTCTGGATCCATATAAGTGCATATCGGGCGAAAGATATATATGGGAGCTATATCTAAATCTGAACCGATTTCTTCCAAAATCAAAAGGGTTCTGGAACAAAACAGGAACTTGTGCCCAATTTGAAGGCGATTGGACTTAAACTGCGACCTTGACTTTGATCACAAAAATGTGTTCACAGACAGACGGACGGACAGATGGACATGGCTGGATCGACTCAGGGACGCACCCTGAGCATTGTTGTCTATCTCGTCTCCTTCTGGGTGTTGCAAACATATGCATTAACTTATAATACCCTGTTCCACAGTGTCGCGCAGGGTATAAATATGAGATGTTTTTACTTCAATCATAGCATAACTTCTACTTGAGTCTGATTTTGTCTAAAATGTCGTTAACAGGTTTTGAAAAAAAACAGAAAAAAAGAATAAATTAAAAATTGTGAACTAGAATCAAGTACGCAAAACTTAAATTTAAAAGTGATTTCTGTCTTAAAAGTGTCCTTACTTCAACTCTCCGCTTCTTTGGATATTTCATCTGATTTTCTAGAATTCTAAATTTCAGGGGTTCTTTAGAACATAATGAATTGTATAGATCCAGAATTTGGTACACCGAAAAAAAGTGAACTGTTTTATAGCAAGAATGAACTACCACGCACGAAAATTGATCTCAATTTTACTCCACATTTTGAGATTTCCACAAAGCGTTGTTAAAACCAGGAAATTGTAAGGCCCTGTTGTACTTTTTAACTGCAGTTCACGAAATTACATCATCTCATAGAAGAAAAAATTAACTAAAAGTAAAGAAGAAAATCATTTGGCGCCAAATCATGACCATTTTAACCATACAGAAGTTCATTCTTACTATTTTTGGGAATCGTACAAAAATTTTCATTTGTTTTAGTTCATATTGAACTTATGTGTACGGTCATTGAACTTTATAGTCACGTTTAGTTCATAAAATGTTTGAGACATACTTAAAAAAAAGTAAGATTTCATTAAGATTTGGAAAATTTCGATAAAACTAATAAAATTTAACTACAAGCAAATAATTTTTTTCCAATAAAAATAAGTTAAATTTGGCGTTAGTTTAACTACGGAAATTTTTTTCTGTGTAGGGTCCGTAATAATCCAATATTTGTTTCTTGTTCCATATTGAACGATTCTGCACCGTTCCACATTCGCTGACGACCGTGTGTATTTAGGATTCGTCCCGCGTGAACTTACACTGAAAACAATACATGGCCGGTTCCAAAGATTTTGTCTTTACTCTAATAATTTTGGTATTAATTCCTACCCAAAGGAGAGGAAAGTTAAAAGGAGGTTACTACTTTAAATTTGATTCTAGGAAACAAATTTTATGTTTATTCGTTTTTTTTTCAGCTTTTTTCTTCATGTGCCATCAAAATCTTTTAATAATGTGTTAACGATAACATAAATATCGCAATTCAGACTCGACTTCACATAGGAATTATGCTAAGTTTCAAATAAAAAACGTAATGAAAACCATCTCCAATTTTGGAACGCTTTTTTGCTTTGTATTCATGATGTACGATTCCATTTTATTTAATTTTCAATTTTAAAGAATTTTGCAGAATCATAAAAGCCACGTTGAACTCAGTTACACAAAATTGTCTTTCATGTAAAGTTACCCCGTTTTACGTCGAATCACTTACCTATAAGGACAAACCGGCTTCATAGAAAAGTTTAACGACTTTTCGACAAGGAAAACTTTATATCAGAGAAATGCATCTCCTATTCCAAGTAGAATTCGCATTCGTAATTTAAGGACGTGAAATCTTTGGTTCACGACAATATCTATTTCAGTTTATGCATATATATACTTATTATAAATAATTTTAAATAGTAAATGCACAAGATCATAGACATCTCATAATCCATTACATTTTCTTTAGTTTTCATTACATTTCATTAATTTTGTTTTTGCATATAAGTTTTTTTTTATATACATATGTATATATCTATTACATAGTAGTGTGTATATAATATTTAAATTCATTGCAATTTCTATAGAATCGTACTAAAATATAAAAGAACACGTTTTCCATTCAAGGTTTTTTCATTGTATTTTTTTGTTTACAAAAAGAAAGAATTTCATTCAAACCATATTCATTGCAATTATTTGTGTTTCAAATATCTTAGTGTTATTTGGTTCATGTTTTTTTTTTCACTCATAATAGATGACATTAATTCCGATTATTATTAACAAATATTTTAAATGTTCGTAACAAAAGAACGAAACGAAAAATAAAAAGCATGAGTATTTTGCTTAACTATTATATAAAATAAGCATACGCTGAAACAATGTTTCCAAAATTTTGTTTTGGAAAAAACAACATTAAGGAAAAAACTTTCCTTTCTGCAATAACGTTATATTGTATTTATATATTATTTTGATTTCAGAGCTTTTTCATTAAGATTATAAGAGTTTAAACATTAACAAATAAATACGACCGAAAGTTTGGCCACTCTTAAATACCCTGAATTATGGATTGCATACTAAGTTCTACTAAAGACTGTCATCTACAACTAAATTACTGGGGGTTGTGGTAACAGCTACCGATGTCAAGGTAGATTAGACATTGTCTTCTAAACTTAGTACATATGTATGTTAGTCCATATGGAGTCAATGTTAGATAAAATAAGTAAATACGGCCGTAAGTTCGACCAGGCCGAAGCTTATGTACCCTCTACCATGGATTGCGTAGAAACTTCTTCTAAACACAGCCATCCACAATCAAATTACTCAAGTTGCGGTAACGCTTGCCGATGGCAAGGTATCTTAAAACCTCCTAACAACGTCTTCTAAATTGTATGTATGTCCATACCTGGTATATATTAAATCAAAAAAGATCGATTAAATACATATATATTTCAGTTTGAGAAAATTGTCTATAGAACTAAAATTTTGACAAAATTTTCTATAGAAATAAATTTTTGACAAAATTTTCTATAGAAATAAAATTTTGACAAAATTTTCTATAGAAATAACATTTTGACAAAATTTTCTATAGAAATAAAATTTTGACAAAATTTTCAATAGAGTTAAAATTTTGAAAACATTTCCTATAGAAATAAAATTTTGCCAAAATTTTCTATAGAAATAAAACTTTTGACAAAATTTTCTATAGAAATAAAATTTTGACAAAATTGTCTATAGAAATAAAAATCATGAATACAGAAATAAAATTTTGCCAAAACCATGATTATGAACCGATATGGACCAATTTTTGTGTAACTGGCGATCGGCTATATATAACTATAGACCGATATGGACCAATTTTGGTATGGTTGTTAGCGGCCATATACTAACACCGGATCGGATGAATTTTGCTCCTCCAAGAGGCTCCAGAGGTCAAATCTGGGGAAAGGCTTATATGGGGGCTATATATAATTATGGACCGATATGGACCAATTCTGGCACGATTATTAGAGACCATATACTAACACCATGTTCCAAATTTCAACCGGATCGGATGAAATTTGTTTCTCTTTAACGCGACCTCGGTGGCACACCTTCATCCGATGGTCCAAATTTTCGATGACGCTGAGGCAAAATGGAGGTTCTATGCCGTTAATGTACCGAATTATCTCATCCTTTAGCTCCTGAATTGTTGCTGGCTTATCGACGTACACCTTTTTTTTTTAAATAACCCCAAAGAAAAAAGTCCAACGGTGTCAAATAACATGATCTTGGCGGCCAATTGACATCGCCATTACGTGAGATAACACGACCATTGAATTTGTTGCGCAAAAGAGCCATTGTTTCGTCAGCTGTGTGGCAAGTGGCACCGTCCACATATCGTCCACATTAATATCTTCCAATTCGGGCCATAAAAAGTTCGTTATCATCTCACGATAGCGAACACCATTCACAGTAACTGCCTGACCGGCCTCATTTTGGGAAAAATACGGCCCGATGATGCCGCCAGCCCATATACCGTACCAAACAGTCACTCTTTGTGGGTGCATTGGTTTTTCGACAATCACTCTTGGATTCTCATTCGCCCAAATGCGGCAATTCTGTTTATTGACGAATCCACGGAGGTGAAAATGTGCCTCATCACTGAAGATGATTTTCTTCGAAAATTGATCATCCACTGTTGCCATTTCTTGGAACCATTTAATACATTGTTGGATTGTGTATCTCTCCATGGTTCAAATTGAGTAAGTCTGAAATAGAGAAATGTCAACTAAAATTCTGAAAAAAACTTGGCGTTTAGGTGTGGTTCACATTCAACATCGGCCCTTACAATTTAAGGGCCGATTTCGATGTGTTACAAACGGAATGACAATGTTAATATACCCCCCTATCCTATGGTGGAGGGTATAACAAGTAAATAGGGCAGGACCGACTATCTAATACCCAGCACCACTTTTTGGATTTTCATTTCGATACCATCTCAAATCCTTCAAAGTTGAGTACTATATATATAGGTTTATTTTTCCATATACATATATTTAAATCTGACCCGATTTGGACTAATGACAAATCTACCAAAATTTTGAGAAAATTTTCCCAAAAAACACCAAACAAAAAGATCTTATTTTGTCAAAATTTTCTTTCTATAGAAAATATTGTCAACATTTCATTTCTATAAAAAAATTGTGTCAAAATTTTATTTCTATAGAAAATTTAATTTCTATAGAAAATTTTGTCAAAATTTTCTTTCTATAGGAAACATTGTCAACATTTTATTTCTATAAAAAAATTGTCAAAATTTTATTTCTATAGAACATTTTGTCGAAATTTTATCAAAATTTTATTTCTATAGAAAATTTTGTCAAAATTTTATATCCTCTTAATTGCAAAATATCAAGAATTCTACCAATCTACAAAACAGTAAAAATCTGCCAGTTTTAATAGAATTCTACCAACTCTGGCAACCGCGCTCAGGGGACGTCCCTGAGCATTATTGCCAAAGACACTATATGTCTTTCTCGTCTCCTTCTGAGTGTGGCGCAGGGTATAAACATGGGAAGTATAACATCTAAAGCCGTTATTAGGACACATTACAAAAGCGCGTGTATGATTTATCGGTCGATAGATATGTATGGGAGATATAGGAAATTGTGAATATATTGGAGCTTTGTCTAAGTCTGAGTCGATTTAGATCAAATTTGGCACACATTTCTAATATATGGGAGATATATCGAAATCTGAGCCGATTTCAACCAAACACAATAGGGTTCTATTCTGACCCAAAAAAGATACTTGTGCTACATTTGAAGTTGATTAGACCAAAACTGCGACCTAGACTTTGATTACAAAAATGTGTTCACAGGCAAACGGACGGACATGGCTAGATCGGCTCAGGAGCCTACCCTGACCATTATTGCTAAACACACCATGTGTCTATCTCGTCTCCTTCTGGGTGCACTAACTTATAATTCCTGTTTTACAGTGTGACACAGACTATATAAAGGCAGATAAGCCTGTTTAGTTCTTGAGCGTTTTATATAGAGGAGTCTTTAAATAATTATGACCCGATATGAACCAATTTTTCTTTATTTTATTTAGAAGGCATCTAACATCGCGTAGAAAATTTCAAACAAATCGGATGAAATTTGCTCTTCCAAGAGGCTCCGTAAGTCAAATCTAGGGGTCGATTTATATGGAGTATATACCTAAACTTGGTCCGATAGGACCCATTTCCAATACCATTTGACCTACATTAATAAAAACCACTTGTGATAAGATTCAAGTCTATACTTTGTTTTGTTCGGAAGTTTGCGTCATTTCAAAAGACGGACGGACATCGCAAGAACGACTTAGAATTTTACTACGACTTTATGGGGTCTACGATCAACATTTGAATAATTCCATTAAATTCTTATTTGGATCAATAAGTATTTAATTTGATTGACTCTATAATCCGAATTTATTCAATCGATTTCATGATCTAATAAAAAATTCTTTAACGGATAAATGGGTTGAAATCAGTTTGTGTAGGGCGTAATGTGGTCGATTCCATCCAAATGTAGCTCTTACTTACCTCTTCTTAAATCAATAACCTATGAGAACAAATTACACTGCATTATTATTATCCGGATAATCATTATTCAATAAAAGCTTTAAAAAATCATGAAAAAATTACTAAGTAATTGCGTTGACAGGGGGGCTTAGTGTGATATTTAAATACTTTCCAAAAAATTATTTGAAAAAAAATTTTAGAAGCAAAAAAAACATGATTATAATTGTATGTACAAAGTAAAAAAACTGCAATAAAACCAAAGAGCTTTTTGTCTCTCTCTATCCATTTTTTGCTATCCCTCCCACATAAATCTATAGTTCACCCAAAATATTTTGTACAATCATAGTTTTTTTTTTCGTTCTACTTCTTTGTGTTATATTTATTAAAGCCCTAATTTTTGTTCACTTAATTTATATGGATTTTATTTTATGTTTTTATGTGTATATATATTTTTGTTTTTGTCCCGTTTGTGTTTATTTATATTTTATTGTTAATATGATTACCAAATAATTATTCCAAGTTGTCCTGTTTTAATTTCGACGAAAGCAAACCAAATAATTTTACAAGCAACTATGAAAACGAAATCAAAACACTTTTCATTTTTTTTTTTTTGGAAAATGTAATAATGTTTTATAGCAAAAACATAATATATATAATAATTTTTTCTTCTCTATAATAGTCAATATATATGATTCACAAAATGTCACAACTCTATTGGTTTTAATTTATTTATTTGTTTTTCTTTCACATTTTTCGGCCCATAATCTCCTCGACTACCATTCACCACTATTTATATATAAAAATCCAATCAACTACTACTACTACTACAAAAACTACTCTACTTGTTTAACATCTACAAAATAAAAAATTAAAAAAAAAATTTTGAAAATTTTGCAACTTTCAACACCGCCACCTACAATACCATCTACAATGAAAAAAAAAAAAATAAAAACAAAACTACACCTGCGTGAATCATCTATGAAAATTAAATGTTGAAAAAACACAAATCTAAAATCAAACCATAATTAAATTGAATTTTAATTGAAACGAAATCAACAACATAACCCTGATGATCATTCATGTCCTTGAAATTGAAATTGAATTTGAAACAAAATGACAACAACAACACAAACAACTTTCAACCCAAAATGATATTGAAACGTTCGTTATGTGTATGTATGTTAACATTACGGGTGTGCGTGTGACCAAACCATTGGAAAAATAATGAATTGTTTATATATATATCCTTGTTGGGGGAAAAACGCCAATTGATTCTCCACAAATCGATATTTCAATATATTGCAATCCTTCCAACCAACCACTACTACCACCAACCCACCTTGGCCACTATTTGAAAACCATCTTCAAAATTGCAAAAACCCAAAATGAAAAACAATTGCAATTGAAATTGAAAATTGCTAATTCTAACGAGCCAGATTTCACGATGAAGAACATGCGAATTTGCTAAATGCCATGTGGCTAACGGCCATAACATTTCTTTGTGTGGGCTATGGTGACATTGTGCCAAACACATATTGTGGACGTGGCATAACATTAACCTGCGGCATGGTGGTAAGTATCACAACCAAATACAAAAATATCACAAACCAAAAACAACGTAAGCTAGCCCTTTTACCCGGAAATGTTACGGAAACTAAAACCGGAAGTAAGAAAACCCAAAAGAGCTGAAAGACTGACACCAAAAACCGCTACCAAGACAAACAATAGGGCCAGCCAAAACAAAAACAAAAGAATCAAAATAAAATAATGACACAACAACAGAACCAACCAACCAAACCAGCCAACCAGAATAATCGAACCTAAGCCAAAGCCAACAATTTTGAATAACTCAATTTGAGTAA
This sequence comes from Haematobia irritans, assembly GCF_050003625.1. Classification (NCBI taxonomy): domain Eukaryota; kingdom Metazoa; phylum Arthropoda; class Insecta; order Diptera; family Muscidae; genus Haematobia; species Haematobia irritans. The sequence goes on along the minus strand of NC_134399.1, from coordinate 71,176,114 downwards.
TTAGATTGCTACAAATTTTGTTGTTGTTGTTGTGGTTGTTGATGCCTATTTTGCCGCTGCCACATTGTGTGTGTGTGTATTTGTGTGGTCTTGAGAGTATAGAACTGTGTTGATGATGTTAACATCAACACCTACAGAGCTGTTAATGTAGCTGTAACACTTTTGCTGTCATCATCATCCTCATCATCATCACTCACATAATCGTCAGTGGTTCACAATGAATGGAGAAGATTGTTGTTTCAAAAGCCACCACATCAACCGGAAACGGAAACAAAACAAGTGTTAATGAAACTTTTCTATGACACCCCTCTCCGACTGTCAGATTTTTCTCTTAACCTAAAAAGTTCTCTCAATCCCTGTTTTTGTCATGGTCACTGCTTGATAACAAATTAACTAAACAGCAACAATATTCAAGTATTTGTCGCAAATAAAAGCAAAAATATTGAATGATAAAAATAAGAAAATTATTTTTACGCCCAAAAAACAGTGAACCCATCAATAAGCAAAATGTAGGTTAATTTTAGAAAATTTTAATTAAACTGTATAACAAATGCCAATATCACAAAAACAAGTAAACATTTTTTTTTTTTTGCAAAATTCAAGAAAAATTCGTAATTTAGAAAATTAGAATTAAAAATCGCAAAAATCCTTTTTAAGTAAAATTTACAAATTTTAAAAAAGTCCTAATTATTTAGCAAAACTTTATGCTTCATTGGCATATACTTTTCCCCATTTTTGAGTTTATTTAACTAACGTACACCATGAACTAAAATAAAGTAAAATTGTCTTTAATGCCCTAGAGGATTCACTTTTTTAGTTTTTTAGTGTACCTTTCCATCTTACACTAAAAAGATGTGAAAGATTATGCAACCTACATTTTTTAACTACAAGAAAGTTTAAAATCTTTGATTTAAATATTTCCTTCTCTAAGTCACATACACTCAAAAAAAAAGTGAACTCTCTATTTCACTAAAGCCAATTTAACTTTATTTTAGTTCATAGAATTATTATGTTTGGAGAAAGTTTCCTTTACTCTAATAATTTTTTGCGTACGTTAGTTAAATTAACTGGAAAAAATTATACATAAATTAAGCATAATGATTTACTAAAAATATCTCACAACATAGTTCATTATTTCTTAAATTTGTAAATTTTACTATAAATGCGTACATCATGAACTTCGTAAGTCACCTAAAGACATTCTTGCAATTTTGAACTCCAATTTTTTCTCCTTCAAACTACAAAATTTTCTTTAACAAGTGAAAAAATTTAATTATGTCTAATAAATTTTCTTGAATTTGTCGAAAAATATTTACTTATTTTTGTGATATCGGCGTGATGCCAGCGTTTGTAATACTGTTTAGTTTAAATTTTCTAAAAATATTCAAATTTTTCTAAATTTAAGCGAAAGTTTTCTTCTTAATAGGTTCCCTGTTTTTTTCAATGTATCTTCGAAGTAAGGCAATGTTTCCTTTTAGTGAAGAAAAACATTTTTGATTTCAAGAAATTAACTGAGGTATTAAATCATTGGATTAAAGATAAAAAAACTTAAATTATAGGCTAAGTTTTATATTGGTTTAAAGATTTTTTAAAGTTAAGAAAACATGTTATAATTTGAATTTAATAAAACTAAAATAACAGATAACTCCATAAAAACTGTCTTTGTTTTAAAGAAGCCGAATCTTTGGCTCGGCATCAATACCGAAATCCTTAAGGTAAAGTCAAAATCTTTGGATCCAAGTAAACTTTGTTTGAGTGTAGAGCAAGGTTCCGTCGCATTTTTACTAAAACAAAGCACTTCATAGATAAGTTTTGACTCCAAAGGTAACAAATGTAGTTCAAAATAAAAATCAATATTACTTATGATAGGCAAGGGTGTCCTGCTGACACTCAAAAAAAAAGGTGACTTGGATCCAAACATTTTTGACTTTTCCTTAAGAATTTTTATATTGATTCCAAGCCAAAGATGCGTGAAGAATATTTTTTTACAAAACTATCTCACTTTAATTCCAGCCTCTATAAAATATATAGTAGGATCTCTTGTACAGAATTTTTATTTATTTTATTTAGTTTTAAGAGATACTTCAAAATAAAAAATTTCTTATTAATTTCACAAAAAAAAAGCTTTAAAATAAAGATCAAAATTCGAAAAATTAATTTAGTCTACATTTTATGATCCATTAAATTTCCATTGTTAATCAGTTTATTCAATATCCCAGCAAAAAAAGCGTCGCCAAAAAAGTAATGAAAATGTTCTTTTTGGATCCGGAAGTGGTGCAAAATTGACGCAGAAGCGATGAATTTAACATGGGCTTGTCATAGGACGGAAGTCATCCATTTCAACAGCCGTTGCACTGAAGTTGCATCACTTCTTTAGGTGTGATCCAAATTCAATGTTTTGGATGTAAATTAAAAAATTCTGTGATATTTTGTCAAATAAATAATTTTTATTATTTTTAATGAATTCTAACGCTTGTCGGAAACATTTGACCTCAAATATTTTCAAAAATGCACAATTTTTTCAGATTGGATTTAGAATTTTTTTTCAACAAAATTTTAATGATTTGTACCATTTTATGAATTCTTACTCTGTTTTTAACCTATTTGAAACGAAAAAACTTAAAATTACCCTTTAAAAGTATGAAAAAACAAGTTATAAAAAAATTTAATTAAAATAACTTCCTGGGAAGTTAAAATAAAGAACATCATTGGGAGTGCATCTTCTGGAAGTGCTTTTAAATCTGTGCCATTGGAAGAACTTCCAAATTTTTTGCTGGGATGTTAGTATTTATACATCATTTCTTTAAATCAAAAATGGTTTCTATAATTTAAGAAAAAATATCCTTTCATTCTTCTTCTAGAGAGACACACAATTCAATGATTCGTGTTCTAAATTTAATAAAAACAAGTATATACAGCAGTAAGTTCGGCCGGGCCGAATCTTAAATACCCACCACCATGAACCAAATATTAGGGTTTCCTTTGAAATTTCAGGAGGGCTTGAGGACTTCAGGACACTTCCCGAAGATAAATTTACAGATTTCAATCAAATAAAAACTACGGTTTCTATACACACAAAGAAAATTTCATTAAAATTGAACCAACGAAAATTGTTCATTGATATGACGAGACATTTTCATTAAGAAAATGAAAATATTCGTTAATAATACGAAAATGTTCGTTGATTAACTGAAAATCGTAATAATAACGAAAAATTCGTTATATCAACGAATTTGTTTCATTGGCTCAATTTTAATGACACATTTCGTTAATATAATGAAGTTTTTTTCTACCAGTGTAAGCCCAAGAAGTAAAATTGGGAGATCGTTCTTATGGAGGCTATACTAAAATATGAACCGATACTCACGGTTTTCAGCACACCTCTTTATGGCCCGAAAATACCTCTAGATTTCCAATTTCAGGCAAATTGGATTAAAACTTCGGATTCTAGAAGCCCAAGAAGTAAAATCGGGAAATCGGTCCATATGGGGGCTATACCAAAATATGGACCGATACTCACAATTTTTGACACACGTATTTGTGGTCCTACAATACCTCTAGATTTCCAATTTCAGGTAAATTGAATAAAAACTTCGGTTTCTATTGGACAAAAACTACGGTTTCTATAAGCCCAAGACCCAAAATCGGGAGGTCGGTTTATATGGGGGCCATACCAAAACATAGACGGATGCTTACCATTTTTGGCACACCTCTTTGTGGTTCTAAAGTACCTCTCGATTTCCAATTTCAGGTAAATTGGATAACTGCGGTTTCTATAAGCCCAAGAAGTAAAATCGGGAGATCAGTCTATATGGGGGCTATACCAAAATATGGACCGATACTCACAATTTTGGCACACGTATTTGTGGTCCTACAATACCTCTAGATTTCCAATTTCAGGTAAATTGAATAAAAACAGCGGTTTCTATAAGCCCAAGAAGTAAAATCGGGAGATCGGTCTATATGGTGGATATACCAAAACATGAACCGATACTCACCATTTTTGGCACACCTCTTTATGGTCATAAAATACCTCTAGATTTCAAATTTCAGGCAAATTGGATAAAAACTACGATTTCTCCCACGACCCTGCCTGCAGACAAAAGACGAGTTTGTGCAAAATTTCAGCACGATTGCTTCATTATTGAAGACTGTAGCGTGACTACAACAGACAGACAGACAGACAGACAGACAGACAGACAGACGGACAGACGGACATCGTTATATCGTCTTAGAATTTCTCCCTGATCAAGAATATATATACTTTATATAGTCGGAAATCGATATTTCGATGTGTTACAAACGGAATGACAAACTTACTATAACCCCGTCACCATTCTATGGTGGTGGGTATAAAAAAAACTGTGAAATGATTAATATTTTTTTTAAATAAAAATTTGTTTATTTAAAGAAATTTGTCTGTCCCTCATATTGTGTAAATTGAGCGTCCTATAATTTAGCTGTCATAATCTCTTATAATAAGTAAATATTTTTGGGCGTAGCAGGCGTGTTCAAACCCCATAAAGTAATAATAAAGTGAAAAAAATATTTTGTAATCTTTAGCAATCGTGCAATACTTGTATGATAGAAATAATTTTGCTACAAATAAAAGAAATATTGAAGAAATCTATAATTTTAAATATGGCGAAATGTCCCATATACTCACCTCTGATTGTACAACATTTAACCAACTTTACAGACCTATTACTGATGTGATTATGATGATGATGGTGGTGGTGTCAACAGCAATTCATTTTTGTTTTGTTTTTCTACTCTCTAAAACTCTTGTTAAGCTTTCTGCTTGAAATTTAACCACTACCAAAAAACAGGAGAGGGCTTTATTATGGTCTTCGTTGTAGTTGTTGTTGCTGCTGCTGCTGCTACTGGTGTTGTCGTTAGTGTTGCTTCGATTACTATTATCACTGTTACTGCTACTGCTACTACTACTACTAATACCACTGTTGCTTAACTCTTTTAAATCCTGCGAGTGGCAATTTTTTGCTGTGATTTTAATTACTGGCTAAAACATTATAATGACCACCTAGAGTGTTATAAACATAATTGTTTTTTGGATTTTCATAAGCGGGCGCGTGTGTATGTGTGTGTGTGGTAAGATAAATCAAAACAGAGTTAAAGACGGTTGGTTTATAACAAATGAAGAAAATCTGCATGATTGTTTTATGGTGAATAAAATGCTATAGAAGGAAAAATGAGAGAAGAAAATACTAAAACCAGTCAAAATTCAATGGTTTTATGGTTTTTTCTTCCCATATGCTAAAGAAATGTTACATAAGTTCAGTCCATATAATATAAACTGATTTATTTTTTAAAGTTTTTCTTTTTTATTAATTTCAAATGGTATTATTAATTTTTATAATTTCAATCAGAATTTTATTACAAAAAAAAATAAATAAAAATAAAAAATACTATTTATTAGACAACAATATTGTACTTAAATTATTGTCACAACTTAACAAATATTTAAATGCAGAACTGAAAATATATAGATAGATGCAGAACCCAAAATATATAGATTCTAAAATGCTGTGTATCTCAAATTGTTCAATCCAATTCTTGGGCAAAATCCAAATAATTTGGGCAATTTTTAATTTACTTAAATAATTAAGTCTCATACAAGGTTAGGTTAGGTTGTTTAGACTCATTAGCCGGAGTTCTATAGGATATTATATTTATGTTCATTAGAGCTGAGGAGCACCTGTCATAAGTTTTTGCTAATTCCACGTTTCTGGATGATCAGGAAGCCCTCAGAGAAATATATTCTGGCTAAAAAAAACTATAATATTATATAAAAAATATAATTCTGACTAAATAGACCCATAAGACGAATCAGGCACCACTCATTGATAAGAAAAAAGTTCACCATCCGTGTCAAGTTAAGAGCAAATCAAGAAAAATCAACAATTGACATTGAAGTGGCCATATGAAAAATTGATTTATCTCACAAACTACTTGAAAATGCCAATATTCTTCTCCTGTTTCTCAAAGATAGACTAATTAAATCATAAAGAAGAATTTTGCAACTACTTTGAGTGGTTTTGAGATATAGAATTTAAATTAATTCCAAAAATGAAAAATTTCTGAAATTGCAACAACATTTGACACAACTTCATATATGGACTTTTGACACAATTTTATATATGGACTTTACCTTATCAACAAACGTCTATAATCCCTGAGACATTATGCCACACTTCTCCTGGCCCTACCCATTTGTGAAGATATTTGACAGTGAAACAAAACACGAAACGTGCTCTATATATCGAATATTCTGTTCTAAGTAAAGTTCGGCAAATGGCATATTTGTACATCTCAAGAGCATTTACTTAGACAGGTACATATTCCTCTAATGTCATATTACAGCTATTACATATGGTAAGGTTACGGTTGTTATCGATGTAGTTGCATTGCTAGATTTGCCAAAGACAATTATGCTCGACGAGAAAGTTGAAAGTTGAATTGCATTGGCACGGTAGCGTACATTAGACAATCCACTTGCAAAACAATACTATTTGGCTTCCATATTACTCAACTCAACAAGTAAGGAAAGTCTAAATTCGGGCGGGGCCGAATATATTACACCCTGCACCACTTTATAGATCTAAATTTTCGATACCATATCATATCCGTCAAATGTGTTGGGGGCTATATATATTTAAATGTTTGTCCCAAATACATACATTTAAATATCACTCGATCTGGACAGAATTTGATAGACTTCTACAAAATCTATAGACTCAAAATTTAAGTCGGCTAATGCCCTAGGGTGGAACACAATGTTAGTAAAAAAAAATATGGGAAACATTTAAATCTGAAGCAATTTTAAGGAAACTTCGCAAAAGTTTATTTATGATTTATCGCTCGATATATATGTATTAGAAATTTAGGAAAATTAGAAACATTTTTACAACTTTTCGACTAAGCAGTGGCGATTTTACAAGGAAAATGTTGGCATTTTGACCATTTTTGTCGAAATCAGAAAAACATATATATGGGAGCTATATCTAAATCTGAACCGATTTTAACTAAATTTGTCACGCATAGTTACTATGCCAAATCTACTCCCTGTGCAAAATTTCAACTAAATCGGAGCAAAAAATTGGCCTCTGTGGTCATATGAGTGCAAATCGGGCGAAAGCTATATATGGGAGCTATATCTAAATCTGAACCGATTTCAACCAAATTTGGCACGCATAGTTACAATGCTAATTCTACTCCCTGTGCAAAATGTCAACTAAATCGGAGTAAAATATTAGCCACTGTGGTCATATGAGTGTAAATCGGGCGAAAGCTATATATGGGAGCTATATCTAAATCTGAACCGATTTCAACCAAATTTGGCACGCATAGTTACAATGCTAATTCTACTCCCTGTGCAAAATGTCAACTAAATCGGAGTAAAATATTAGCCACTGTGGTCATATGAGTGTAAATCGGGAGAACGATGTATATGTGAGCTATATCTAAATCTGAACCGATTTCAATAAAATTTGGCACACTTGACTACACTACTAATTATACTCCTAGTGCAAAATTTCAAACAAATTGGGGTAAAACTCTGGCTTCTAGGACCGTATTAGTCCATATCGGGCGAAAGATATATATGGGAGCTATATCTAAATCTGAACCGATTTCAATAAAATTTGGCACACTTGATTATAGTACTAATTGTTCTTCTTGTTCAAATTTTTGAGCACATTAGGGTAAAACTCTGGCTTCTGGGGCCATATAAGTCCATATCGGGCGAAATATATATATAGGAGCTATATCTAAATCTGAGCCAATTTCTTCCAAAATAAATAGGGTTATATTCTGAGTCAAAACATATACTTGTACCAAATTTGAAGTCGATTGGACTAAAACTTCGACCTAGACTTTGATTACAAAAATGTGTTTACGGACAGACGACTCAGGAGCCCACCCTGAGCATTTTTGCCAAAGACACCATGTGTCTATGTCGTCTCTTTTTGGGTGTTGCAAACATATGCACTAACTTATAATACCCTGTTCCACAGTGTGGTGCAGGGTATAAAAATGGCTGCACATCTCGCAGTAGGATATCTATGCAGTTCAATAATCACAGGGGCATTATGGCAACTAGCAATGCATATGAAGCTACATTACATATTCCAAAAATTACAATTTGTTGGCCACCTGCAAGCTTATATTGCTGGCTCTTATGATGACAAATAATCGATGAATGTCCCAGTCCATATTCGTGCATTGGGACATTCTGGTGACTAGCACTACAGATGAGTTAGATAGATTTGAAGCTACCTTACATAAACCAGAGGAATTAGAATCTGTAGGTATCCCTACTGCATGCTTCAACTACGTAAGAAGGCTGTTATAATTGCAAGTGTTGCAAAGACACTCAAAATATGGTTCTATCTCAACAAAGAGCGTCTCTTGGTATCTGTTATGCTACCTTTGATATCAACCGTAATAAGCCGAAGTAATAACTTTTCGAGTTTAAACGATGTAATGAAATCAGACCAAATTTGAATATGATGAAAAGTATCATGTCTTAAATGGATCAGGCAAAGGGAAGAGTGATATAGTGGATCAGTTATGTAAAACTCAAATGTTAAAAATGTAAGTAAAATTCCCGCGGCTCAGGAATTTTCCTTAACTACATTTTCTCCATATCTCAAAAATGGCTCAATATATTTCCAAATTATTATTTTTTTGATACTTTAAGAAAAAAATTTCGCAATGGACTGAACAGTCCAAGTGAGCCCGAAAGAAATCCGGTTACCACTTTAACCTAACCTGTAACAATAAAATGGGCAAATATCGAAAATTTAGAAATTGGTTTGTTTTAAAGGTAACCTAATTTCCTACATTTTAATGTATGATAAATTATTTTCTGGTGCTCTATATTTAAAATAACAATTTCTCAATGTGGACATTTTTTATTTTTTTCTCATATTATTTTTAAATAATCAAAATAGATTTTTTTCATATATATTGAGTCGTTTCTGAGATAGATAATTTTAAGTATAAATATAAAAAATTGTAAAAAATTTTTAATTTTAATCTTGAAATTGAATTTTTTTTTATAGCCATAACTTTCGATACATCGATGAAAGTTCAAAATTCCCTTGACTTGAGCCGAATGCAAAAAAAAAATCTAAAAATATTGTGAAAAATTACCAATAATTATTAAAATTACAAAAAATATATTTTTTATTTATTGTATAAATTTAAAACAATAATTTTACATCACTTAATTATAATATCTTTGATACCCTATTAATTTCATCATAAGATAAATCTGTTCACAACAATTAAAAATGTTATCATTTTTCCCAGTTCATTTATGTTCCCTACCGTTCCTCAATGTTTTGTTGTGTATTTGTGTTGTGTATTATTATTAAGTTTAATTTATGTACAACATTTTCATATACATAACAACACTCACATTATTTGTGTTTTCTGTTGTACAATCGATGTGTAAATCACACCTAATGTCATGTCAATAAACGCTATATAGAGAGTGTGAATACTCAACTCATACTCACAGAAACACAAACACACTTACACGCAACATGCAATAGATGTTCTCTTATGGGGGGTTTGCGGCAAATGTGTTTAAACTACGACGAAAGGATATTTCTAAAATGAGTGTGTTTGTGTGCGCGTGTATAAATTTATTGGAAATTCATCATAAACCTTTAAGGTTCAAGTCTCTCTCTCTCTCCATAAATCTCTCCATTATCATTTGCAGTGTGTTTCAATTGTTAAAGTTTCATTTTTCGTTAGAATTTTTATTTTTATACATTACTAATAGTGCTCGTTTTGTTATACACTTTGTTATGTTTTTTCCTCTTGCGATCTAATGGAGTTATATATTTTCCATTCTTCACTTGTTATTTTCATAAGTTTTATTTTTTACTATTGAACTATTTAAGATGTAGCTTTTTCCCTCTCTTGTCCTGCCCGTACTCACCCCCAATTGCCAGAGAATGAAATTGAAAGTGCACCAGATTGTTTATTCTTAAAACCAATAAAATCAGTTAAATAAAAATTTAATCTATTAACATATATACAGAAATTAAATAAAATATTTAAAAACTACCGCATCCCATTAAATATTATTAATACAAGTAAGGAACAATGATTTCTCTAGAAATAAACATTATGAAATAATTTAACAAAATCAACCTTTCTTTAGGTTTTCTTTAGGTGGATTTATGTGGGTAGAAAATTATTATTAATAAAATGATTATAAAAAAAATTAAGTATTATATTACACATATATATTCTCTATTAGATGATATTTTATCCATGTTTATTAACATTACATTATAAAACTAAATATAAAACCTTTTACAGTAAGTTATAAATAAGATAAGTTCATCGAAGCATACTCAGAAAACATACACACAAAAATTTTTTTTCTGATTCAATCACCAAATTAATTGATCCAATTAACTTTTTAATTGAAATGTCTTCAATCACGAAAATGATAGTATTAATCACAGTTTTAATTGGGCATAGAAAAAATTCTTGATTAAAAAATTAATTGATTTTTTTCAGCAAATTTCAATTAATTTTTTAATTGATTCAATTAAAAATTTAATTGATGTTGATTGCAAAACTCTAATAATTTATTAATTAAAAAAGGTAACTATTTTTAATTACTTTCTGAGTTGGCTTAAAGTTTTTATTTGGATTAACAAATGATTGGTTGAAATACATTTTTCATTAAAAATTAAAAAAAAAAATCAGCACTTTTTTTAACTCGATTAGTCTTCCGAATTTGATTAAAAAGTTAATTGTATCAATTAATTTTTTAATTAAAAATTTTAAAATGTTCAATCATTGACTTAATTAACTTAATTTTCTATCATGATTAAAAAGTTAATTGTATCAATTAATTTATTAATTGAAAAAATTTTCAACTTCAATTAACTTTTTAATTGGAAATATTTTGGTGATATTTTTTTTCTGTGTATTCGTCAAAATGTTTTTTTTTTGTCACTTGAAAGAATGTTATGACTTTTATGAAAAAACGTCGTCGAAAAAGGACGCCACGTGAGAAAAGAAGACACAAAATTAACTTTATGTATTTATTTTTAAACTAATTCATTGTTTATTTGTATATATACACACAAAAAAATATTTTTCTGATTCAATCACGAAATTAATTGATCCAATTAATTTTTTAATTGAAATGTCTTCAATCACGAAAATGATAGTATCAATCACAGTTTTAATTGGGCATAGAAAAAATCCTTGATTAAAAAATTAATTGATGTCATTAGCAATTTTCAATTAATTTTTTAATTGATTCAATTAAAAATTTAATTGATTTTGATTGCAAACCCCAATTAATTTTTTATTTAAAAAGGTAACTATTTTCAACTACTTTCTGAATTGGCTTAGAATTTTTATTTTGATTAAGAAATGTTCATCACTTTTTTTTAACTGACCTCGTCTTCTGAATTTGATTAAAGAGTTAATTCTATCAATTAATTTTTTAATTAAAACTTTTAAAATTTTCAATCATTGACTTAATTAACCTAATGTTTCTACCTTGATTAAAAAGTTAATTGTATCAATTAATTTATTAATTGAAAAAACATTCAACTTCAATTAACTTTTTAATTGGAAATATTCTGGTGATATTTTTTTCTGTGTAGCACCAAAATGTTTACAATTAAAATTTGAATTAAATTTAAAAAAAAATATTTTCAATTATAATTTTTTATTGATTCATCTATTTTTTAATTAAAGTAAAAATCAACCACAAATATTAATTGTGCCAATTATTTTTTTAATTGAATAAATAATTCTTTTTAATTGACTTTGGTAATTGTGATTAAATAAATTTCAGTTAAAAATTAATTGGACCAATTTATTTCGTCATTGAAGACCAAACTTATTTTTTTCTATATACGTGGACGTGTGGTTCAGATTGTTGAACGCTCTATCAAGTTACCTTTGATGGGCCTGCAAGTGTTGGATATTTTTCCATATTCCACACGCAGAGAAGGAATATGATAACCTCCAACATGTTTAAAGATTATTTTTGGATGGTGAACATCTAACATGTTAGCACGTTTGTCGCAACCATGTTATTTTCACGGGCATTACGTCTTTGATTTCGGCAAGCATTTTACACTTGGCGAGAAAACAACGTCTTTACGGCAAGTTTATAATATTTGCTTTAAATTTTTTTTTATTCAATTTAGGACACAAATTTTGTAAATTTGCATCCCTCCGTTAAAGTCCAATGTCTTTGAACTAAGGCTAATTTTCCTTAAACACATTTTTTATTTAATGAAACTGTCCTTAAATTAACTGAAATATTGAAACTTTAAATTTAAGATAAAAACGCTTCAAATATAGGCTAAATAAGACCAGATAGATCGCAAACAAAATTCTTTATTTTAAAGAAGCCGTATCTTTGGCTCGGAATCCATACCAAAATCCTTAAGGGAAGGTCAAAATGTTTGGATCCAAGTAAACTTTTTTTTGAGTGTAAGTGGTTTCACTGCACTGTGGAACGCCGTTCGGACTCGGCTATAAAAAGGAGGTCCCTTGTCATTGAGCTTAACATGGAACCTCACTCTTATCACTCAGTGATAAGTTCACCAATGTGGTATCACAATGGACTGAATAGTCTAAGTGAGCCTGATACATCGGACTGCCACCTAACCTTTATTTAACAAATTAAATCTTAGTCAATTATTAATCACAAAATTTTTTAACGTGTACACATATCTCTAATCCATGTTCAATACACCCAAAGAATTCTCTTCTAAAAAAAATATATCAATATTTTACTACAAAAGAAATTTTCCATTAAATGTACGAAATTATATGTTAATTTAAGGGAATATGTCAACGTTATTTTTTTATTGCAAAAATTCATATTTCACAGTTTTAGTGAATCGCTATAAAACAATTAATATTTCGTTCTTTGTACGCAAAGAATTCTTTCGGTGTAGATGGTACATACATTGATTTTAGTTCGCATCAATTTCTCGAATGATTTTATTTCGGATCCGTTTCGGATCCAAACTGCTTTTCGGATTTGGTCTTGATGTTCGAAAATAGAAGTAAAATTTGTATTCTAAAATGAAATTAAATGATAAAAATTTTAATTGAAAATTTCTTAAAATTCAGTTAAAATTTTAATTACAAAAATGTTGGTGTCATTTTTTCTTTAAAACAAAACCAAGTAAGATAATGATAATAATTTTAAGAAGATTTTTTATTTAGTCTATTAGTACAGATGTTACACATTAAATTTAACCGATAATGAGATGGATCTTCAAAACATACTGAGTTTGGCCCAGCCACGTGAAAGAAAAGGGGTTTCGGGAACTAACTAAGGGTTTGGTGGAAAGAACGAATTAGAGCGCATATAAAGCCGAGTATTAGCTTGGATTCTTTTTGAACCCAACCTAAATCACACAAATGTTTTTTTTTTTTGTTAAATTTCAATTCAGATTTTAACAGAAACACAGCACACAGCAAAAAATTTGGAAGTTCTTCTAAAGGCATAACTTTAAAAGCACTTCCAAAAATGTCCTCCCAAATATGTTCTTTATTTTAACTGCACAGGAAGTTCTTTGAATTCAATTTTTTATAACTCGTTTTTTTCCTATTTTTAACTTTTTTTGTTTCAAATGGATTAAAAACAGAGTAAGAATTAATAAAATGGAACAAGTTATTAAAATTTTGTCGATAAAAATGCTAAATCCATTAAGGAAAAATTGCGAATTTTTCAAAATATTTGAGGTCAAACGTTTCAGACAAGCGTTAGAGTGCTTTGAAAATCATACAAAATTTTAAAAAAATTTTTATTGGGCAAAATATCACAAAATTTTTTAATTCACATCGAAAACACTGAATTCAGATCACACCCTGAAAGGTGATTCAAATTCAGTGCAATGGCTGTTGAAATGCTGGACATCCGTCCTATGACAAGTCCAAGTTAAATTCATCGCTTCTGCGCCAATTTTGCACCACTTCCGTATCCAAAAAGAACATTTTCACTACATTTTTGGCGACGCTTTTTTTGCTGGGTGTATAACAAAAGGTTTCTAGTAGTTATACTGAATACTGTCATCCACAATCGAGTTACTTGGTTTGTGGTAACATTTTCCGATGACAAGACATCTTAACACTTCACAACATTGTCTTATCTTGTCTTGTCGAAGACAGTTCATTTTAACCCAGCAAAAAAATTTGGAAGTTCTTCTCAAGGCACAACTTTAAAAGAGCTTCCAAAAATGCCCTCCCAAAGATGTTCTTTATTTTAACTGCACAGGAAGTTCATTTGAGTTAATTTTTTATAACTCGCTTTTTTCATATTTTTAATGGGAAAGTTATTTTTTGTTGTTTCAAATAGATTAACAAGTATATACGGCCGTAAGTTCGGCCAGGCCGAAGCTTATGTACCCTCCATCATGGATTGCGTAGAAACTTCATCTAAACACTGCCATCCACAATCGAATTACTTAAGTTGCGGTAACGCTTGCCGATGGCAAGGTATCTTAAAGCCTCTTAACACCATCTTCTAAATTGTATGTAAGTCCATACGTGGTATATATTAAATCAAAAAAGATCGATCCAATACGTATATAATTCAGTTTGACAAAGTAGACATAAAATTTTGACAAAATTTTCTTCATAAATAAAATTTTAACAAAATTTTCTATTTTCACAAAATTTTCTATAGAAATAAAAATTTTGACAAAATTTTCTATAGAAAGAAAATTTTGTCAAAAATTTCTACAGAAATAGAATTTTAACAAAATTTTCTATAGAAATAAACTTTTGACAAAATTATATATATAGAAATAAAATAAAAATAGAAATAAAATCTTGGTAGATTATTTTTGGCTCGAGTGGCAACCATGATTATGAACCGAATAAAATTTGAACAAAATTTTCTATAGAAATAAAATTTTGACAAAATTTTCTATTGAAATAAAATTTTGACAATGATGAAAATTTTATTATGAACCGAATAAAATTTTAACAAAATTTTCTCTAGAAATAAAATTTTGACAAAATTTTGTATAGAAATAAAATTTTGACAAAATTTTCTATAGAAATAAAATTTTGACAAAATTTTCTATAGAAATAAAATTTTGGTAGATTATTTTTGGCTCTAGTGGCAACCATGATTATGAACCGATATGGACATATTTTTGGGTGATTGGACCAATTTTGGTATGGTTGTTAGCGACCATATACTAACACCACGTGCCCAATTTGAACCGGATCGGATGAATTTTGCTCCTCCAAGAGGCTCCGGAGGTCAAATCTGGAGAATGTTTTATATGGGGGCTATATATAATTATGGACCGATATGGACCAATTCTGGCACGGTTGTTAAAGATCATATACTAACACCATGTTCCAAATTACAACCGGATTGGATGAAATTTGCTTCTCTTGGAGACTTCGCAATCAAATCTGGGGATCGGTTTATATGGGGGCTATATATAATTATGAACCGATGTGGACCAATTTTTGCATGGTTGTTAGAGACCATATACCAATATCATGTACCAAATTTCAGCCGGATCGGATGAAATATGCTTCTCTTAGAGGCTCCACAAGCCAAATCTGGGGATCGGTTTATATGGGGGCTATATATAATTATGGACCGATGTGAACCAATTTTTGCATGGTTATTAGAGACCATATACCAACACCATGTACCAAATTTCAGCCGGATCGGATGAAATTTGCTTCTCTTTTAGGCTCCGCAAGCCAAATCTGGGGATCGGTTTATATGGGGGCTATATATAATTATGGACCGATGTGGACCAATTTTTGCATGGTTGTTAGAGACCATATACCAACACCATATACCACATTTCAGCCGGATCGGATGAAATATGCTTCTGTTAGAGGCTCCACAAGCCAAATCTGAAGGTCCCTTTATATGGGGGCTATACGTAAAAGTGGACCGATATGGCCCATTTTCAATACCATCTGACCTACATCGATAACAACTACTTGTGCCAAGTTTCAAGTCGATAGCTTGTTTCGTTCGGAAGTTAGCGTGATTTCAACAGTCGGACGGACGGACGGACATGCTTAGATCGACTCAGAATTTCACCACGACCAAGAATATATATACTTTATGGGGTCTTAGAGCAATATTTCGATGTGTTACAAACGGAATGACAAAGTTAATATACCCCCATCCTATGATGGAGGGTATAAAAACAGATTAAGATTTAATAACATGGTCCAAATTATTAAAATTTAGCCGAAAAAAATTTTAAAACCTTTCCAGAAAAATTGCGAATTTTTGAAAACATTTGATGACAAACGTTCCAGACAAGCGTTATAATGCATTAAAAATCATAAAAAAATTTAAAAACTATTTATTTGTCAAAATATCACAAAATTACTTAATTCACATCCAAAACACTGAATTCACCTCACACTTTAAGAAGTGATTCACCTCACACTTTAAGAAGTGATGGACATCCGTCCTATGACAAGCCCATGTTAAATTCATTGCTTCTGCGTCAATTTGGCACCACTTTCGAATCCAAAAAGAATATTCTCACTACTTTTTTGGCGACACTTTTCTTGCTGGGAAGTTAATAGTAGGTTAAGTACCTATCGGTTTATATAGAGGAGTTTATAAATAATTATAAGCCGATATGGACCAATTTCCAAGTTGTAGTTAGTGCTCATATTTCAAGCGATTCGGATGAAATTTGCTCCTCCAAGAGGCTCCGGAAGTTAAATATGGGGATCGACTTGTATAAGGTTGAAATTAACTCTTCCTAGGGCATGCAGATGTCAAATCTGGTGATTGGTTTATATGGTGACTACATAGAGTTATGGACCGATATGAATCAAATTTTGTATCGATTTTAGAGGGACTATACTAATATCAAATTTTGACCGAATCGAATGAAATTTGTTCATACAAGTGTTTCCGGAAGTCAGAACTGGTAAAACCGAGCCAAGTTTCCAGTCGATTTCAATAAATTTCACCCTGACCCATGATATATACTTTATGAGGTCTGCAACCAATATTAAGATGTTTTACAAACGGAATGACAAAGTTTGTATACCCCCTCCTATGGTTGAGGGTATAAACATATTTGTGATATTTTTCCGTCATATATTTAAGAAAGTATGTCCAAATGTAAACTATGTCTAAATTTCAAACGATATGGTCATTAGGGCCATAAAAACCATTTACGTTATGCTATATTCGTTAACGATCGATCGACCGATTATAAATATAAGGTGGCTGATATAATTTTTTGTTTAAAAGCCAAAAAAGTCGTATGTCCGACAGACAATCGTAAGTTTTCGACCTCAGACGCCCTCAAAAAAAACAAATTAACCCTATGTGGCACTAAATCCAATTCTATTTTAGTCCAAGGAATTATTATGTTTTTAGAAAGTTTTCTCGAATTTAATAATCTTTTGAGAACGCTAATTAAATGAACAAAAAAAAGGACACAATTATAGAAAAATGAAGCATAAAGATTTACTAACTTCGTGTCTTCCTCAAAATAGTTCAATATT
The DNA here is from genome assembly GCF_050003625.1 of Haematobia irritans. Classification (NCBI taxonomy): domain Eukaryota; kingdom Metazoa; phylum Arthropoda; class Insecta; order Diptera; family Muscidae; genus Haematobia; species Haematobia irritans. The sequence continues at coordinate 71,158,564 of NC_134399.1, read as the reverse complement.
TCTTAAAATTTGTAAATTTTAACAATAACACTAGTTTACAAAATACAATTTTTTTCATGTACATTTGATGCTAGGTGACTTTTCTTATGTATTTTGATCTGCTAAATTCGAAAATGAAGGTGTGTTCGTCATATCAATACCTTGCATTCAAGACCAACAACGATATAATCGGACATTTTTAGCTCGAGATATAATTTGTTTAGTGAAAAAAGGCTGAAAAACTAAAAAAATGGGATATCTCAAGAACTGTTCCATAAAAAAAGATTTTATCTTCATTTTCGAATTCAGCAAATCAAAATACGTACTACCGTAGTGCAATGGTTACCATGTCCGCCTTGCATACACAAGGTCGTGGGTTCGATTCCTACTTCGACCGATCACCAAAAAGATTTTCAGCGGTGGATTATCCCACCTCAGTAATGCTGGTGATATTTCTGAGGGTTTCAAAACTTCTCTAAGTGGTTTCACTGCAATGTGGAAAGCCGTTCGGACTCGGCTATAAAAAGGAGGTCCCTTGTCATTGAGCTTAACATGGAATCGGGCAGCACTCAATGATAAGAGATAAGTTCACCATTGTGGTATCACAATGGACTGAATAGTCTAAGTGAGCCTGATACATCGGGCTGCCACCTAACCAAAATCAAATGTACATTTTCAGTGTAAACTTGTGTAATGTGCCCATTCGTATGGCACTAAAGACATTTTTGCAATTTTTCCTTCCCACTACGAAATTTTCTTTAACAAGTTAAAACCACAAAATAGTTTATATCTTATAGATTTTCTTGAAATTGTCGAAAAATATTTACTTATTTTTGCGAAATCAGCGAAATTATCCTTCACGGTGCGTTCATTTTTTATACCCTTCACCACTACTGTGGTACAGGGTATAATAAGTTTGTGCATTTGTATGTAACGCCAAGAAGGAGTAATCATAGACCAACCTTTTAGTATACGGATCGGCTTAGAATTAAATTCTGAGTCGATTTAGCGATGTCCGTCTGTCTGTCTGTCCGTCTGTCTGTTCGTCTGTCTGTCTGTCTGTCTGTTGATGTATTTTTGTGTGCAAAGTACAGCTCGCAGTTTTAGTCCGATTGTCCTAAAATTTGGTATAGGGTCCTGTTTCGGCTCAAAGACGATCCCTATTGATTTTGGAAAAAATCGGTTCAGATTTAGATATAGCTGCCATATATATTTTTCGCCGATCTAGCCATAATTGGCGTGTATATCAACCGATCTTCCTCAAATTCCGTACATCCGAATATTTTATGGGTCTCGAAAAACTTGCAAAATACCAGCCAAATCGGTTCAGATTTAGATATAGCTCTCATATATAGCTTTCGCCCGATTTACACTCATTTGCCCCAAGAGGCCAATTTTTAACTCCGATTTGGTTGAAATTTTGCACAGTGAGTAGAATTAGCATTGTAACTATGCGTGCCGAATTTGGTTGAAATCGGTTCAGATTTGGATATATCTCCCATGTATAGCTTTCGCCCGATTTACACTCATATGACCACAGAAGCCAATTTTTTGCTCCGATTTAGTCGAAATTTTGCACAGGGAGTAGAATTAGCATTGTAACTATGCGTGCCAAATTTGGTTGAAATCGGTTCAGATTTAGATATATCTCCCATGTATAGCTTTCGCTCGATTTACACTCATATGACCACAGAGGCCAATTTTTAACTCCGATTTAGTTGAAATTTTGCACAGGGAGTAGAATTAGCATTGTTACTATGCGTGCCAAATTTGGTTGAAATCGGTTCGGATTTAGATATAGCTCCCATATATATGTTTTTCCGATTTCGACAAAAATGGTCAAAATACCAACATTTTCCTTGTAAAATCGCCACTGCTTAGTCGAAAAGTTGTAAAAATGACTCTAACTTTCCTAAACTTCTAATACATATATATCGAGCGATAAATCATAAATAGACTTTTGCAAAGTTTCCTTAAAATTGCTTCAGATTTAAATGTTTCCCATATTTTTTTTTTACTAACATTGTGTTCCACACTAGTGCATTAGCCGACTTAAATTTTGAGTCTATAGATTTTGTAGAAGTCTATCAAATTCTTCCAGATCGAGTGATATTTAAATGTATGTATTTGGGACAAACCTTTATATATAGCCCCAAACACATTTGACGGATGTGATATGGTATCGAAAATTTAGATCTACAAAGTGGTGTAGGGTATAATATAGTCGGCCCCGTCCGACTTTAGACTTTCCTTACTGTTTTTTTTTTTTTTTTGGTGTTCGAGAAGATAACATGGTTGCGATAAACTATCTTTTTTTTATACCCACCACCATAAAATGGTGATAGGGGTATGATAAGTTAGTCATTCCGTTTGTAACACATCGAAATATCGATTTCCGACTATATAAAGTATATATATTCTTGATCAGGGAGAAATTCTAAGACGATATAACCATGTCTGTCTATCTGTCTAGCTGTCAGTTGTAATCACGCTACAGTCTTCAATAATGAAGCAATCGTGCTGAAATTTTGCACAAACTCGTCTTTTGTCTGCAGGCAGGTCAAGTTCCAAGATGGGCTATATCGGTCCAGGTTTTGATATACTCCCCATATAAACCGACCTCCCGATTTGGGGTCTTGGGCTTACAGAAATCGTAGTTTTTATCCAATTTACCTGAAATAATAAATCTAGAGGTATTTTAGCACCATAAAATGGTGTGCAAAAAATGGTGAGCATCGGTTCATGATTTGGTTGGTCCCTATATAAACCGAACTCCCGATTTGGGGTCCTGGTCTTATAGAAACCGTAGTTTTTGCCTGAAATCGGTCCATGTTTTGGTATATCCCCCATATAGGCCGATCTGCCGATTTTATTTCTTGGGATTCTAGAATCCGAAGTTTGTTTCCAATTTGCCTGAAATTTGAATTCTAGAGGTATTTTCGGACCATAAAGAGGTGTGCCGAAAACTGTGAGTTTCGGTCCATGTTTTAGTATCGCTCCCCATAAGAACGATCTCCCGATTTAATTCCTTGGGTCTCCAGAAATTGTAGTGTTTATCCGATTTGCCTAAAATTGTAAATATTCCGGTATTTTAGGCTCACAAAAACGGGCATCCAAATTAGTTTTTATCGGTCCACTTGGTAAGGCCTCCATATAGACAGATTTCATTTCTTGGATGTATAGAAGGCGCACTGATCATGGAAATTGCTTGAAACTCAATATAAAATTTCCGGGTGAAAATCTACAGATTTAAGATTTCAAATCAAGACGTTATTTTATAATTTTCTTGCACATTTACATTGTTCTTATAAATCCAGAATCTGATATAGTCTTCATAGGTAAAATCTTTAAATTTATCTTCGGGAAGTGTACTGGTTGAACTGCTGTGCTTGATCTGTCATCAAACCCCGCTGAAATTTCAAAGGAAACCCTAATATTTGATTCATGGTGGTGGCCGGCCGAACTTACTGCTGTATATACTTGGTTTTATTATTTTTTCTTAACTTATTATGTGTACTCTTAGATGAAAAACAGTAGGTATAGCTTTAGCTTTAGTAATCAATAAAGTGAAGTTAAAAATAGGTAAAATATCTTTAGCTCTATATGAAGTTCAAGACAGGTACAATTTCAGTAAAATTTCGCATATTAGATACACAGTCTCACACAAGTTTACATACGGTTAAAGAAATTATATTTTCTTTAAATAATCAAATTTTAAAAAATATGCATATATATCCTTTAGTTTTAGTAAATTATTCCGAAAAACAAAGTATTTGTTAATTTTCTAGAAGATTTTTTTTGGTGTGGGTAATAAACAACAACAAGAAACATATTTAGTTAAGAGGTAAAAAACTCAGGAGTATGTAAACTTGTGTGAGACTGTGTACGTATAAACCAAATTTAAATAAAATTTACTCATTACCTTGGAAAAATATGAACTATTGTTGTAAAATAATAAAACTGTGTACTACATTTGGATAAAACTTATTTGCTAATTTTTGGTTTATGTCATTAAGTAAGCAAAAGATAATTGAAATATATAAACATTTTTTCACACTGGGCAAAACTAAACTAAAATCAGCTCAGTTTCATGAACTAATTAAACTCTTTTCGTTGACTCCTTTTTCTAAGGATAATTATTTAATAAGTAAAAAACTATAAATTATATGGCATTTTCAATAACATTCTGGTAGATCTTAAAAACTGTACAATCTCTCTTTTCTTTGACTTTCTCTCTTTTCTTATTTATTTTGTGAAATTAAATATTAAAAAAAAAACATATTTATAAAATAATTTTAAGAAAAATTAAAAACTCAAAAAGGAATAATTAAAAAACAAATACTCTCTACCTCTGTCTCTCTTCCTCCTAAATACAAAAGAACAAACAAAAAACCACCAACAACATGTAGCTTAGAAACAAATCCCTTAGAACTATTTACAGCTATTCCAAGTTAAATTATAATTTATTTTCTTTGTCTTTCTTTTTCTTTAATTTCATAAACATATTTGTGTAAACTGTCCGCAAATCAAAACAAAAACAAAACAAACGAAAAAACGAATGCAAAATTTTGCAATAAACTTAAAAAAAAAACCAAATCAATGGTTCCAACCGTATGTATCTCTGTTTTGTATCTCTACCTGCCGAAACTAAAACCCAAATGTGAATGCCTGCAATGAATGAACGAACGAAATACCGAATGCATCAATCAATCAATTAATCAATGAACACCACAACTACTACTACAACTATCACCATTGGCTGATACTACTATTATGACCCCCTCTAATATTTGAATATCGAACTTTGATTTCAATTGAAACCATATCGTTCGATCAATTAATAATGAACCCAATTTTTTGAAACTAACAACAATCTGAAAATGACCAACCCTATTGTTGATAATGTATAATTCAAATTCAAAATATCATTCAAACCACATTAGGTTTCATGATGAAGAACATGCAAATCTCCTCAACGCTATGTGGCTGATAGCAATAACATTTTTAAGTGTTGGTTTTGGTGATATTGTACCGAATACATACTGTGGACGCGGTATTGCCGTCAGTACAGGAATAATGGTGAGTTTCCGTTCTAAGTGTGTGTGTGAGAGAGAGTTTATGTGTGTAGCTAGCTATGTCACAAGAAATAAACATCCGAAAATAGAAAATACAACCGGAAATCTTACGGACAACTATCTCTGACATATATGGAAGATATAATTTTATTTTTAACAGCAACTAACTAATCTTTGTAAATTTATTTCCGGCCAACGTTGGCATACTAACACACATACAAACAAACGAAATGTCTGACATTGTGTTGATAATGTCTACAGCTCTCTATATACGATTTCCGAATTTCCGACTGACAGTAAACATGTTTGGCATACAAAATAACATTTGGCCGTCGACGCCGCAAAGACAAGAAAACACACAAGGACATTGAAAAGGACATTCTTTTTGTACAAACAAAAATTTGTATTTACCAAAACACATGAATACGCAAGGGTATTTTGCCAAGCCTTTTAGCCATTTTAATTATATGACATTCTACCTTACAGCTGGCACGTATTTAGATAAATCGTAAGTATAAATTTTATTATAAATATTTTTTTAATAAAAATTATAAATATTTTTTTACTAATTTTTTTTTATAATTATTATAAAAAGTGAAAAACTAAATGCTGATTAAATCAAGATAACGAATTGCGCGTTTTTTCTCGGGAATTCGTGGGATTTTGTCATATTTTCGATTCGGCTTTTCTCGAAATTAAGTGCTGGAATTTCATCGTTGTATTTTATATAATACCATAAATACTACAAACATGATTCTTAATACCACTGAGTTAATTTAGATTTACGGTACGGCCACACTAGGCAAATATTTGACAGAACTTGTAACAGAACGCAGTCGAATGGTTTTTAACTCATATTGGATATAGTACATCACGACAAGAGTATTTTCCAACAAGTATATACGGCCGTAAGTTCGGCCAGGCCGAAGCTTCTGTTCCCTCCACCATGGATTGCGTAGAAACTTCTACTGAAGACTGTCATCCACAATCGAATTACTTGGGTTGCGGTAACACTTGCCCATGGCAAGGTATCTTAAAACTTCCTAACACCGTAATATATACCACATGGTCCATACGTGGTATATATTAAGCTAAAAAAGGCAGATTAAATACGTATATAATTAAGTTTAAAGTTTCTATAGAAATAAAATTTTGACAAAATAAAATTTTGACAACATTTTCTATAGAAGTAAAGTTTGGAAAAAATATTCTATAGAAATAAAATTTGGAAAAAATTTTCTATAGAAATAAAATTTGGATAAAATTTTCTATAGAAATAAAATTTTGACAAAATTTTCTATAGAAATAACATTTTGACAATGTTTTCTATAAAAATAAAATTTTGGTACATTATTTTTGGCTCGAGTGGCAACCATGATTATGAACGGATATGGACCAATTTTTGTGTGATTGGGGATCGGCTATATATAACTATAGACCGATACGGACCAATTTTGGCATGGTTATTAGCGGCCTTATACTAACACCACGTTGCAAATTTCAACCGGATCGGATGAATTTTGCTCCTCCAAGAGGCTCCGGAGATCAAATCTGAGGAACGGTTTATATGGGGGCTATATATAATTATGGACCGATATGGACCAATTCTTGCGTGTTTGTTAGAGACCACATTCTAACACCATGTTCCAAATTTCAACCGGATCCGATGAATTTTGCTCCTCCAAGAGGCTCCGGAGGACAAATCTGGGAATCGATTTATGTTATATGGGGACTATATATAATTATGGACCGATATGGACCAATTCTTGCATGGTTGTTAGAGACCATATACAAACACCACGTACCAAATTTCAACCGGATCGGAAGAATTTTGCTCCTCTAAGAGGATCCGGAGGTCATATCTGGGGATCTGCTTATATGGGGGCTATATATATTTATGGGTCGATGTGAACCAATTTTTGCATGGTCATTAGGGAACATATACCAACACCATGTACCAAATTTCCGCCGGATCGGATGAAATTTGCTTCTTTTAGAGGCTCCGCAAGCCAAATCGGGGGATCGGTTTATATGGGTGCTATATATAATTATGGACCGATGTGGACCAATTTTCGCATGGTTGTTAGAGACCACATACTAACACCATGTACCAAATTTCAGCCGGATCGGATGAAATTTGGTTCTCTTAGAGCAATCGCAAACCAAATTTGGGGCTCCGTTTATATGGGGGCTATACGTAAAAGTGGACCGATATAGACCAATTTTTGCATGGTTATTAGAGAGCATATACTAACATCATGTACCAAATTTCAACCAGATCGGATGAAATTTGTTTCTCTTAGAGCAATCGCAAGCCAAATTTGGGGGTCCGTTTATATGGGGGCTATACGTAAAAGTGGACCGATATGGCCCATTTACAATACCATCCGACCTACATCAATAACAACTACTTGTGCCAAGTTTCAAGTCGATAGCTTGTTTCGTTCCGAAGTTAGCGTGATTTCAACAGACGGACGGACGGACGGACGGACGGACATGCTCAGATCGACTCAGAATTTCACCACGTCCCAGAATATATATACTTTATGGGGCCTTAGAGCAATATTTCGATGTGTTACAAACGGAATGACAAAGTTAATATACACCCATCCTATGGTGGAGGGTATAAAAAGGCCGATTAAATACGTATATAATTAAGTTTGACAAAATTTTCTATTGAAATAAAATTTAGAGACCATATACTAACACCACGTACCAAATTTCAACCGAATCGGATGAATTTTGCTCCTCCAAGAGGTTCCGGAGGTCAAATCTGGGGATCGATTTATATGGGGGCTATATATAATTATGGGCCGATATGGACCAATTTTTGCATGGTTGTTAGAGACGATATACTAATACCATGTACCAAATTTCAGCCGGATCGGATGAAATTTGCTTCTCTTAGAGGATCCGAAAGTCAAATCTGGGGATCGGTTTATATGGGGGCTATATATAATTATAGACCAATATGGACCAATTTTCGCATGGTTGTTAAAGAACATGTACCAACACCATGTACCAAATTTCAATCGGATCGGATGAATTTCGCTCCTCTAAGAGGCTCCGCAGTTCAAATCTGGGAATCGGTTTATATGGGGGCTATATATAATTATGGACCGATGTGGACCAATTTTTGCATGGTCATTAGAGACTATATACTAACATCATGTACCAAATTTCAACCAGATCGGATGAAATTTGCTTCTCTTAGAGCAATCGCAAGCCAAATTTGGGGGTCCGTTTATATGGGGGCTATACGTAAAAGTGGACCGATATGGCCCATTTACAATACCATCCGACCTACATCAATAACAACTACTTGTGCCAAGTTTCAAGTCGATAGCTTGTTTCGTTCGGAAGTTAGCGTGATTTCAACAGACGGACGGACGGACGGACATGCTCAGATCGACTCAGAATTTCACGACGACCCAGAATATATATACTTTATAGTTGTTTATGTTATTTTGAACATAAACCCTATTTTATCCCACATTTGAAACTAAAAATCCCCAAATACAAACATTTCGATATATAATGATGATTTGCCAATCGAACAAACTTATTTTCGCCGCGAAGAATTTCCCTGTCATCATTAGACTTCCGCAAAATCTTTTTTGTCGTCTGTCTCATTTGCCTGTTAGAGTTACTCTGGTAAGAGTCACAGAAAAAAAATAAAATCCAAAACTTAGAATACCATCCTAATCCACTTGTTTTCCATTTTTGTGGTTTTATTTTGTATCGTTTTTGGAATCAAATCTCCACTGTTTCTTACGAGGAACCAAATCAATATTCATTGGGAATTATTGACTTGGTGGTTTGCTCACGAGCCGTCCTTCTCTTCCCGCAGATTGGTTGCATCCCATTTTCATTCCCCTCCAGCGGATTGTCATCCTCATCACTTAAACATTTGGTCCAATTCGAACCAGATCTACATATCAGCACATCTACATCATTGGAGTACTCTCTGAGAGATTTTTTGATTCCACCGTTCCACAAAGCCGTTATCCGAGGAAAACAGGTTGGTGTACTTTGTTTTTTGTGTCTCTTAGTCATTCATAGAACAAGTGTGATAGAGTGAGCTAAATTAATATAGACGCGCATTGGAAATAATATATTTTGGCTACAAAAAAAAAAAAAGAAAGACGAAATTTTTTCGAAAAGTCTGAAAAGAAAACAGAAGCCAGGCTTCAATACATATAAAAATTAAAATAAAAATATACATATAAAAAATAAGATCAAATCAAAAAGAATATTGGCAGCTGAAGAAGAAAAAAACTCGGGCATCACAGTTTAAATCAACTACAAACATCTAGCTAATGGAGTTTGTATACGTTCTACCGAATTTTTTATAATTATTCCTGCTTAGTGGTGAGTCTGTGAAATTAACATATAGATATAAATACGTAAAGTCCACACGTGGGTCTGAATATTCGGCAGGCCATCTCTGCAAGCGACGCTCTAACAACCACACAAATGCTATGCGGTGACCAGTAGCAGCCTCTGTTAAAAAAAAAAAAAAACATTGCATTGTTGTTGCTACTCGAGTTACCATTTATGTATGCCTATTCCTTACAGCTCCCTTTACATTCTCCACCAGTTCCCTTGATTGTTCCCTTCTACCGTTTCATTAACCTCTCCCCGCTTGTCTGTTTCTTCACACTCTTGTCCCAACCGTCACTCTCACTCACTCCACACTTCAATATCAATCGGTATTTGAGCTCCATATTTTCTCTTCTCCAACCTTCTCCCTCTTGTAGAAGTGAATATTGCCCCTCTTTCTTCCATATCTATGTGGAATTTATTTATTTTGAATTTATTTAAGAAAAGAGATCATTGTGGTTAATATGGTATTTGTGATATACCTAATGAACTATATTTTTTAAGTATAATATGATATTAATTGATTTAAAATTAATATTTGCAATATATATTTTTGTGTAATTCATATATTGTGGATTTAAGGCTGGTAAAAGAAATAGTCTCATGCGTGTTTTTACGTATTTATTTTGGTTTTCAGTAATACTATATACCTGCCTTTCTACCATAACATTTTTCCCACTTGAGGGGAGTATAACTTTGCGAATATTTCAACATTAATTGAATGCTTTGTGTAGCCATAATAGTTTTTGGGAACCCAGAATTTCGTACGTGTGCTGTGGTTTTTCCATCACTGCTGCACTTCATTGTCCATTATCCATTTCATTTCTATGAGAGGTTCTCCCATTTGTGTTGTCTCTCACAACTACATCGCTATCATAGCAAGCAGAGCTGTAAGCAGCACTGTCGTTGAACATTAAGTCTTCCTCTTCTTTGTATCTTTCTCGGGTCATTGAACTTCGAGTGAAAGATTTCTCCGATCAGCTGTTCGAAATAGTATACATCACACTGCTGCTAGAAAGTATGCATATACTTTGAGATTATCCTCATTTTATGTGATCGAATGATGAGTAATTCGTATCTGGTTGCTATGAAATTTTGCTTTTTGCTGTTTTAATATATCTGAGATATATAATTTCTAGCTACTGTTCCACATACACTGAAAAAAACGTGCCTTTGCTCTATCAGTTTGTGGACAGCAGCAAAAGCTCTGTATTCACCCGTATTAATATTCGGAAGGCTTATTGATTTTCTTGTTCGTGATATCCGTGCATAGTGATCATTGGGATCAGGATATTAATATATTCGACTTTGGACAAATACACACTCGTCCAAAGAAGTCGCCCGCCAGATACAGATCTTTTTTCAGTGTGGTGAACCAGAGATTGTTTGAGTTCTTTTTTTTAATTCTCAGTCTGTTCGTAACCAATTTCTTTGATCTTATGGAGGTTTATGCTGTCAACGCGAACTTTTGGGCTGGCTTGGAATTTTTTGTCGAATAAGAATTATAAGTGAATATGGTCCATATTGCTGAAGTTGAGTCCATCCATACTTTCTTGCGCAGTACTGATCTTGTTTTGAACCGATAGTGTCAGACGGCTAATTTTTAGTTTAGAAACCCTCACCAATATCTATCCATGTTGAGGTGATTTCTTTTCGGAGTATCATTCTAGTGAGCGTCATTGGGACCTTTCTAGGAACGATATTGTAATATTGCCATAAAGGACTTTTTTGTGATTAGCTCCAGGGATAAAATTTATCCGGATTTTATTATTGGTGACTTGTCCGTAGTCTAAAAATAGGCATCTACCACTGGATACTGAGATATATCCTTATACATACGTATTGATTTCCAATTTTCATTTTGATTTAAAATTCTTGGTTCACTGGGACCCAAGGTGATTCATATCCGTACCCACTTCTTGATTGAGGACATATTATTTTGTGATTGTTATTAGAACATTCTGAAGGTTTTCGGCGTTGTCGCCCACCATAATTGCCAAAATTTCTTCAAAGAGTCTACGATTCATCTTCGTAGATTTTTATTCTTGATTTTGTGTTTAAGGCTCAACACACTCATTGTGCGAAATGTCTCTTGACAAATTTATTCGTTCAGCCGATAGATTAGTCGAGTTCGAGGCCATCCTTAAGGACAAGAAAACGCAACTCGGTTCCAAGTTTGTGATTGATACGTATAAAGAGGAGTCGAGGGACTTATGGGAAAAGTTGAAACCCATCTATGATGAATGTCTCGCAGGCATCGAACTTGAGGCGGCCGAAGGGGCTCAAGATCCCGATGCAACTGCTAAGGAAAAGGAGGAGATAGCCACTGCGAAAGCCGCCGAGATTGAGATGGTCAAATCGAAATTCAGCAACGCCTTTGCGACTTATTGCCGTTGTGTTGACCACCTAAGCACTTTGCTTCAGGATGTGAATGCTCCAAGCCTTGAACCGGGCCCAACGTCGGTCCAAGGCTTCAAACTTCCACCTTGCGAGGTCCCATTGTTTAGTGGTGACTATGCTTCATGGCCCACTTTTCGCGATATTTTCACTGCGGTATGCATAAAAAATCCTAGACTTAGTTCTGTTGAAAAATTGTTTCACTTGTACCAAAGAACGAAAGGGGAACCAAACGATATTGTGACAAAGTTGCCACTGACTAATGAAAACTTTTCTATAGCTTGGAAGAATCTAACCCAACGTTATGAGAATAAAAGGATTTTAGTGAATATTCAATTAAAGAGTCTTTTCAACTTGTCCAATATCAATTCCGAATCCAGTGTGACCCTCAAGGGACTACAAAGGGATATTAATGGGTGCATATCCCTTTTGGAACTGTATGGCATAGACGTAGAGAGTTGGGATCCAATTTTTGTCTTCGTTTGTTGCAATAAGCTTCCGGATGTGACACTAACATTATGGGAGCAGACCCTGGAAGACAAGACACAGCTTCCGAAGTGGTCAGATCTCAATTCTTTTTTGACGAATCGTCATCGAACATTAGAATCCGTAACTGAAATCCGAAGAAAAGATTCAAATGCTCATAATTCCAGTTCGAGGATGACTTCTGGCCATACGTTTGTTTCAAAGGGTGGTGGTAAAAACGTGAAGACCTTTCAGAACAAGGTTACGGAGCCCGTATGTCGCTTATGTCCGAATGAAAGCCATGGTTTTCGAAAATGTCAAAAATTTCTTGGCATGACTCCGAATCAGAGACTTAAGGAAATTAAGAAGTGTAATTTGTGTCTTAATTGTTTTTCGAAAGTTCATTCAGTGAAAAATTGCAGCAGTAAATATTCCTGTTTCAAATGCAATGGAAAACACCATACACTCCTTCATCGCGAACAGAATCAGGTAACTCCGGCTCAATCCAACGCTAAGACTACCACTGCTATATCTCCAGCATCGACTTCTGTAGATAACAGGGTCCCTTCTATACAGTCCACTAGCAAAAGTGTGGGAGTTGTGCAAAACTGTTTCGCAAGCCAATCTAAGGCTGTGCTTTTAGGTACAGCTATGGTGAAGATATGTCATAATGGTTTGACATTTCTTGCACGAGCGTTGGTGGATTCGGGGTCGGAAGGAACTTTTATATCCGAAAGACTTTTTAATAATCTGAAACTTCCGTTTAGACGAACATCAGCCACTATATCCGGGTTGAACAATACGACATCCGCTTCAGTTCAAAGGGAATGTAGGTTTATACTGTCTTCGAACATTGACGATAGTTTCGAGATATCCGTTTCGGCCCTGGTTGTTCCTCAATTGTCAGGAAGCTTACCATCGAGAACTATAAATCCGTCCGCATTGGCTGAGATGCCGGATATGCCACTGGCAGATCCCCGATTTTTTGAGAGTTCGCGAATAGACCTCTTGATAGGTGGAGATATACTTCCGTCCGTGATGTTGTCCGGCGTTCGTAGACACATTTGTGGAACTTTGATTGCGCAAGAGACAGTTTTTGGTTGGGTCCTTACGGGTCCTATTCCCAGTGAATACACCAATCCATGTCCCAAAACTTTGTCCTATTTTTGCGAAATATCTTTGGATAAAGAGATTTCTCGGTTCTGGGAGGTAGAAGACATCCCACGGAAAACTTTTCTCTCTCCTGACGAACAATTTTGTGAAGATTTATATGCCGCCACCACCACTAGAAATAGTGAGGGTCGATATATTGTCCATCTACCATTCAAAAATAATTTTCCTCAAAAAATTGACATTGGTGAATCACGAAAAATCGCCATGGCTCAGTTCTTTAGAAACGAAGCCCGTCTTCTTCGAACACCTAACTTCAAGATGGAATACGATCGTGTTCTTGAAGAGTATCAAACATTGTGCCATATGTCCACTGTCTCTCCTCCTAACCCATCTGACTCTTCAAAGCATTACTATCTACCACATCATGCAGTGGTAAGACCCGACAGTACGACTACGAAAGTCCGAGTAGTCTTTAATGCTTCCTCTCCAACATCCAACGGTTTTAGTCTAAATGATGTCCTTCATACGGGTCCTGTATTGCAGCAAGATTTGGTGGTATTCATCCTTAGGTGGAGATTCTTTCGCTATGTCTTCAACGGTGACATAACGAAAATGTATAGGCAAATTTTGGTTCATCCGACGCACAGGGCTTTTCAGCGCATACTATTTCGCCAGAATCCTAACAAATGTGTCCAAGATTATGAACTTGATACGGTCACGTTTGGGGTCAACTGTGCACCATTCCTCGCGATTCGGACTATTTTGCAACTGGCTGACGATGTCCGGGCAGTATATCCCCTTGCTTCCGAGATTCTTTTGAACTCAATGTATGTTGACGACGCCTTAGCTGGAGGACATTCCATCCAGGAAGCCATTAACTCGCGAGACCAATTGATTGCCGCTTTGAAATCCGCAGGGTTCTCTATGAGAAAATGGACATCTAACACGAAAGAAGTCCTTTTAGACATCCCTCCTGATCAACTCCTTTTTGAAGATTTCCTTGAATTTGATCACCGAAGCACTACCAAAACGTTGGGGATACGTTGGAATGCTTCATCGGATTCATTTTTCTTTTCCACAATTGATTTTCCTACTATTTCCACTTACACAAAAAGAGAAGTACTTTCAAGGATTTCAAGACTCTTTGATCCTGCCGGTTGGCTCGCCCCATGTGTTGTTACAGCTAAGATGATAATGCAAAGCATTTGGGCAGAAGGAACTAAATGGGATGAGGAAATTTCCTCCGAATCATTGTCCAGATGGAAATCCTTTGAATCATCATATCCTTTGATAAGTGACATTAGCATTCCGCGATGGTTTGGGTTCACTCCTACGTCCAAGGTCCAATTTCACGGGTTCAGTGATGCGTCGGAAAAGGCGTATGCTGCTGTCATTTACATTCGCATTGTCGAAGATTCTTCCATATTTGTCCATTTGGTCTCATGCAAGACTAAAGTGGCTCCACTCAAGACGATTTCAATTCCGAGACTTGAGCTGTGTGGAGCCACATTACTTTCCGAAATGTTTGATCATCTTATTCCGCAACTAAAAGTTCCCAGCTATTCCATGTTCTGCTGGACCGATTCTACAATTGTTCTGTCTTGGCTGGGAAAACCCCCACATTATTGGTCCACGTTTGTGGCAAATAGAGTGTCAAAAATCACTCAAGTTATCGGTCCGTCTAACTGGTATCATGTGCGGTCGGAATTTAATCCTGCCGACATGGCAAGTCGAGGTTTGAGTCCCCAGGAACTGAGGGACAATAGTATGTGGTGGCAAGGTCCCCAATGGCTCAGCGGTCCTCAAAGAAATTGGCCGAAAACCGACAACAATCCAACAGAGGCTGTAGAAATTGAAAGGAAAGGGATAAAGGTCAATTTCTCGTATTTTAAGGATTTTAATGATATCCTTGATAGATTCTCCTCTCTCCCAAAAGCGATTCGAGTAGTCGCATACATATATAGATTTTTCTATAATACTCATCCAAAACTTCGAATGAACTTCCATAGAGACTCTACGAGTATATCCACTTCTGAAGTATTAACTGTCCAAGATAGGTTAATTTCAATGACTCAAAAGGCAATTTTCCCAAATGAGTATTTAGCCCTCTCCGCTAAAAAGCAAATATCTTCCAGTAGTACTATATCAAGTTTGAATCCATTTCTTGATGCTGAAGGGATAATCCGAATCAGTGGTAGGCTTGTTTCGTCTCCAGCCTTGTCGTACAATGAAAGGCATCCCATTCTTCTTCCCTACAATTGCCGATTTTCACGTTTATTAGTGAAATTTATTCACGAAGTTTCTGTCCACGGGGGAAACCAATTGGTACTCAGAATTCTCCGCTCGAAGTACTGGATTATCAAGGCGAAGAACTTGATTAAGACTACAATTAACAAGTGCAAGCCTTGCGTCATATATAAACATAAATGCCAGAAACAGTTAATGTCCGCATTGCCTCCAGAAAGAGCCGAAACTTCAAGGCCTTTCACTCACACAGGGGTTGACTTTGCTGGGCCTTTCGACATAAAGCATTATACTGGTCGATGTTGTCGCATTACAAAGGGGTACGTGTGCGTTTTTGTATGCTTTTCTACAAAAGCCATCCATCTTGAGGCCACGTCTAATCTTTCCACTGAATGCTTCCTGGCTGCATTCCATAGATTCGTTTCCAGACGCGGTTGTCCTATACATGTCCATTCCGACAATGGTACCAATTTTGTCGGCGCCTCAAGATCATTGGCAAAAGATTTCTTGAAGGCTTCACAGAAGGCTGTCCAATCCAACTATTCTTTTCAAGGTATTACATGGCACTTTATCCCACCTGGAGCACCCCATATGGGGGGGCTTTGGGAAGCGGGTGTAAAAAGTTTCAAGACCCATTTTCGGAAAGTGGCAGGGAACTTTAAACACACTTTTGAGGAATTCCAGACTTTGCTTGCCAGAATAGAAGCTTGTTTAAACTCTCGCCCACTGTGTCCTATGTCCGAAGAGCCATCTGATCTTTCCGCGCTTACTCCTGGTCATTTCCTAATTGGAACTCCAATTTTAGCGCCTCTTGATCCGAATATCCAAGAATCCCCGATGTCCTTAGTTAATAGGTGGCAACGACTGAAAGTTATCCACCAACATTTTTGCCTCCGATGGAAAGAGGAATACATCAAAGAACTTCATAAACGTTACAAGTGGAAGAGGCCAACGGAAAACATATGTAACGATATGATGGTCGTGGTTAGAGATGAAAATCTTCCTCCTAACGAGTGGCGTTTGGGCCGCATTCTAAAAGTTCATCCCGGAAGCGATGGGAGAGTCAGAATTGCCGACGTTTTGACCGAGAGAGGGACTATAACGAGACCGGTTGTTAAATTAGTCGTCCTTCCTATGGATTCCACTTGTTAAATAATTCTCTAAATATGTTAATTTCAATCCAATTTGCTTGTGTCTTAGTAAAATGTATTCTACCATAGGCCATAATGCGTGACAGATCCAACAATACGAAACCCACTGGTTCTTATATATGCCGATTGTGTCGACATCCCCATGCATTGCGTAAATGTAGACGATTTTTGGAAATGAACACCGTCAAACGACTCCAGGTTGTTAATACGTATGGCTATTGCAAAAATTGCCTGGCACACAACCACTCCCAAGGAAGCTGTTTCACAACAACAGGTTGCAGATATTGTCACCAAAACCACCACAGCCTGCTTCATACGCATCAGAGACTCCAATCGTTACGGCGGTCTTCCGCTACAAGACGCCATGAAAATGGGGCATCAACCATAGCAACAACAACGAGACGAGTAAACCAGGCCTCTAGAGTCCCGTCAAAAAATCCTAAGCCTACTCCTTCGACTTCCTAATCTAACAGTCGAGATTTGAAATCCGAACCAACCATGTCCTTATCTACAATACTGAAACAAAACACGATCACTCTGCTTCCTACTGCTCTTGTCCGAATAAAAAACAAGACAGAGAAATACAAGGTCCGCTGTTTATTAGACTCTGGGTCCCAATACAGCCGCATCTCTTCAGCAGTTGTTAACAAATTCCGACTAACGACATATACCTTAAATGACGAGACTCTTTGTCCTACTACGTTAATTTCTACATACGATTCTGATGTAAAAATCGAAGTAACACTACGTGTGAACAACCGAATTTCAATCCACACTCCAGAGCAATCCATTCCAAGGACCTATAAAAAGAGGTTTCTGAACCTCCTATTAGCTGATGAAGAGTTTTACAAATCTGCCTCTATCGACATAATCCTAGGCATAGACATATACTCCCGTATCATTACCGACGGCATCTCAAATCGTTCTGGTCTACCAACGGCTCAAAATACTATATTTGGGTGGACCATTTATGGCAACTGCCCGCTATAGTTATAGTAACAGGGGGTAACCCTGTTTTCCTTAGCGCACAAAAAAAAATCTACCATTCTAGCTCACGTAAATCATATTCTATTGAGACACTTAGCAAAGTCCACACCAACATATATCTTTCAGATACTATAATGAAATATGAATTGTAAATGTATCTAAATCTTAATTGTATCTGTATTATCAATCTACAGTTAAACCTGTACTCACACTAACAAAAATGAATTACTATCTTATATCTTATCTTATTAAATGAATTAATTATAAATTATTCGATCAATGAATTTCCTTAATTAATTACTAAAACGGAAGTCTAAATATGACAATTAAACTTGTTGCAGAGATACTGCAAGAGGGGGCGGAATGTTTATGTTATTTTGAACATAAACCCTATTTTATCCCACATTTGAAACTAAAAATCCCCAAATACAAACATTTCGATATATAATGATGATTTGCCAATCGAACAAACTTATTTTCGCCGCGAAGAATTTCCCTGTCATCATTAGACTTCCGCAAAATCTTTTTTGTCGTCTGTCTCATTTGCCTGTTAGAGTTACACTGGTAAGAGTCACAGAAAAAAAATAAAATCCAAAACTTAGAATACCATCCTAATCCACTTGTTTTCCATTTTTGTGGTTTTATTTTGTATCGTTTTTGGAATCAAATCTCCACTGTTTCTTACGAGGAACCAAATCAATATTCATTGGGAATTATTGACTTGGTGGTTTGCTCACGAGCCGTCCTTCTCTTCCCGCAGATTGGTTGCATCCCATTTTCATTCCCCTCCAGCGGATTGTCATCCTCATCACTTAAACAATAGTCTTAGAGCAATATTTCGATGTGTTACAAACGGAATGACAAAGTTAATATACACCCATCCTATGGTGGAGGGTATAAAAAGCCCGATTAAATACGTATATAATTAAGTTTGACAAAATTTTCTATAGAAATAAAATTTAGAGACCATATACTAACACCACGTACCAAATTTCAACCGAATCGTATGAATTTTGCTCCTCCAAGAGGTTCCGGAGGTCAAATCTGGGGATCGATTTATATGGGGGCTATATATAATTATGGGCCGATATGGACCAATTTTTGCATGGTTGTTAGAGACGATATACTAATACCATGTACCAAATTTCAGCCGGATCGGATGAAATTTGCTTCTCTTAGAGGATCCGAAAGTCAAATCTGGGGATCGGTTTATATGGTATGACGGGGGGTTCACGCACTTGCACAGTTTTACTTTGAAAAATTTAAATTCAGTTTTTTTTTGGAAAAAAGGCAATTGAAAAATTGAAATGCCTTTCATTCATGTGTCAATTGGAAAATAGAAAATTTTCATTCTGTATCGACTTCACAATCATAATAAGTTGCAAGCAAAGATTTTGAAAAAAAAAATAAATAAAGAGAAATTGGTTTTGATTTGCGAATAAGATTTATTGCAATTAGCTGCGAAATACAATTTTTATCTTTAGCCGGTAAGGTTTTTTTTGTGGTTTCGGCCAATATATGATTTAGTGATATTATGGGTAATTTTTGTTTTAGAAATCCTTTAATTTTTTTAAATTTGAATATTGGTTTGACATCATTAAATCACAGGAAGTTGGACAAGGCTGTTATTTGGCCACAGATCTTTTGGATCTGTGGGATGACTATCCCACAGATTGCAAAATTGGCATATGGAATTTTGACATGGCTGAAACGCACAATTAAATTGGATTGTGAAAGAAAAAAAGGCTTTCAAAATGGCAATTAATGCGGCATAAATATCCCAAATTTACCTAAATATCGCAATTCGCTATAAATTACATGAAGCAACAAAGAATCCGGGTATCAAAAGAAAATCATATATAAGGAAATTATTTCTAGAGCCCTGTCTGGCCTACACTTTGAAAAATTACAATCAATATAGATCAACGTTTTCCAGAAAATACTAGGGAGACCGCAAACCTACTCATCTATATATGTATATACTCTTAATTTAAATTATTCTTTTCAAGTTATATTAAGAAACTGTAACTCAAATACTGGTCCACAAGCGCTTGTTGGCTGAGCAACTCAAATAATTTCGTGAGTATTAAAGAATCTTTGTTTTTTTTTTCTTCTTAATTCATTATTAAGATTATTTAAGATTATTCAACTAATTCTGATTTGTTTTCTTGTATTAGAATTTTAAAATATTGAGATAGGCCACTTTGTGCAATTTAACATAATTTTTAATTCCCCTTTAATTTATTTGTTTATCTAGAAATAATTGTCAATATAATGATTCCTAAAAATATGCAATATTATTATTAAAGTATTTGCGTTTAATTTTCGAAATTGAAGGTTTGAGCGTGTAGAGTGTCGTTAGGGCTGACAAACATCTTGGTCGGCAAGGCAGGGTGGGATAACCGATCGGATATCAATGACACCTAGATATCCATTTTCCGGGACCGGTTCCGTTTTCTTTTAAATAGCTAACTAGGTTTGTCATTATGAAAAAAAAGTGTATGCTACCATTACAATTTTATTGTTGGTGTAAGCGGCTGGGATCTAACTTCGGCGACAAGAACACCCCCCCCTCCACTGAGCAAGGTCGGAACATTCGGTAGCAATGGTCAGTAGAAGTTAGGATCCAGTGTGAGAGCCGTTACAATGGGGGCTATGTATAATTATAGACCAATATGGACCAATTTTCGCATGGTTGTTAAAGAACATGTACCAACACCATGTACCAAATTTCAATCGGATCGGATGAATTTCGCTCCTCTAAGAGGCTCCGCAGGTCAAATCTGGGAATCGGTTTATAGGGGGGCTATATATAATTATGGACCGATGTGGACCAATTTTTGCATGGTCATTAGAGACTATATACTAACACCATGTACCAAATTTCAGCCGAATCGGATGAAATTTGCTTCTCTTAGAGGACCCGCAAGCCAAATTTGGGGGTCCGTTTATATGGGGGCTATACGTAAAAGTTGACCGATATGGCCCATTTCCAATACCATCCGACCTACATCAATAACAACTACTTGTGCCAAGTTTCAAGTTGATAGCTTGTTTCGTTCGGAAGTTAGCGTGATTTCAACAGATGGACGGACGGACATGCTCAGATCGAGTCAGAATTTCACCACGACCCAGAATATATATACTTTATGGGGTCTTAGAGCAATATTTCGATGTGTTACAAACGGAATGACAAAGTTAATATACCCTATATATACTATGGTGGAGGGTATAAAAAAGGCAAGAAATTTAGCCTATATAAGTATAATACATACGCGGACGAAAAAGACTGTTTTTCATATGTTTGGGTGTAAAAATTATATGTTTGAAACTCAATTTTTTTAACACAATATTTTTAAATGCAAGCATATAATGTTCATAAGCTAGCATAACATGTTTGGGACATATATGTTAATATGTTAGAACATATTATGTTTGGGACGTAAACTGTTTGTAAATATAATATGTTTAGATGCAAACATATATTAATTTAGAAATAGCCTATAAACATATATGAGTTTAGAAAGAGAGACCTAGAGAGTAGGCTGCAAGTAAAATAATGGAAGTAACCAATTGGTGCCTTAAAAATATATCCACACAAAGAAAATTCACACAATCACAAATCCACACAAAGAAAATTTCATTAAAAAATTTTCTACCAGTGTATGCCCTAAGGTGAAACATAATATGTTTGAACAATACAAACAATATTTTTTGGACCAATCCTGAAAATATATATGCTTGAAGCAAAATATATTTGGGGTATATGTTACAGAAGCGATTTTCATACGACTACTCCTACAAATCGGACAACTTGTTTTTCGTTCATATATGGTGACTACGCTGGTGTATCATGGTCCAGCTTAAAAAAGGTCAGCGAGAGGGTGGTCCTTTTCCACTATTTTTATGCCCTAAACCACATAGTGGTGAGGGTATAATAACTTTGATCTGCCAAAAAAAGTGCCTACCTGAAATATTGATGTTTGACCCCATAAAATATATACCGATCGACTCAGAATCACCTCCTGAGTCGATCTAGCCCTTGGTGTCCGTTCGTCCGACCGTCCAACTGTCCATGTATTTTTTGTTCGCAAGATTCCGGTCGCAAATATTAACTGGTTTTGATGTAATGTAGTACAGAGTATTTCTTGGGCACAAGGACAACCGCTATTGAATTTGGAAGAAATCGGATCAAATTTAGACATAGCTCCCATATATATGTATCGCCCTATTTCGACAAATGGGGTCACATTGTGCTTTTTTACAAACCGATTGTCGTCAAATTTGGCACAAGGTAATCTTTTTCATTATCCTTCAATTCTGCAAAATTTTATCAAAATCGGTTGAGATTTAGATGTAGCTCTCATATATATGTATCGCCCTATTTTCCAAAAGTTGGCCATAAAGCCCTTATTTATCAGCCTTACTCAAACTTGGCTTACTCTAATATTCTATAGTGGTGACAATATGTGCAAAATATCTTCGAAATCGGTTCAGATTTAGATATAGCTTCCATATATATGCATTCCCCGATTTTCTAAAATTTGGTCATAATCGCTTTATTTATTAACCGGTCTTACTCAAATTTAGCACAATGTAACCTTCGATGGTATCAACCAAACCTATAAAATACTACACAAATCGGTTCTGATTTAGATATAGCTCCCATATATATGTATATCCCGATTTTGAAAACTTTCCACTAGTAACCTCATTCTTGACCATAGTGGTCTCATTTATTAACCGATCTTACTCAAATTTAGCACAAGATAATCTTCGGTAATATTAAAACCTCCAAAATATAATAAGAATCGGTTCAGATACTACTCTACTCTACCCCTACTTCTTGTGCAAAATTCCACGTAAATCTGAGTAAAACTTTGAACTCTGTGAACATATAAGTACATATCGGCCGAAAGATATATATGGGAGCTATATCTAAATCTGAACCGATTTTTACTAAACTTGACGTGCATAGTAAGAATATTAGTTCTGCTTCCTATGCAAAATTTTAAGTGAGTCGGAGTAAAATTTTGATCTCTGTGGTTATGGAAGGAGAAATCGGGCGGAAAATATATATGGGAGCTATATATAAATATGAACCGATTTCTTCCAAAATCAATAGGATTCCATTCTGACCCAAAAACACATATTTGCGCCAAATTTGAATTTAATCGGAATAAAACTGGGACCTAGACTTTATGTTAACAGACAGACGGACATGGCTAGATCAACTCAGTGACCAACCCTAAGCATTATTGCCATAGACACTATGTGTTTCTCCCGTCTCCTTCTACACGCTCATAAAAAATCGCTTCTGTAACATATACTCCCAAACATATTTTGCTTCAAGCATATACATTTTTGGGTATTGACCAAACATTTATATGTTTGATCTCTTCCAATATATAATATGTTTGATAGCATATTAGTCTAAACAATATATGTTTGGGTAGTCTAAGTTCCAAACATTTTGTATTTTTGCATCCAAATTCAATAATGTTGTCTTCCAAAAAACAATATGTTATTATGTGAACTTATAATATGTTTGGAAGCATTTTGCACCCAAAAATATTATATGCTTAAAAAAATTCTCCCAAACAATATTCTGCTCAAAATTTTATTTATTTATATATTTACAATCATAACGATTTATGAAAATAAACAGGTAATATAGGTGCTAACAACATAGGTTTTCGACCTGAATGCTCAAAATTTTGTTTCTGCCTAATTGTATATTCCCCCACATCTTTCTCACTTCCACGAGATTTTTTAGTTCTTAGCACCTTTTTCTGTAATACAAACATTGTAGAAGAAATTATTCAATTGTATGATTTTTTTTTATTTTAATTTTACCTTTTGCCAGACGGGGATTCGAACAGCGGACCACACAGTTTGTAAGGATCAAAGAAGTAGCTGATCAATTGCCCAAGGAAAAATAAAATGTTAATTTTGTAATAACAAGCCACAACCACCAACTTAATTCAATATCGCTCCCTGTTAAATAGCGCTCCAAGCTACTAAACACATATATGTTTATAGGCTATTTCTAAATTAATATATGTTTGCATCCAAGCATATTATATTTACAAACATTTTATGTCCCAAACATAATATGTTCTAACATATTAACATATATGTCCCAAACATGTTATGCTAGTTTATGAACATTATATGCTTGCACTCAAAAATATTGTGGTTAAAAATTTGTGTTCCAAACATATAATGTTTATAGCCAAACATATGAAAAACAGTCTTTTTCATCCGTGTAGTTGCTGCAATCATATATCAACAAATAAAGAAGTGGGGTAGCATGCTAAACCTTCTCTGAATATTTCAAGAAAATCTAGGAACTTTTCAAAATGTTGGAAAAGGAGGAGGTCCCATCCCCGTCCGTAGGTTAAGTGACATCCCAATGTATCAGGCTCACTTACACTATCCTACACTAAAAAATAGACATGTCCTGTTTCAAAAATGTTGTCTTTACACTGATAATTTTGTTATTGATTCCGAGCAAGAAAGTCAAAACATTTAAAGATGATTTCGTTAATAATAAAGAGTTTTTCGGAATCATTAAAGTCACGTTAGTCAAACAAAATTTTCTTTCATGTAAAGATACTCATATTTTTGTCGAATCACTTAATTATAAGGACAAAACGACTTCATGGAAATGTTTATCGAATTTTCTTTATATCTGAGAAATGTGTCTTCTATCCTAAGAAAAATTCGCATTTTAAGGGCATGTCGTTTGTAAATTTTAAATATTTTTTTTTTTTTTTTTGCAATATATAAAAAAAGATTTTTTTAGTTTTTTCAATATACTAAAATATTGAAAACTGATGTACAGCTATCCCATATATAATTCATCTGAAAATTGCAAGGAAAGCGGATAACTTTGGCCCAATTTTCAAAAATTCGAGCAAAGGAGATGTGCCCCTCTCCGACCAAATATTAAAAAATCTAATACCTCTTATTTACTTCATGTTCTCTATAAATTGCAAGTAAATCGGAGAATTTGAGTTTTTGTTTTCACAAGTGAATTTAATAGTTATGGCTACATTCCTGCAGCAAATTTTTCTTCTCAAAATCCATTAATCTTCAATAATATCAAATGAACTTTTCAAATTCATAGTTTTTTTGAAAACTTTCCAAAAACCATCTGATAGTCCATTGCCTTCATCGCTCTTCAATATATCTATTGTGACAAACAGAAACCCCTTATGGAAAACTTACAACTATTAATGCTTACACTCTAAGGACCTTTTGAGATTGTAATTCATCATTCCGGGGTGCCGTCGAGGCGTCATATCCGTTTGCTCACCCACTTGCCTCTCGTCATGGGTTATTGTATGCGGGTGACATATTTGAAAGGCCGCGCTTTTCACGGTCTCTTTTTTCCACAGTAGTTATCTCATCTTTTATTCCGTGTTTACTTTTTTGTGTATCAATTCACAATTGCTTGTGGTTTTTCCTTCCACATTCATAGGACACATGATTGATGCCTCATGAGAAATTGTCCTAAATCCCACAATAAGCGAAATAAAACCAAGGAACAAATGTGAATATGAAGCACTGTCATAGACATCTCCACCATACAAGGAGTCTGATTTAAAATGAACGAACGAATGAATTGAATTGGGCGAGACAGGCAGACATAAGGCTAAGGCAAAGTTTCTATCCATACTGGATATTCTTATACAACGTCAATACAAAGACCCTGGGGGATAACATGCAATCACCACATGTCCTGCATACAGCTAACATGTGATATGTGCACGTTTGTGTGTGTGAGGATACCATAACAAAAACTGTCATCATAATGTTCAGTCAGGTCCTGGCCATAGGACACCACAAAACAGCAGTGCTTAGCGATATCTTATGAATACAAACTAAGGATTACTAGACTTCACAAATGTCCAGGTTAAAGTAATGACAGAGATCGCAAAGCAATAGTCATTTATAAATCAGCTAAATTTGCCAAATTAAAGCTCATATCAAAATTGAAATTCTTATTTTAGGTGACATTGTTGAAGCTGCGCCAAATTTGGTTTATATCCTGAAATTGGAAATCTCGACATATTTTTGGTCTATAAAGAAGAGGTGTGCGCGTGACACGAAATTCTCGTGAATCATATGAGTCGTGAACAAAATCCAAAGCAACTCTCGTGAATGTGCGTGAATGGGACTAAAATAAATATGTCATGCGTGAGAAATACAATCGGTTCGTGAATAAAATTTCTGCAAAATCACGCTCACGAAAAAAATCAATATTTAATTCAAACTCGTATGTAAATTGAAATTAATTTAGCTCTCGAACTATATTCTATTTTTGAATTTTGTTACCTCTCCTGATTTCCGTTTGAAAAGTGTCGTGGGTCTCGTGTATTTGTCGTAAATCACGTGAATTGTCGTGATTCGTTCGTGAGGGTAAGTCTTTATAAGTAATTCGTGCGTGGGCGGGAGTGAGTACTGGTTTTCATTTCGTGAATGTGGGTGAGTGGGATTGGCTACCACAAGTATCGTGCGTGAGCGTGCGTGAATAAACATTTTGCTTCGTGAATGTGCGTGAGTGAAATTTCAGTCACGCGCACACCTCTACTATAAAGTGTTAGGTTAGGTTAGGTTAGGTTAGGTTAGGTTAGGTGGCAGCCCGATGTATCAGGCTCACTTAGACTATTCAGTCCATTATTATACCACTTCTCTCTTATCACTGAGTGCTGCCCGATTCCATGTTAAGCTCAATGACAAGGGACCTCCTTTTTATAGCCGAGTCCGGACGCCGTTCCACATTGCAGTGAAACTACTTAGAGAAGCTTTGAAACCCTCAGAAATATCACCAGCATTACTGAGTTGGGATAACCCACCGCTGAAAAACTTTTTTTTGGTGTTCGGTCGAAGCAGGAATCGAACCCACGACCTTGTGTATGCAAGGCGGGCATACTAACCATTGCACCACGGTGGCTCCCGCTACTATAAAGTGTTATGTCAAATTTGATTTATATCGACCCATGTCTTGACATAGCCACCAACATAAACCGATCTTCCGATTTGACTTCTTGAGGATATGGTTGTCGCAATTCTCGTCCGATAAAATTCAAATTTTTCACATCTTGACTGCAAAAAAGCATTCAAGCATAAGAGATGTCTTATGATAAGGGAGATGCATTAACCTTCGTCACATCGTCCTCTCGGGAACTGAATGATAAGATATCTGAGTGGCAAGTTTTGAGGGAACATAGCTTCTCAGATCATCGTGGCTCCCTGTCATCAAGGACAGGGAGCCACGTGGTGCAATGGTTAGCATGCCCGCCTTGCATACACAAGGTCGTGGGTTCGATTCCTGTTCGACCGAATACCAAAAAGTTTTTCAGCGGTGGATTATCCCGCCTCAGTAATGCTGGTGACATTTCTGAGGGTTTCAAGGCTTCTCTAAGTGCTTTCACTGCAATGTGGAACGCCGTTCGGACTCGGCTATAAAAAGGAGGTCCCTTGTTATTGAGCTCAACATGGAATCGGGCAGCACTCAGTGATAAGAGAGAAGTTCACCAATGTGGTATCACAGTGGACTGAATAGTCTAAGTGAGCCTGATACATCGGGCTGCCACCTAACCTAACCTACTTCAAGGACCATATTTCCGCCAAATGTGAGGAAAGCTGATCGGAATAGGTATAGGGTCACGTTTAATATGATGATACCGGAAATACCAGAGACAAATATAAGCACTGTGCAGGATATCAAACAAACCGTGGAGCGGATTTCAAAGGCCTTCAACATCTCACTGAAATCCGCATGCCCTGGAGGAAAGCCAAGACGGAAAATAGACCGCCATGGTGGTCTACAGAGTTTAGTAATATGAGGAAATCCTGCAGAAAAGCCTCAGCATCCACCAACTCCGCTCCAGGTTTCATTAAAACATCAAAGGGCAATTGAACAACTTCCAGTGAGGTACTATTGGACACACATTTTCCTGGAAATCAGACAGTTGATCAATTTGCTGGCGGTGCCACAGAAGCTCAGCGGTCATTTCCTATCGAAGAAATAGTATCTACAATGCTAGTATATTTTATATTACGTGATTAGAGAATAGAAACAAATATTAATCCATTAAAAATCACAAAATATTCCCCATTAAAATCTACATACTTTTGCAGCGTTAGAACCATTTGACGGGCCACTTTGATTGAGGTATCTCCAAATCCAGCATTCTGAACACATCAACCGCTTCTTCAGGTGTTGACTGCTGTCTACTTTAGTGCTCATATAACAGGTTTGCTGATAAGTCCCCGGTCTAACAAAGAAAAACACATTTTTTGTCAAAATTCGTTTTTATTATTCAACATAGTTCCTTTCAAGAGCGATTCAACGATTATAATGACTTTCCAATTTTTTGATACCATTTTGGTAGTACTCCTTCGGTTTTGCCTCAAAATAGGCCTCAGTTTCGGCGATCACCTCTTCATTGCAGCCAAATTTTTTCCCTTCGAGCATCCTTTTGAGGTTTGAGAACAAGAAAAAGTCGCTGGGGGTCAGATCTGGCGAATACGGTGGATGGGCAAGCAATTCGAAACCCACTTCATGAATTTTTGCCATCGTTCTCAATGACTTGTGGCACGGTGCGTTGTCTTGGTGGAACAACACTTTTTTCTTCTTCATATAGGGCCATTTTGCCGCGATTTCGACCTTCAAACGCTCCAATAACGCCACATAATAGTCACTGTTGATGGTTTTTCCCTTCTCAAGATAATCGATAAAAATAATTTCATGCGCATCCCAAAAAAACAGAGGCCATCACTTTGCCAGCGGACTTTTGAGTCACTGTTGATGGTTTTTCCCTTCTCAAGATAATCGATAAAAATTATTCCATGCGCATCCCAAAAAAACAGAGGCCATCACTTTGCCAGCGGACTTTTGAGTCTTTACACGCTTCGGAGACGGTTCACCGGTCGCTGTCCACTCAGCCGACTGTTGATTGGACTCAGGAGTGTAGTGATGGAGCCATGTTTCACCCATTGTCACATATCGACGGAATTACTCGGGTGTATTACGAGTTAACAGCTGCAAACACCGCTCAGAATCATCAACACGTTGTTGTTTTTGGTCAAATGTGAGCTCGCGCGGCACCCATTTTGCACAGAGCTTCCGCATATCCAAATATTGATGAATGATATGACCAACACGTTCCTATGATATCCTTAAGGTATCTGCTATCTCGATCAACTTCATTTTACGGTCATTCAAAATCATTTAGTGTTTTTTTTTTGTTCGTCGGTAACCACCTCTTTCGGGCGTCCACTGCGTTCACCGTCCTCCGGGCTCATTGCACCACGCTTGAATTTTGCATATCAATCAATTATTGTTGATTTCCCTGGGGCAGAGTCCGGAAACTCATTATCAAGCCAAGTTTTTACTTCCATCGTATTTTTTCCCTTCAGAAAACAGTATTTTTTCAAAACATGAAATTACTTTTTTCCATTTTTTCACAATAACAAAAGTTGCTTCACAAAAGACGCTCTATCTCACAAACTAATTGACTTACAGACGTCAAATTTTGACACGAATCATTTGAAGGTTGGTACTATATAAAAATAATATGCATTTAATACTAGCGACGTCATCTATGTGTCAGACCGGGGACTTGTCAGCCAACCTTACGTAAATCTACGATTCGTCATCACCTGTTACGATGCTGCAAATATACTTCGAAACATGTATATGACATGTTTCGAAGTATATTTGCAGCATTTCTTTCGACCAATCGACACGAGCGTTTTTTGAATGAGTGAATGACAAATTGTGTGGGATCCAACGGCGCTCACATGTTCATACAACACAAATGTTGCTATAATATTAAATGTATGCTAATCCCACTATTGCCTAATGCGGTCTCAAGGTCACGTAGCGATGCTGCAATATTACTTGCAACACAACATCAATGGTTTCGGGAACAACAACTCATTTTGGCCGACCTTCACGAAATTAGTCTTGGAGTGAACTACGACCTCGGTTGAATTCACCATGCCATCGATAAAAAAACTAAATTAAATTAATTTCATGGATGAACGGTTGTTGAGTTAATCCACGTCAAAAGTTAAGTTAATAATCGCACGAAAATGTTCACGACTTAATTCCATTTTTTTAACGAATCCTTTCAGAATTCTGTCAAAACTTTCTGAGAATGTATAACCTCAAATATGTTAAGCTTTACGATAGAGCTGTGAGTTAGCAGATTGCAATACTCGAATTGCTTAATACCGCCAAATAATAGGCAACTCGTATGCCCCTCATCCTATAGTGAAGGGTATAAAAAGACAATGAAGAATCGGGTACGGATGTTTATGAAAGCATGAACGGTCATTCATGAAGAGGAAACATAAGATAATGGTTTGGTAAACGACCGTTCACGATTTTGTTAACGCAGGTTTGCTTTTTCTTAATCTACTTTTTCAATATCAAAATTTGTATCTGAATTTCGGTGAAGAACAGCCAACATTTTCCGCAAATATTCTACCAGAACCATAAGATTTCAATGCAATTCAATCCTCCATGCAAACAGAATTTTTGTACCCTTTTTGTCTTCCTTATTTTTTTCACTTTGGACATTTCATTTTGAATCATTATTCTGTCAATGTTGCAATTCTCATAGATTGTTAGTAACATATCCACTATTTTCGTTTTGGAATTGTCACATTTTTGTATTGTGCTAGAATGAAAATATTCTTGAAATGTGTCCAAGCAAATACTCAAAGAAATAAGAAAAATATCAATTTCTGATTAATACCACATGGTTGATTGTCGTATTGGATTGGAGCCAGGTTTTCAATATGAAATGACACAAAGTATCATTTATATAAAAAGAAACAAGCCAAAAATGCTTAAACAGTAAAATGAAATTAAATTGTTTTTACCTTAACAGAATGAATCCTCATTATACCCTAATCCTGTGGTCAGGGTATAATAACTTTGATCTGCCAAAAAATGTGCCCACCAGAAATATTGATCTAATACCCCATAAAATATATACCGATTCAAAATCACCTCCTGACTCGATCTAGCCGGACACCAAGCCGCCCGTTAGTCAATCCATTCGTAGCATTCCGGTCACAATTATTAACCGATTTTGATGAAATTTGGTACAAGGTGTTTTTTAGCAGAGGAACAAACGGGAATTTGGAGAAAATCGAATCAATTTTAGATATAGTCCCCATATATATGTATTGCCCGATTTCAACAAATTGAGTCGTATAACGCTTATTAACTAACTGATCGGCGCCAAATATGGCACAACGTAATCCAATTCATCACACTTCAAGTTGGAAAAATTTCACCGAAATGACTATAAACCCCTAATTTATTAACCGATCTTACTGAAATTTGACAAAATGTAATCTGTATATAACAAGTTGGCTGATAAGTCCCCGGTCTGACAAAAAGATGGCGTCGCTAGCATTAAATGCATAGCATAGTACCAACCCTCAAATGATTCGTGTCAAAATTTGACGTCTGTAAGTCAATTAGTTTGTGAGATAGAGCGTCTTTTGTGAAGCAACTTTTGCTATTGTGAAAAAAAATGGAAAAAAAGAAATTTCGTGTTTTGATAAAATACTGTTTTCTGAAGGGATAAGATACGGTGGAAGCAAAAACTTGGCTTGATAATGAGTTTCCGGACTCTGCCCCAGGGAAATCAACACTAATTTATTGGTATGCAAAATTTAAGCGTGGTGAAATGAGCACGGAGGACGGTGAACGCATTGGACGCCCGAAAGAGGTGGTTATCGACGAAAACATAAAAAAATCCACAAAATGATTTTGAATGACCGTAAAATGAAGTTGATCGAGATAGCAGAGGCCTTAAAGATATCAAAGGAACGTGTTGGTCATATCATTCATCAATATTTGGATATGCGGAAGCTCTGTGCAAAATGGGTACCGCGCGAGCTCACATTTGACCAAAAACAACAACGTGTTGATGATTCCGAGCGGTGTTTGCAGCTGTTAACTCGTAATACACCCGAGTTTTTCCGTCGATATGTGACAATGGATGAAACATGGCTCCATCACTACACTCCTGAGTCCAATCGACAGTCTAAGTGGCTAAGTGGACATCGACCGGTAAACCGTCTCCGAAGCGTGGAAAGACTCAAAAGTCCGCTGGCAAAGTAATGGCCTCTGTTTTTGGGATGCGCATGGAATAATTTTTATCGATTATCTTGAGAAGGGAAAAACCATCGATTATCTTGAGAAGGGAAAAACCATATGGCGTTATTGGAGCGTTTGAAGGTCGAAATCGCGGCAAAACGCCCCCATATGAAAAAGAAAAAAGTGTTGTTCCACCAAGACAACGCACCGTGCCACATGTCATTGAGAACGATGGCAAAAATTCATGAATTGGGCTTCGAATTGCTTCCCCATCCACCGTATTCTCCAGATCTGGCCCCCTGCGACTTTTTCTTGTTCTCAGACCTCAAAAGGATGCTCGCAGGGAAAAAATGAAGAGGTGATCGCCGAAACTGAGGCCTATTTTGAAGCAAAACCGAAGGAGTACTACCAAAATGGTATCAACAAATTGGAAGGTCGTTATAATCGTTGTCGTCGCTCTTGAAGGGAACTATGTTGAATAATAAAAATTATGTTGTTCTTTGTTAGACCAGGGACTTATCAGCCAACCTGTTAGTATTAACTATACCTGCGAAAAATCATCGAAATCGGTTCAGATTTATATATAACTCCCATATATATGTATCGCCCACTTTTCCGTATTTTGGCTATAGGACCATTATTTTGGTTCTCTTGTGGCTTTCCCTCTCTTACTGCGTGAGAAGGCTGTTATGATGGCTAATGTTCGATGGAAGAATTGCAAGGGTTCTCAAGTCGTGAGATATCTGCTATAACGGGTCGCTGCCTAATGGCGACCCGAAGTATAATGACTATCGTGTGAGCTGTCGTGAGGCGGAGGAAAAGGAATCAATTAAACACCTCTTGTGTGAGTGTCCTGCATTTTGTGTAAGGGGTAAGCGAATTTTAAGGGCATATAGCTTTATATTACAGGCGGACCTGAAAAATGTTAACTTAAGCAGTCTGCTAATGTTTTTGGAACAATCTGGTTGGTTCAACAGATGAAAATAATCGAGAAGGTTCAGCGGTTAAAACTAGAAGTGTCCATATGTAATAGGTAAAGGGTGATTTGTTAAGAGCTTGATAACTTTTTTTTAAAAAAAAACGCATAAAATTTGCAAAATCTCATCGGTTCTTTATTTGAAACGTTAGATTGGTCCATGACATTTACTTTTTGAAGATAATTTCATTTAAATGTTGACCGCGGCTTCGTCTTAGGTGGTCCATTCGGAAAGTCCAATTTTGGGCAACTTTTTCGAGCATTTCCGCCGGAATAGCCCGAATTTCTTCGAAAATGTTGTCTTCCAAAGCTGGAGTAGTTGCTGGCTTATTTCTGTAGACTTTAGACTTGACGTAGCCCCACAAAAAATAGTCTAAAGGCGTCAAATCGCATGATCTTGGTGGCCAACTTACCGGTCCATTTCTTGAGATGAATTGTTCTCCGAAGTTTTCCCTCAAAATGGCCATAGAATCGCGAGCTGTGTGGCATGTAGCGCCATCTTGTTGAAACCACATGTCAACCAAGTTCAGTTCTTCCATTTTTGGCAACAAAAAGTTTGTTAGCATCGAACGATAGCGATCGCCATTCACCGTAACGTTGCGTCCAACAGCATCTTTGAAAAAATACGGTCCAATGATTCCACCAGCGTACAAACCACACCAAACAGTGCATTTTTCGGGATGCATGGGCAGTTCTTGAACGGCTTCTGGTTGCTCTTCACTACAAATGCGGCAATTTAGCTTATTTACGTAGCCATTCAACCAGAAATGAGCCTCATCGCTGAACAAAATTTGTCGATAAACACATTTCGAACCGAACACTGATTTTGGTAATAAAATTCAATGATTTGCAAGCGTTGCTCGTTAGTAAGTCTATTCATGATGAAATGTCAAAGCATACTGAGCATCTTTCTCTTTGACACCATGTCTGAAATCCCACGTGATCTGTCAAATACTAATGCATGAAAATCCTAACCTCAAAAGAATCACCCTTTACTTTTAGTTAATGTGGTATCACAATGGACTGAATAGTCTAAGTGAGCCTGAAACTTAACCGGGCTGCCACTTTAACCTAACCTAACCTAACTACGGATTTTTTTTGTGGGCCTATTAGCAACAGTAGTAAAATATGTACTGACTGATTAATTTAAAACTCTATAGCAAAACTCAATTCTAGTGAGTATAATATAAAGGGTACAAAGTGTCACTATTGTATGAAAAGTTGTTTTATTTTTGAATTTTAAGTTAGAAACCCCCTTTTGGTAAATCGAAATATGTTTGATAAAGTCTTGAATGCAACGACTCACTATGGCACTCACTGTATGTCCCTCATCAATATTTCAGTATAAAAATGTCCATGTAACTTTGTAATAGTGACTCCTGTTATTGTTACACTAACTTCTATGTTTGTACTATCCCAATTGAATACACAAAAACATATTGCAATACATTTTTTTAAAAATTCATTCACAGTAAATTGTTGTAAATATTTCAGTGGTAGAAGCCACAAGAGATCCTTAGGTGTAAATTTCAACAGAAAAATCTGGTTTATATGGAATTTCCCTTTGGTGAGCACAAATGGAAAGGTTGTACATATGTTGTATCGAAAAAAATCTTAAACAGGTAAAAACAATTATTCTTCAAAAATATATCAAACTATTAAATAAAATTTATTAAATTTAATAGTTTCACGTTATGGTTTTCAAAACAAACAAAAAAACAAATATTACACAATATTCTATTATTCTTTGGCTCCTCTAAACACTTTAATGACACTTTTGCATTTAATTATAGCTAGGTGGCATATTAAGGCTATTTAAACTTAATGTGATTGTTACAAAGTTCATTTATAATAGATTAAGTTTTGTAACCAAGTTTTTACTTTAGTCTTCACATCAACACCTAAGGGATGTACCACACTTAAAGAATGTGGAAACATTGCAAATTCCTGGAAACACACTATAAAGGGTGATACGGCCAAGGGAAAATGCGTGTAAATCGGTGAAATCGTTTATTTAAAAAATCAAATTAAATTTCTTTTTCAAGTTCAATTAGTATAAAATTCAGGAAAAATATTCAGTTAGGCTTTTGCTTTTCCAAATCCGAATTGCCAGGCCTCACGCTTGACACCTGCCATCAGATTTTGTACAGCCACCTTGTCCACCTTCTTCGACGCAGAAAGCCAGTTTAGGACATAATTATTCATTAGAGTTGTATAAAACTCTACATCTCGAAAAATGTCAATGTAAATATGCATTTTTGTATATATGTGTGTATGTATATTTGTTCGAAATGGCTACAATATGGCCATCAAACAAATCATTGTGATCAAATACATTTAAATTAAAAATTAATTGGATCAATTAATTTCGTGATTGAATCCAAAAAAAACAAGTAAGGAAAGTCTAAAGTCGGGCTGGGCCGACTA
This sequence comes from Haematobia irritans, assembly GCF_050003625.1. Lineage (NCBI taxonomy): Eukaryota > Metazoa > Arthropoda > Insecta > Diptera > Muscidae > Haematobia > Haematobia irritans. The sequence goes on along the minus strand of NC_134399.1, from coordinate 71,123,230 downwards.
TATTATACCCTGCACCACTTTGTAGATCTAAATTTTCGATACCATATCACATCCGTCAAATGTGTTGGGTGCTATATATAAAGGTTTGTCCCAAATACATACATTTAAATATCACTCGATTTGGACAGAATTTGATAGACTTTTACAAAATCTATACACTCAAAAAAATTTAAGTTGCCCAATGCACTAGGGTGGAACACAATTTTAGTAAAAAAAAATATGGGAAACATTTAAATCTGAAGCAATTTTAAGGAAACTTCGCAAAAGTTTATTTATGATTTATCGCTCGATATATTTGTATTAGAAGTTTAGGAAAATTAGAGTCATTTTTACAACTTTTCGACTAAGCAGTGGCGATTTTACAAGGAAAATGTTGGTATTTTGACCATTTTTGTCGAAATCAAAAACACATATATATGGGAGCTATATCTAAATCTGAACCGATTTCAATCAAATTTGGCACACATTACAATATTACTAATTGTACTCCTAGTGCACAATTTCAACCAAATTGGGCCAAAACTCTGGCTTCTGGGGCCATATAAGTCCATATCGGGCGAAAAATATATATGGAAGCTATATCTAAATCTGAACCGATTTCAACCAAATTTGGCACGCATAGCAACAATGCTAATTCTACTCCCTGTGCAAAATTTCAACTAAATCGGAGTTAAAAATTGGCCTCTGTGCTCATATGAGTGTAAATCGGTCGAAAGCTATATATGGGAGATATATGTAAATCTGAACCGATTTCAACCAAATATGGCACGCATAGCTACAATGCTAATTCTACTCCCTGTGCAAAATTTCAACTAAATCGGAGCAAAAAATTGGCCTCTGTGGTCATATGAGTGTAAATCGGCCGAAAGCTATATATTGGAGCTATATCTAAATCTGAACCGATTTCAACCAAATTTGGCACGCATAGCAACAATGCTAATTCTACTCCCTGTGCAAAATTTCAACTAAATCGGAGCAAAAAATTGGCTTCTGTGGTCATATGAGTGTAAATCGGGCGAAAGCTATATATGGGAGCTATATCTAAATCTGAACCGATTTCTACCAAATTTGGCACGCTTAGCTACAATGATAATTCTACTCCCTGTGCAAAATTTCAACCAAATTGGTGTAAAACTCTGGCTTCTGGGACCGTATTAGTCCATATCGGGCGAAAGATATATATGGGAGCTATATCTAAATCTGAACCGATTTCAATAAAATTTGGCACACTTGACTATAGCACTAATTGTTCTTCTTGTGCAAAATTTTAAGCAAATTAGGTTAAAACTCTGGCTTCTGGGGCCATATAAGTCCATATCGGGCGAAATATATATATGGGACCTATATCTAAATCTGAACCGATTTCTTCCAAAATCAATAGGGATCTATTCTGAGCCAAAACACATACTTGTGCCAAGTTTGAAGTCGATTGGACTAAAACTGCGACCTAGACTTTGATTACAAAAATGTGTTCACGGACAGACGGACAGACGGACAGACGGACATCGCTATATCGACTCAGGAGCCCACCCTGAGCATTTTTGCCAAAGACACCATGTGTCTATCTCGTCTCCTTCTGGGTGTTGCAAACATATGCACTAACTTATAATACCCTGTTCCACAGTGTGGAGCAGGGTATAAAAATTGTGTATAACGGTATCGCTCTTATTCTATATATTCTATAGTCAACAACGGTTCTTGATTTGAAACGTCTTTAAGAAGTCGAAATTTTTGGAAAATTTATTATGTATCTGATTTGAGCCTGATGACCTTTTAGACTTGTAGCCGGTCTAACAATTGTAATTGTCAGGCAATGGTGTGATGTGGCCTCTACATCTCCCTCATCCTCAAGCATTAAAAATTTTCTATTTTTCTCGCTCTTTAAATTATTACACATTTTCTACAAAAGGTCTTAAATTCTGGTTTCAAATCTTACGCGCGATCCTCACATGTGTAACTCCTTATAATCCCCCATGTTCCCATATTTGGAATTGCAATAATTTATTTGTCTTATAATGAAAAAATCGTAATACTCTCGGACTTCAATCCATTTTAAATTTAAGCTTCTCATGAAAGCGAACTCGGTTGACAAATTTTAAGTTTAGGCTTAAGAAACAAAAAGAAACTATCATGATATAAGTTCTCTCTCTTTTTAGCGATAGTGTTATCTCGACATTAAAAGCAAAACTTATGATTGCACCATTATTATAATGTCTTAATTAGATAAAAGAAAGATATTAAAATTTAATGATATCTCTCATATACAGTCTTAAATAATACTAATCGACAATATGGCTCAATAGTAGCACAATTATTGCCTGGATCGCAGCCAAAGAATTTGTGGCAGAACTATTTTCCAAAGCCAGTGATGCCAATTTGGTGCTTTTAGCACCAAATTTACTGCTTTTTGATTTCCAAAAAGCACCAAATTGCCTTTTTAGTGCCTTTTCGAAGAAAAACTTGGTACTTTACTTTAGGTGTTTTTATAAATTTTTTCGTACAAAAAATCTAATTAGATTGTCAAAAGCTTAAGAAACTATACTGCGAAATGTAGAATTTGATTTTCATGAAGGTGATATTGATCCCTTTTTTAATCAATTTTGTTATTTAGGGTATTCTAGCGATGAGTGCAAAATTTCGGATCTTGATAAAAATGTCATTGAAAACGTTTGCATTAAATTCACAAAAGTACTCTTAATTAAAATAAGAAATGGAATCCCTTCAAATATTAAAATACTAGAGAATATTTCCAAATTTTATACGGATAAATTTAGTTTCTCCTATATATATACCACCCTATGGCGGAGGATATACAAATGTCTAGGTAGATTTCTAGCTAACAGAAATTTCACAAAAGTTTCTAGCAAGTCAACATTAAACAATAACTATATCCAGCTAAAACCAAGTATATACGGCCGTTAGTTCGACCAGGCCGAATCTTATGTACCCTCCACCATGGATTGCGTAGAAACTTCTACGAAAGACTGTCATCCACAATCGAATTAATTGGGTTGTGGTATCTTAAAACTCCTTAACATCGTTTTCTAAATTGTGAGTTAGTCCCTACGTGGTATATATTGGACAAAAAAGGTATGTATAGGTAAGTCTACAAATAATTACGAATCGATATGGACTTTTGCACGGAACGTAGAGAGCCAGAATTGAAATATGGGAGTCGCTTATATGTGGACTATATACAATTGTGAACTTGATATAGATCAATTTTTGTGTGATTGGGGATCTATTTATCTGAGGGCTATATATTACTATAGACCGATATGGACCTCGTTAGGCATGGTTGTTAACGGCCATATACTAGCACAATGTACCAAATTTCAACTGACTCGGATGAAATTTGCTCCTCCAAGTGGCTCCAAAACCAAATCTCGGGATCGGTTTATATGGGGGCTATATATGATTATGGACTGATATGGACCACTTTAGGCATGGTTGTTAAATATCATGTATTATGTTAATATCACGTACCAAATTTCAACCGAATCGGATAAATATTGCTCTTCCAAGGGGCTCCGGAGGTCAAATCTGGGGATCGGTTTATATGGGGGCTATATATAATTATGGACCGATTTCGACCAATTTTTGCATGGGTGTTTGAGGCCATATATTAACACTACATACCAAATTTCAACCGAATCGGTTGAATTTTGCTCTTCCACGAGGCTCCGCAAGCCAAATCTGGGGACCGCTTTATATGGGGGCTATATATAATTATGGACCGATATGGACCAATTTTTTGCATGGTTGTTAGAGACCATATACCAAAACCATGTACCAAATTTCAGCAGGATCGGATGAAATTTGCTTCTCTTTGAGGCTCCGCAAGCCAAATTTGGGGGTCCGTTTATATAGGGGCTATACGTAAAAGTGGACCGATGTGGACCAATTTTTTCACGGTTGTTAGAGACCATATACTAACACGATTTACCAAATTTCAGCCGGATCGGATGAAATTTGCTTCTCTTAGAGGATTCGCAAGCCATATGGCATCAATAACAACTACTTGTGCAAAGTTTCAAGTCGATAGCTTGTTTCGTTCGGAAGTTAGCGTGATGTCAACAGACAATATTTCGATGTGTTACAAACGGAATGACAAAGTTAATATACCCCCCATCCTATGGTGGAGTGTATAAAAATAACTAGATCCAGCTAAAAAAAAAAACAGATTAATTGGCATCACTGAATAATAGTAAGGATAAAACATTAGATGGAGTTGGTTTGCTATTAACCTGATTGTTGTCGCGTTAGATCAGACAAAGTGGCTTTTAAATTTTGTCAGACGACTGTAAAAGCAATCAACCGTATTGAAATGGAAACGGAAATAAGCGAACAGCATTTAAATGAAGTCATATAATGGCTAAAGGCTAATGGCAAAAAAAAAAATAAAACGCCCAAGTGCACAGATTACACACACAACAAACGAGTGAAAGACTAAACCCGGACACACACACTCACAACCAAATACACATATAAACACTAACAGCTTACAAAAGACCAAAGGCAATTGATTCGCATGACCAGTAATAATGCAGCAAAGGACCATTCTCTAGACAAGTGGACATAACAATGAGTGGTCTTCGAACATGACAATCCAGACAATGACCGTTTATGTATTAACTGACCTCGCGGATACTTCCATTTACCTAACATGACGTTAATGGCAACGACGCGAATTGACGTCTACAATCGAAGCGTGTTATTGATGTCACAATGAAGCCTATTCAAAAACTAACATTGTATGTGTGTATCTTTTTTCAGGGTGCCGGTTGTACGGCTCTTCTAGTGGCGGTCGTATCTAGAAAATTGGAATTAACAAGAGCGGAGAAACATGTGCACAACTTCATGATGGACACTCAGTTAACAAAAAGGGTATTTAGATCTTGTTCCTTGATAATTGTTCTCAATGTTCTTCTACTTTTTATTCTTTTTTTCTAAAAATTTTTTGATTTTTCCTATATTTTTGGCTACATTTTTTGTTTTTTTTTTTTCTCAAATTTAAAAATATTTTTTCACTAATACTTGCAAAAATTATAATTATCTACTACTACTACAATTTCTTCTTACTAAAAACTGTAACGTAAATAATTTCTCTCAATTTCCTTAAAATTATTTTTTTTTTATAATTTATATAATTGTGAGCGTGTGCGTGCTTGAGATTTTTATTTTTAATTGCTTAACATGGCATTACTTACACAATTATATGATTTCTCTCACTTAACATTAAATTAACGATACTAATAATAATAACGATAATTATAATGGTAATGTTAATGATGATAATTATAATAATATTGACGCCAACGAGAACTTTGACAAAGGCTAAAGACTACTGCTACAACTACTACTACCACTACGAAGCATGTCAATAGAAATACATTTCAAATAATTGCAATGTGTAGTCTGTGTATGTGTATGTGTTTATATAAAATTATTCTCGATTTAAATGTGAGTGAGTGAGTGTATATAAATTCTTTTTTTATGTTGCACCACAGTACATTAACTCAGTGAAACATTTTCCAATTTGGCAAATGCTTAAGCGCTAAAAGTAAAATTGAATAACTCCATTATGGGAAAAAATTGCTTACTTTTTTGCCGAAGGCCTAGCTATATATAAAATTTTACAAATATATAAAATGTATACACAGATGGAATATTATCACCTAAAATATGTTTCAAGAGCATAATGTTATTTTGGTCAGGAAACATGTAAAATTTTTGTCGCAAACATTTTATTTTCTAGGAAATTATGTATATAATTTCGGCAAGCATGTTTATGTTTGGCGAGAAAACAACATTTTTGTGACAAAAATGATCCATGTTCCCTGTAAAAGAAAAAAAAAACATTATGTTCTTCAAAACAAATTTGAGGTGATTATATTCATTCTCAGCGTGATACACACAATACTTAGTATCCCATTCTAGAAAAAATCCGAAGTTTTTAAAATATTTAAAATCCCAGCAAAAAAAGCGTCGCCAAAAAAGTAATGAAAATGTTCTTTTTGGATCCGGAAGTGGTGAAAAATTGACGCAGAAGCGATGAATTTAACATGGGTTTGACATAGGACGGAAGTCCTCCATTTAAACAGCCGTTGCACTCAATTCACATCCAAAACACTGAATTCGTATCTAACCTTAAAAAGTGATGCAAATTCAGTGCAACGATTGTTGACATATTGATGTTGGGCATTCGTCCTATGACCAATCCATGTTAAATTAATCGTTCTGTACCAGTTTTGCACCACTTCCGGATCTAAAAATAAAATTTTCTCTATTTTTTTGGCGATGCTTTTTTGCTGACTATTATAATTTTTAAAGGAACGAGTCATTTTAAATTAATTATAAAACAAATTAACGGAAATGAAAATTAAATTAATATCACATTTTAATGATAATGAATGCAACTCAATAAAATAAATTGAAATAAAATAAGAAGAAATAACATTGAATATCATTTATTATTGTTTAGATTAAAATAACTAAAATAAAAATTAAATTATTTTGAATTACCCGAAAAGAAATAACATACAATTTAACTAAATTTAATTAATTTTTTACTTGGGCTTACTTTATGTTAATATAATTTAAATTACATGAAACTTATTTTAATTTAATTTTGTTTACTTTATACCAGGTATACCGATATGAAATGAGCGTTTTTTTTTTCATGTGGCACCCATTTCCACATATTTGGATTTTCTCCATAGTTTTTCAGAAATTGTTTGTTGTGCAACATTTTACATTGCTTTTGACTCATAGTGTCATCTCCATCCAATGGGAGCCACCGTGGTGCAATGGTTAGCATGCCCGCCTTGCATACACAAGGTCGTGGGTTCGGTTCCTGCTTCGACCGAATACCAAAAAGTTTTTCCGCGGTGGATTATCCCACCTCTGTAATGCTGGTGACATTTCTGAGGGTTTCAAAGTTTCTCTAAATGGTTTCACTGCAATGTGGAACGCCGTTCGGACTCGGCTATAAAAAGGAGGTCCCTTGTCATTAAGCTTAACATGGAATCGGGCAGCACTCAGTGATAAGAGAGAAGTTCACCAATGTGGTATCACAATGGACTGAATAGTCTAAGTGAGCCTGATGCATCGGGCTGCCACCTAACCTAACCTGACCTATCTCCATCCAATATCGTTTGCAATTCGGCGTCTTCAAACTTTTTTGATGGTCTTCGACGTTCTTCATTTCTCACATCAAAATCATTTAAACCATCTTTTGCATGTTGCTTCTGATAGAGCATAATCATCATATGCCTCGACAAGCATTAGATAAGACTCTGTAGCACTTTTCTTCAAATGAAATCATCACTTTCTGGTATAAAATTCGACGTTTTTAACACGATGAAAAGAATATGATGCTGCCTGTTCAATGACTTGATCTATACTAAATATTTTTCACAGATGCAAACAAACAAAAAAATTAAGGGCTCGTTCACAACAAATGTTCTCTCTCGAGACATTTGCATCTTGACGCTCACTTCATACCGGTATAATTGGTATTTCCAATTAAAAGTCTACTAAATTTGAAAAAAAAAATCATTTAATTAAAATCTTAGGCATTTTACTTCTTTCAAAATAAATATTAATTATCTACAATTTCAAATTTAAAAAAAAAAGATGATTAAATTAATTTTTAAGTAAATTAAAAAAACGAATATTTATTTGTAAAATCTACTTTTAAAACTTAACTTAAATTCAAATGATTTTTTAATTGAGAGTAAAAATAAAATTATATTTCATGTTAGCCTGATACCGAAACAGGCAATTGACGTCCAAATGCATTATATCTAATTATACAATTATTTTTCGAGCTTTATGGACAGATATTGATTAAGGAACATGGTTAATAGAGCCATTGAAAAGAAAACGCCAGATACAAATCTATACACGCCTGGACTGTACATGTTTCGGTTCGGGCGAATGAACCTTTTCACAGCCTTTAGTATAGATCTGGCTGGGAGAGATAACTCAATTTTGGGTCCTTTAGTCTAATTTTTATAATTGTCGCTTAATTACTATCTACTAGTAGGCTAAAGCAAAATCTTTTCACTTTAATGGAGTTAATCATTTTCTGCTTTTCATACTGATCACCACTTGACAATTCATATTTATCTTTACACTCATACCCAGGGAATATGAGTGTAAGTGTATTTATTTCTTGCCAATGGTATACGTACAAATTGCCAATCGTACCGCTTGCTGTGGCATCCATCCTTCCATTGAGTTTTTTTTTTTTTTGGTTTTTGCAATACTTGTTTGGCTTTTTTAATTTAATTGACATTTGGCACTCCACTCTTTTATCAAGTCTCAGTTGGCTTTGATTTCAATTAATTGGTTTAATGTGCCGTGAATACTAGTGAACCATTGTAATGGTCCATGACAATTGATGATTTGCTCTGGAGGAAGGTAGAGTAAACGAGAGTTGTATATTAAATGGACTGAAGATTTTTTTGTACCTATGCTACCCAAAGTTAAATAACGTTTTAAAGTATTTCTTTAAAGAAAACTGAATGTATGGCCAAATTTAAAAGTAATATTTATCAATTTTATATTGAAGAATAGAAACATTTTCATTTCTTTCTAGAAAAATTACCGTCCTTCTATATTGTTTTAAGAATCTTTACAGGACTTACTCCCAGATCAGTTTCCTATGTTGTCCAATCTCTGTATGATATCCCTGATTATACTTGAAAATGTCCCCTTACCTGTAGGACCTTGTTCACATATGTTTGAAAACTACCTTGTCCTAGAGTTTTCTGTTCTACCGTTGGCTTCATGGGTTCCCTCTACATATCGGGTGAACACCAAAAGTTCTTCAGTGCTTGTTTATCGTGAGCAAGTAATGCTGAGGATAAAGCATCTTTACGCCTGTTACTCTCCGTTTAGGCTCGTCTCTAGAAGGCATTGAGTCATTAAGTTAAACATAGCAACGGTAGCACCCATTGATGAGAAAGAAATATATAGCGTCTGTAATAACAGAAGGCCACCTATTTCATGCAATACAGTCTCAGTGCAGTTGAGACAAGGCAGCTTAAATCAAATCAGACAATGACAAGAAGTATGGCACTATAAGTCGACCTGCAGATGGATCGATAAGCTATGATATCTATTTAACAAGACGGGGCTTAACCAATCCCTTAATAAAATGTTTAAGAACCGTCAAAACGTTTTGTTTCTTCTCAAGAAGTTAGAAGTAATCGACACCAGTAGTTGGCGATCAAACCGGGAAACTTCTTAAAATTGTGTCAAGGATTTTGTGAAGTTGGCTGGCAAATTATCACTTGAGATGAGAACTTCTATTGATTGAGATGAAAAGAAAATGTTTCTATGTCGTCTGACATACATGTAAGTCAGTAGTTGACGTATTACTTGTTCTTGTCCTTTTCATCGTACCCTTTCTTATTTTAAAAACTTAATAACCTTATCGAATTCCATAAGTTATTTCCCATACCTCAGTTGCACAAAGTCAAATCTTGTATCGACCATTGTTAACGTGACGCCTGGTGTCTATTCTTTGAAGCTGCAAAAGTTTCCTTCGATGTCAAGACGTTGGTTGGTTTCAAGAACGACTTAAGCTGATCACTATTATGGCCAAAGACCAGTGGATTGTTCTAACCCCGATTTAATGCTAATCGGTGAAGTTTGGATCGAAACTGCTTCGGAGTTAGTCAAGAAATAGAACATATTGCATATTACATGCCTGTACACCTCCAAACGATCCTGTCTTGAATTTGTATATTATCCCCCATTTTCATAAAACTCCGTTAGTGTTCCGTTAACTAACCAACTTTTTGGACGAATCTGTCATCTTGCCTTTATATTCCATACGATCCTTGCTTGTTCTATCTTTACAGGACTTACTCCCAGATCAGTATCCTATGTTGTTCAAACTCTGTATGATTTCCCTAATTATACCTGAAAATTTCCCCTTACCTGTAAGACCTTGTTCACCTATCTTTGAAAATTATCTTGTCCTAGAGTTTTCTGTTCTGCCGCCGTCTTCATGGGTTCCCTCTACATATCGGGTGAACACCAAAAGTTCTTCAGTGCTTGTTTATCGTCTGCAAGTAATGCTGAGGATAAAGCATCTTTACGCCTGTTACTCTCCGTTTAGGCTCGTCTCTAGAAGGCATTGAGTCATTAAGTTAAACATAGCAACGGGCAGCACCCATTGATGAGAAAGATATATACAGCGTCTTTAGTAACAGAAAGCCACCTATTTCATGCAATACAGTCTCAGTGCAGTTGAGACAATGCAGCTTAAATCAAATCAGACAATGACAAAAAGTATGGCACTATAAGTCGACCTGCAGATGGATCGATAAGCTATGATATCTATTTAACAAGACGGAGCTTAACCAATCCCTTAATAAAATGTTTAAGAACCGTCAAAACGTTTTGTTTCTTCTCAAGAAGTTAGAAGTAATCGACACCAGTAGTTGGCGATCAAACCGGGAAACTTCTTAAAATTGTGTCAAGGATTTTGTGAAGTTGGCTGGCAAAATTATCACTTGAGATGAGAACTTCTATTGATTGAGATGAAAAGAAAATGTTTCTATGTCGTCTGACATACATACAAATCAGTAGTTGACGTATTACTTGTTCTTGTCCTTTTCATCGTACCCTTTCTTATTTTAAAAACTTGATATCCTTATCGAATTCCTCAAATTGTTTCCCATGCCTCAGTTGCCAAAGGCAAATCTTGTATCGACCATTGTTTACGTGACGACTGGTGTCTATTCTTTGAAGCTGCAAAAGTTTCCTTCGATGTCAAGACGTTGGTTGGTTTCAAGAACGACTTAAGCTGATCACTATTATGGCCAAAGACCAGTGGCTTGTTCTAACCCCCATTTTAATGCTAATTGGTGAAGTTTGGATCGAAACTGCTTCGGAGTTAGTCAAGAAATAGAACATATTGCATATTACATGCATGTATACCTCCAAACGATCCTGTATTGAATTTGTATATTATCCCCCATTTGCATAAAGCTCCGTTAGTGTTCCGTTAACTAACCAACTTTTAAACCGTATTATGGACGAAGCTGTCATCTTGCCTTTATATTACATAGGCCAGTTAGGAACTTAACTGATGAAAATTTTTCAGTTAAAGTTAACCGGTGAGAAGATATTTGCAATTTACTTTCTGTTAACTGGCAGTTAAAGCCTAACGGAACTACATGAAAATGGCCGTATGTATACTAAGTTAAGTTAATCCAGATCTTCCAACTTCTGTCTTGGAAGTCAACCATTTGGATAACATGAATAATGACCATACTGAGCACTCATTCTTCCAGAAAAATTCCAAAAAAATTTATAGAATATTGCTAGGAGTATAGCACAAATAATTTTATTAATCAGTTTCTTATCTGTTATCATACTTGCCAAGATTTGGTCGACCATTCCTAAACTAAGTAATTGTTCTTTTTCGATCCGTTATCTTACTTCATATATTGTAGTGGATACGAGAAATGCACATTTTGTACATAAAACGAATAGGCCTTTTTTTATTAGCCTATTATAATTTCTTATCAATATATGGAATAATTTAAATAATAAATAAAATGTTGAGAAACAACTTCTAATTCCAATTATGCAATAGTTGGCAAAATCAATCTTCGGTTCTTCCATAAGACTCAGTGAATCATTTTACCCGATTTCAAAGCCATATAAAGTTAAAAGTTTAGATCCAGTTATTTTAATATTTTATTTATAAATAAATTTAAATTTGCTATGCATTAACAAATTTTTAACTCTAATTTACATATGTTGAGTTGCACTTTGCACTTGTCTCTTATTTTGCAATTAGTCTTAAATATTTCCCATAAGCAATGCATTATACCTTGCTACACCTAACTAACTAGATTGCAAATAGATCCATGAGTACTAAATGCCATTGCTAGCTATTTGTTCTGTATTTTTTTATTTTCTAAACAATTTTGCTTTATACATTTCTTTTTTAAGAATTTTGTTTATTTTAATTTTAACTAATTTATTTTTGTCTCTCTGTGTGCGTGCGTGCGTGCAAAACGTTAAACATAACGCATCAAAAGAAATAAATAAATCCTGCCAAAAAATAATAAAATATATATACATATACATCAACCTATAAATATATATATGTATCTACTATATATTTACACATGTATCTTTTAGCTGAAAAATGCTGCGGCGAATGTTCTTCGTGAAACTTGGCTCATTTACAAACATACAAGACTAGTAAAACGGGTTAATCCCGGACGTGTAAGAACCCACCAAAGAAAGTTCCTTCTAGCAATTTATGCGTGAGTATTCATCAAAAACAAACCAAATCAAACCAAACCAAACTAAACCAACCAAACCAAAACCAAACTAAATAACAATCAAATCTCTATCCATGAGCTATTTAAAGACTAAACTACTAACCCAACTAGAAATAATCAGCCAGGAGACTTACCCATTTACCAACCAACCAACCAACCAACCTACCTAACCAACCCAACCAATCGCCCCCTATAGGAAAAAGTAAACTTCTTTTGAATAACCAAAAACAAATCATTTTACTAACATGCTAATACATAGAGCATGTTTATCTAAGAGGTTACTTTCAAGCCTTGTTTCTCTCATTCTCACTCCTACAGTCATGCTGTGCTTTTTTTATTGCCTTATACCAGCTAATCCCATTTTTAGTCTGGCAAAGCTGCTGCCACACAAAAACAAGCGCTGGTTTGTTAACACAGATTAAGCCATTGTTATAGGTTGGCTAAGACCTTTATGTTGGCATAGATGATGATGCCACATACGATACTCCATTTACCAATACCATTAAACTAATGGTACTCACCGCCAACTCACACTCGCCTAGCCTATAGTTCTATAACACGCTCTCCCATAAACGCATATACGAACACACACGCATTTACATTAAGGTGGGTATTTATTGTATGAAGAAAAATAACTGTAAATATCCGAGTTTAAAATAAAAATTCTACATTTGAAAAAAAAGAGATTAATTAAATAGAATAGAATTCATTAAATAGAAATTGTTTCAACTATCACTTAACCTCAAAAACAAAGGGATTGTGAAATGAACTTTATCATCATTATCACTTATCGCTATTTAAAGGATCAAACTCATTAAATTATAATCGTAGAAGAATACCAATATTTCAAGTTCAAGTTATGATGCTGATATCCGTCTTAGACGACCATAAAGAACGAAATTACTAAATTGCTGTGTAAATTCACTCTTTTGAATGCCAAGCCACCGAGCAGAATGAGAAGGATGCGTACAGAAAAAATATTTAAGAACTATCATAAAAAATATATATAGACTTTGGGGACATATAGATTTCATCCGATTTTGTTAACGATGTTCGCCATTATATTTTATCCATATGGTATTAAAAGTAGAAAATACAGGATTTTTAGAATTTATAGAAATTGGTTGTGGTCAAAACTTTAAAATCGGAACAACAATCTATGCGAAGATTGGATCGAGCTCTAACAATTAGCCCTCCAAATTATGGGTCCTAAGGATTTTGCAGTTTTCAAATATTAGGAAATTTTTATTAAAAAGTTAGGTTTTTTTTTTATCTACATTGCCATGAGATCAAATGGTTATATCTATCTATATCGAATTCCTAGGATGAACAGAAGTCAATTTAAGTTAAATCGGGTTAAATTATGTTCATAATATCATAGCGGAAGAACGCCTCTTAAATATGGGACCTATGTAGTAATCCTCAGACATAGCCTACACAGAAAAAAAAAATTCACGAAAATTTTTCCAATTAAAGTCTTAATTGAGTTTTAAAAAATATTCAATTAAAAATTTAATTGATTCAACAAATTTTTAATTGAAACAAAAATCAATCAAAAAATTAATTGTATTAATTAATTTTTCAATTGGATTAATTAATTTTTTAAATGACTTTCAAATAATATCTTAATTGATATTATCATTTCTGTAATTGAAAACATTTCAATTAAAAAATTAATTGGATCAATTAATTTCGTGATTGAATCAGAAAACATTTTTTAATTGATTCAACAAATTTTTAATTGAAACAAAAATCAATCAAAAATTTAATTGTATTAATTAATTTTTCAATTGGATCAATTAATTTTTTAAATTACTTTCAATTAGTATCTTAATGGATACTATCATTTCTGTGATTGAAGACATTTCAATTAAAAAATTAATTGGATCAATTAATTTCGTCATTGAATCAGAAAACATTTTTTATGTGTACATAGGATTCCTAGGATGAACAGAATTCAATTTAAGGTAAATCGTATTAAAAATTAGCTTTCTAGATGTTCATAATATAATAGCGGAAGATCGCCTCTTAAATATGGGACCTATGTAGTAATCCTCGGACATAGTCTACACAGAAAAAAATTTTACGAAAATTTTTCCAATTAAAGTCTTAATTGAGTTTTAAAAAATATTCAATTAAAAATTTAATTGATTCAACAAATTTTTAATTGAAACAAAAATCAATCATAAAATTATTTGTATTAATTAATTTTTCAATTGGATCAATTAATTTTTTAAATGACTTTCAATTAATATCTTAATACTATCATTTTTGTGATTGAGGACATTTCAATTAAAAAATTAATTGGATCAATTAATTTCGTGATTGAATCAGAAAACATTTTTTATGTGTATATAGAATTCCTAGGATGAACAGAATTCAATTTAAGGTAAACCGGATTAAAAATTTGCTTTCTAGATATTCATAATATCATAGCGGAAGATCGCCTCTCAAATATGGGACCTAGGTAGTAATTCTCAGACATTGCCTACGAAAAACATATCTGTATCAGAATTCATATAGCTGATAGCTGAGCTCTCAAAAGCTCTACGAAGTTTTACATTATTTAATATAAAATTGCATAATTTCTTAATTTCTTAATTTCTTCTTTACTACATTTTACTTCATCGTCAAAATTGTTTGGCTTCTATCATGTAATTAATTGATATAATTAAATTTTCAATACAAACAAGCTTCAACTGCTGACGTGATAATATCAATCACCTATGCCAATTAAAAAATGTATTGATCCAATAAGAGCTTAAATTGAGTCAATTAGTTAATGTGATCGGTTATTATTTTGTTTAAAAAATTAATTGAAACAAATAATTTTTAATTGCATTTTTTGTAATTTCTTCAAATTAATTTATTTAATTTTTTAATCAAAAGCCTATCCCCCAGAAAAATATTTCTTGACTTCAATCATGAAATTAATTTTTAAATTAATTAAACTTTTAATTGAAATTTTTCTATCACGGAAATGATAATTTCGATCAATAAAAGAATAATTGATCAAAATAAAAATGTAATTATTTAAATCAATTTGTGTTATTCATTTTTTGTTCAGTAATAAATAATTCGAATAAATTATTTTTGTTTAACTGAATACTATTTCAAATTCAATTAAAATTGTAATTGAAAAAATATTTGTGATATTGCTTTTAGGGAAAAATGACGTTAGTGATTGAAGACAAAAATACTTTTTCTATGAATTACAAAAGCTAACTTTTATTTCCATAAACAACAACAACTTTCAAAGTTTGAATTTATTTGAAGTTTATTCTTAACTTTTATTTCCATAAACAACAACAACTTTCGAAGTTTGAATTTATTTGAAGTTTATCCTTGGAAATAAAGTTATTTAAAAGTTTTACTAAATTCCAAACATTCAGCTGATTCTTCTCCTAAAAGAAAGATTTTTTACTAGAATTTTTACGCATAGAAACTTTTAAAAAATTATTTATTTATTTTGATAAATTACAGGGAAATTTTGCATCGGATAATTTTCATATTGCTAATAATTCTTAAAGAATTTTCTACCATTACTACAACCCAACCCATTCAATAAAAAAATATTTTAGTAATAGCAAAATGCTTGTGAAATATGCTTAAATCCCAATTTATCTCTTTTAAATTGGAAAGCATGAAAACCATGATTTTTTTAATTCAAGAGATTTGTAATTTTTGTAAAAAGTCCACCTGACTTTTACTGGTAGAGGAAACTAAACAACAAAATTTCATATCACTATAATTTTTATCTATAATGTTAAAAAAAGTGAAGTATCATGAACGGAATTGTACTTAAATAAATTGCGATGCCTATTATTTAAGATTAGGACCAAAAGTTATGATCCTTTAAAGACGAGATTTCTTTTTATCTCTTTTAAATTGGAGCACGAAAACCATGATTTTTTTTTAATTCAAGAGATTTGTAATTTTTGTTTTTTACTGGTAGAGGAAACTAAACAACAAAATTTCATATCACTATAATTTTTATCTATAATGTTAAAAAAAAGTGAAGTATCATGAACGGAATTGTACTTAAAAAAAAATTGCGAGGCCTATTATTTAAGATTAGGACTAAAAGTTATGATCCTTTAAAGACGAGATTTCTTTTTTATCTCTTTTAAATTGGAAAGCACTAAAAACCATGATTTTTTTTTAATTCAAGATATTTGTAATTTTTGTAAAAAGTCCACCTTATTTTTACTGGTAGAGGAAACTAAACAACAAAATTTCATATCACTATAATTTTTATCTATAATGTTAAAAAAAAGTGAAGTATCATGAACGGAATTGTACTTAAAAAAATTGCGAGGCCTATTATTGAAGATTAGGACTAAAAGTTATGATCCTTTAAAGGCGAGATTAATCGAAAGCTGGTGTAATTAGTTTAAATCATTAGCAGTATTCTTTTTTTAAGTTGTAATTAATTCAAATTTATATTCTATAACAGTTTTTCTGCCCACTCTAATACAATGATTTCTAAGACAACTGCACAAGGCTACAGCTTAGATTTGGCTATAAATTTGGTCTCACGTTTATTACAGCAGAGTATACGTGTGTTCGTGTATGCGTGTGTGTGTTTGGATATATAGGAGAGTATAAATACTCACCAAATGTGGGTTTAGGCATTTATGTTTATATATTTGTATGTGTATTGTCCTGACCTTGTTACGTGTGTAGTACTACTCACTACTGTCTCGGTTTTTCAAGCACTTTTTTATTGGCCAACAATTTCACCCCACTTCATTACGTTCGCGTGTGTGTGTGTGCTTGTGGGGTAAGGGGTGATCCTCCACCCCATGCACTAGAAAACAAAAATTTCACTCCCTAATTCCCTATTTGTTGACCGACTCTGATTGTTCTTAAACCTGGTACAAGTGAATATACTCGTAATTGTCTACCACAAAACAAAAAACTCTCCAAAGTCATTTTGGAGAGTTTTAATAGCAAATTAAAAGAGAAACACTTCCTGTGACAGGTGTTTTGAAAAAAAAAAAAAAAAACAAAATTTAATATAAAATTTTACCTTGAAAGCAAACAATTTTTTGAATTTAATTTTCTAGTCTCTTATAAATGTTTGTGCTGTTCATTGTATTCTTGTTTAGTTTTGCGACAACAACAACAACAAAACAGAAAGTTTGATTATTATTTTTTTAATGGTAGCAGCATCACATTCGTTTGACAACTCGTTTTACTAGCCTGTAATTAGGTTGTAAAGCCAAATTTACCAAAAAGTGTGTGCAATTGATATTAAAAAATGCAAAAAAATAAATGCAATGCAAGCTTCAATAATCCAACTAACAATATAAGTTTGCATTTTGTATGGCAACACCAAAAAAGACAAGAAGAGTCGTTAATTTTTTAGAAATTCGTATCTCAAAATAATTTTCCTTAAACAATAACCCAGACAAAAATGTCATATATAATTTTTCTTAAGTGTTTCTTCTATACCCCACAATAAAATGCACAATCCCGTTTTCTTTTTGTTGTGTTCTTTATTGGCCCCATTAAAAAAACCGAACAGTTTAAGAGGCCTCACCCCCTCTCTTCACACAACTCTCACTCACAATATAATATAACAAATGATCTCACTTTTCAATCACTGATGACACTGTCTTTTAAAGCCCCCAAACAAACACAAAATTCTCTTTGTCTGTCTCTCACTGTCGCGCTCTCTCTCTCTCTCTCCTTCGTTCTGTTAAACTTTGTCTCTATCTCTCGTTCTGTCTATATATCTCTCTCTCTCTGTCTCTCGATCTGTAACTGTCTCTATCCCATCCTCTCCTCTCCACACCAATCAGCAATACTCCTACACCATCCTTTTAAGAATCTTTAGTGAGCTTTAGATTGGGGTCTATGATATGTCACAATGTCTCAAATACATATACACATGTCTCAATATCATGGACCTACCAAATGTATGTACGTAATCTAGTGGTGGACTTACACATGAATGTAAACTCCAATTTTCACTTTGAATATTAGTTTCTCAAAAAGATTTCGTTACAGTTAAGATTGCAGAAACCAACCAAACAAGCAAATACCTTTAAACGAAACCCCCCTATAAGACCCCACTCTTAAACCAACAAACTTCAAATACCCCCAACACTGTGTAGGTCCTGTTTTGTTTTGTCAACTATAAGAAAATCTGTCTAGTCTAATAAGTGTATTATATTTTTTTGTTTGCATTCTTCTACGCTCTCTCTCCCCCTTTGTCTCTCTCTCACACATAGTAAGAGTTTAGGGCTTCTCAATTCAATGTTTTAGGTTTATTTTGAGATACGATATTTCTGCAATCTTAACGACGAAATTCAATATTTCCATCGCAAAGTATTTTTCAACCCCTACGCAAATTATTTAACCAAAAAAAAAAAAAAAACAACAACAACAAAACCCATAAAAACAAACAAACTGCATCTTTAGCATCTGAAATGTAATATCGCAAAAATTGCTAAAAAGTAAAAACAAAACGTAAAAAGTAAAAAAAAGAAAACACAAATCTACTAACATCAACTATCTACCTTAACCATTTCAACGTATTATTCATAATGGCTTCTTTTTATTTATTTTTTGGATTATTTTTGATTTTTTTTTTCTTATTTTTTTAAACTATAATTACCACAAAAAATTACAAAAAAAAAACAAAAACCAAAAAAAATATAGGTTACGAAAAGTTAAGATGGATCAACGCAAACTCATGGATAATGCCAATACAATAACCGATATGGCCAAGGTAAGTTAATGCAAGCATTGCAAAATTAAAAAAAATCAATACCAATACCTATATAATAACCTACACCACAAAATAGAAATTTACATAGGGTATACATATACATATGTATGTACATATACAAAGAAAACTACTAGAACATTAGCAAACTATATACAATATGTGAAACCATAATACTATTTAGAAAATTCGGTATTAGTTAACATCATTGTTTGGATTTGGGGTTATTATGTTAATAACATTTTATAGAAAATTGGGATGGGATAAGTTAGTAAGTGTGGTTAATGTTATCAGCTATTCTGGACAAATAGAAAAAAAAATCACAAAATCCGCTTCGGAATAGCGTGATGGCTAGCAGCGTGTCGCCAAATTAAAATCTATTCCAATTCCTTGGCGGAAAATGGTATAGTGTTGCCATCGCTTATCAAGTTTTTGAACTCGCCACTAAGAATTGTTGTTGCTTGGTCATGTCTAAATTCTTTTTTTCTTGAACTAACTCAACAAATAACAAAACATTACATGTTTTTATTCAACTCCTTTATTAAATATTGAAAAATCGTGCTATATTGACCATCGAAAATACTCGTAAACAAGAAAAGAGAAAATTTTCGCCGACAAGCTTATTGTATTTGTCGTCGCGGCGAAAATTTTCGCCTACCGGCTATCGCTATGGTCATATTTACACACTAACGTTGAAAGAAAAATAGTCACAACAAGTATATACGGCCGTAAGTTCGGCCAGGCCGAAGCTTATGTACCTTCCACCATGGATTGCGTAGAAACTTCTACTGAAGACTGTCATCCACAATCGAATTACTTGGGTTGCGGGAACACTTGCCGATGGCAAGGTATCTTAAACTTCCTAACACCGTAATATATACTACATAGTCCATACGTGGTATATATTAAACTAAAAAGGCCGATTAAATACGTATATAAATAAGTTTAAAGTTTCTATAGAAATAAAATTTCGACAAAATAAAATTTTGACAACATTTTCTATAGAAGTAAAATTTGGAAAAAATTTTCTATTGAAATAAAATTTTGACAAAATTTTCTATAGAAATAAAATTTTGACAAAATTTTCTATAGAAATAAAATTTTGACAAAATTTTCTATAGAAATAAAATTTTGACAAAATTTTCTATAGAAATAAAATTTTGACAAAATTTTCAATAGAAATAACATTTTGACAATGTATTCTATAAAAATAAAATTTTGGTAGATTATTTTTGGTTCGAGTGGCAACCATGATTATGAACCGATATGGACCAATTTTTGTGTGATTGGGGATCGGCTATATATAACTATAGACCGATATGGACCAATTTTGGCATGGTTATTAGCGGCCTTATACTAACACCACGTTGCAAATTTAAACCGGATCGGATGAATTTTGCTCCTCCAAGAGGCTCCGGAGATCAAATCTGGGGAACGGTTTATATGGAGGCTATATATAATTATGGACCGATATGGACCAATTCTTGCGTGTTTGTTAGAGACCACATTCTAACGCCATGTTCCAAATTTCAATCGGATCGGATGAATTTTGCTCCTCCAGGAGGCTCCGGAGGACAAATGTGGGAATCGATTTATATGGGGGCTATATATAATTATGGACCTATATGGACCAATTTTTGCATGGTCATTCGAGAACATATACCAACACCATGTACCAAATTTCAGCCGGATCGGATGAAATTTGGTTCTCTTAGAGGCTCCGCAAGCCAAATCGGGGGATCGGTTTATATGGGGGCTATATGTACTTATGGACCGATATGGACAAATTTTTGCATTAGAGTGAACCAATATGGACCAATTTTTGTATGGTTTTTAGAGACCATATACTAACACCATGTACCAAATTTCAGCCGGATCGGATGAAATTTGCTTCTCTTAGAGCAATCGCAAGCCAATTTTGGGGGTCCGTTTATATGGGGGCTATACGTAAAAGTGGACCGATATGGCCCATTTGCAATACCATCCGACCTACATCAATAACAACTACTTGTGCCAAGTTTCAAGTCGATAGCTTGTTTCGTTCGGAAGTTAGCGTGATTTCAACAGATGGACGGACGGACGGACGGACATGCTCAGATCGACTCAGAATTTCACCACGACCCAGAATGTATATACTTTATGGGGTCTTAGAGCAATATTTCGATGTGCTACAAACGGAATGACAAAGTTAATATACCCCCATCCTATGGTGGAGGATATAAAATAAGAGTAATGGCGATTTCGATTGGGAAAAAAGGCGCAACATTCTCGAAATTGATTGCCACATGTGAAGGACACTGTCATAAATTTTGGTTCCAGTACCCCCTCAAAATGTTGTGAATTAATAATAACTTTGGAATGACACTATCATTTGGGCGAAAACACAATGAGGGAAAAAGTAGTGTAACACCAAGGCAACATTTTTTTTTGCGAAACGAAAACGCCCTAAGTTAAAAAGTAATTCAAGCTAAACCTTTAGCAGTAATTTTTACAGTTTTCTGCTAAAGCCAACTTTACCCCATTAAGTTCTGCATTAATCTAACAATTGATAGTCCCAAGGTCAGAGTTCTGACAATGGACTGAATAGTCTAAGTGAAGCTGAAACTTAATCGGGCTGCCACTTTAACCTAAGCTTTGTAAATTCATCAAAACTTCCCAGACAAGCTCTCCCAGTTTGTTCTGAGTCAACAATGATTACCCAGTAAAAAAATTTGGAAGTTCTTCTAAAGGCACAACTTTAAAAGCACTGCTAAGAATGTCCTCCCAAAGAAGTTTTTTGTGTTAGCTGCACAGGAAGTTCGTTTAATTTAATTTGTTATAACTCACTTTTTTCATATTTTTAATGGAAAATTTAAAATTTTTTGTTTCAGATAGATTAAAAATAGATTAAGAATTAATAAAATGGTAAAAATTATTTAAATTTTTCTGGAAAAAAGTGACAAATTCATCCCAGAAAAATTACGAATTTTTGAAAATATTTGATGTCAAACGTTCCACACAAGCGCAAGAATGCATTAAAACTCATAAAGTCCTATGAAAAGCCCATGTTAAATTCATCGCTTCTGCGCCAATTTTGCACTACTTCCGGATCCAAACAGAACATTTTCACTACTTTTTTTGTGACGCTTTTTTTTGCTGGGTAGTGATGCGTTGTCTTCAATCACATCAGTTATTGCCAGTAAAGTACAGAGTCAACAATAATTGGATGATTCCTTTCCATTCCCCCCCCAAAACAATCAGCATAAACTTTCGAAGCATTAATCATGGTTTCATGACCATTTGTTAAGCTTGGTGAAGCTTGTAAAGACATATGATCTTTTCGCACATCACTACCATATTTAATCCACTTTTCGTCTCCAGTTACCACTCTCTTCAGAAATGATTCGATTTCACTTCGTTTCTGTAAAATATAGCAGATGTAAATTCAGTCCATTAAATTTTTCACAGACAATGCATGTGGTACCTAAACACCAAACTTCAGACCAGAATGGAACTAAAGCGAACGAAAACCAAAAAACACAAGCTGGTACATCATTGTCTCCGTAATATTACAAATTTCATTTCCAGTTTTTGTAGCATTCTTTCCCTTTTTTAAAAGAACTTGGAACATTTCTTCATATTCTTCACTCCTGTTTTTGTAAAACGAAGTTTAAAATGTCACTTTTCCAACAGAAGAAGACATTTTCACTACAAGAACAATTTTCTTTATGTCAAATATGACACTATTACCCAAAAAGCGTCTCCAACGAAAATGGGTCGTGGTGAAATTCTGAGTCAATCTAGCGATATCCATTCGTCAGTCTGTGGAAATCATGCTAAATTCCGAAAGAAAGAAGCTATCGATTTGAAACTTTGTATAAGTTAATTGACGTCCGGAGTCTCTTGGAGGAGTAAATTTCATCCCAACTCTTTAGAATTTGGTACGCTTATATATATATATATAATTATATGTATATAGCACCCATATAAACCGATCTCCAAATTTTACTTCCGGAGCGCTTTGGAGGGGCAAATTTCACCGGATCCGGTTGAAATTTGGTACGTGATATAAGTATATGCTTTCCAACATCAAATGAAACAAAATGCAAAAATTGGTCCATATCGGCCAATAATTAGATATAGTCCCCATATAAATCGATATCCAAATTTGAACTTTGGAGCCTCATGGAGGCGTATATTTTATCTTATTTAATCCAGATTTGTTTGGGTTTTAGAGGAATCTTAAACGTCGCGTCTAAGTGTGCAAGAAAATCCAATGATATGACTATTTTCGTGGGATTTGAAATCTAAATTCTGTCGATTTTTAACCCCATTACTCGAATGAGCTCTAGAATTAAAATCGAGTCATTTTGGATGATCAGAAGTTAAATCGAGTGATCGGTGTATTTGGGGATTATATAACCTTTTACAACAAATTTCGCATATCTTTCAGGACAATTGGATATACATTACGATGTCGAGATGCCCATGAAAAACAGATATCGGTTTATATAGGCACCAAGATATATAAAGCAAACTCAGCACACCAATTTTTAAACCTAAAATTCCCCTAGATTTTCAGACAGACGGGCACGTTATATAGTCTTTAGAATTTCTTCGTAATCAATAATATATACTTTATATAGTGGGAAAGCCAATGGCATACCTGTTATACCCTATCACCATTCTATGGTGGTGGGTATGATTAGTTCAATTAATTAAATTGACATTTCAAAGCATCTCTAACATAAGAGGTTTCACAAACCCAGAGAAGAGAATCCTCGCAATACAGATGTGAAAAACAGAGCAACTTTTCGCCTATTCGATGATATTTGAAAGTGAAGTGGTTCGATTATATTTGTAGGATACCCTCCATATTTAATGCAATGGTTATCATATCCGCCTTGCATACAAAGGGTTATGGGTTCAATCGCAGTTTCAGCCAAACGCCAACAAGTTTTTCAGCGGTGGATTAAAGCTTCTCTAATTGGTTTCACGACAATATGAAACACCGTTCGGACTCGGCTATAAAAACAGCAACACTCATTGATTGGAGAGAAGTCCACCACTGGTATCACAAAGGACTGAATAGTCTATGTGAGCCTACAATATCTAACCTAACCTAGGGTTAATCTGGTCAAATGAAAAGATCCTCCCCACTCGAACGTTGTAGCATACTTGATATAAATAAAATTTCATTGGGCTTGGAGATCAGTCTATATGTGGGTTATAGAAAAATATGGACCGATACACACCCTATTCGGCACAGCTATTTATGAGCATAAAATACCTCTAGAAAAATTTCGATATCTAAATGTTCAAGATCCCAAATCGGGAGTGGGTTTAGATGGGCGTTATATCAAACAAAATTTCAGAACGATTTTGTCATTATTGAATATTGCAGGATGATTAAAACAAACAGATGGACCTACGTTAGAATTTCTATAATAGATATTTTGTTGTGTTAAATACAGAATGGCAAACAAGAAAGTAAATTAATTAATAAAAACAAATATGGACTAATTCAACCAACCATATTTTTGTAGTAATTTTTAAAAATGACAATTTGCATCGAAAACATTGTGAAGACTTTCAAGACCTGATCGATAGCAGAAAAATCAAATAATATTAAATTTAATTACATATAAGAAAAGTATTTTCGTATTTCCATAGCTTTTAGTATAGATCTGACAGAGGAGAAGAATTATTTTTAATGTTATATGCCAATTTCTAATGGCATTTAACTTCCCAAGTTGAACCATTTCTACCACAATTGCATATCATTTTTTCGTTTTTGGAATCCCTTGTCCAAGAAAGCTCGTAAATAATTGTAATAAAATTAAAATAAAAAGTGTATGGGAGAATATTTCTATGGCTTCTTGAGCTTATGGCCAAGGCCTGGGAAGATTGGTCTCTAAATAAAATTCACAAAAAAACAATTTCTACACAAAGCCCTCTACAGCTTGTTATCTGCTCTCTCAATAAAAGAGAGCAGGTTTATAATAAACACTAAGTAATTTTTGTACTACTCGAGACTATTTCAACGACATTTATTGACAAAATTTTTTATCGACTACCCAATAAATTAAATTTCAAATAATAAAATTGGAACAGGTACAAGAATATTAAAATAAAAACGAAAAGGACACACATGTCCAAACAGGATAGATTGAAGCAGGAAAAATTGGAAAAATTTCACATTGAATTCAATGAGGACTGGTTTGTGAATTACACTGACGTAGAATTCGAAACTGAAAGCAAATGGCTTCTTTCACTGGGAAATAAATTCGCCCTTCCAGTTAGTAAGAAGAACTTCGCTGCTATTCCACTAATAGCAGATATTGAAGAATGGGTACAAAGAATAGAAGACAATACAGAAAAAGACATTACGAGAGCCAAAATAGCCAATAGGATATGCACATATAAAAGAAATCAGAGGAACACAGAGAAAGAAAAATTCATTCTTGGAATTTATGACGAGACCAAAGAGTTTATAAGGAACCATAGAGAAAAAATTGTCGTAACAACCGCTGATAAAGGAAACAAAACAGTAGTTATATATAAAGAAGACTATGACAACAAAATGCAGCAATTACTAGAGGACAAACATACGTATAAAAGGATAAGAGGAGATCCAACCATGAAGCTTCAAAGGAAAAATAACAACTTAATACAAGAACTATTTAAAAGTGGGGACATCACATCATGGGAAAAGAACAAATTAACATGCCACTCGGCATCAGCACCGGAATTATACGGTCTGCCAAAAATTCATAAAGAAGCAATACCTCTGAGACCCATTTCTTCTTCAACTAAAGTACCCTGCTATGGCTTATCTCAACACATTGGTAAAATATTAAAAAACTTAGCATCGACGCAATATAATACAAAAAATTCAATAGAAGTAAAAAAGAAATTGGACGACATAGATTTGGAAATGGATGACATTATAGTTTCTTTTGACGTGGTATCTTTATTCACCAACATACCGACACATTTAGCGATAAGGAACATTATGAAAAAGTGGGATATAATTAAAAATTATACTACAATTTCAAAACAAAGATTTTTGAAAATATTACAATTTTGTCTCAATGAGAACAACTATTTTAGATACGCTGACAAGTTCTATCACCAGACGTATGGTATGCCCATGGGGGACCCCTTGTCACCTACAATAGCAAACATTGTATTAGACACACTTCTGGACGACGTTATAGAAGAACTTCATAAAACCAAAATAAAGATTAAATACATATCAAAATATGTTGACGATCTGCTGGCTATTATTAACAAAAAAGATGAACAAATTATACTGAATCTTCTGAACTCATACCATACAAAGTTGAAATTTACGGTGGAACATGAAAAAGATGGAAAAATTCCCTTTCTAGATATGATGGTAATAAGAAATGGCTCACGTATCATGACAAACTGGTATACGAAACCAACAGCTTCGGGTAGAATGATAAATTTTCATTCCACTCAACCAAGAAGTATGAAACTAAATACCGCTGAAAACTTTATAAGGAAAGTCATAGAGATAAGCGATGAACAATTCAAAGACCAAAACATAAAAAGGATAAAAGAAATTTTGAAATTGAACAACTATCCAATAAAAACAATAAATAATTTAGTTAAGAAAGAACTGACAGGAGAAAAACTTGACAAAAAGGAAACAGAAGACTTAAACAATTTTTTCAGTGTACCATACATACCATCATTAACGGAGAAAAAGACACTATCATCTTTAATGAGAGAAAAACAAGCAATGATAGCATACAAATCAAACCACACACTCAGAAGTTTATTCACAACAAAAACACACACTGCAGACAAACTTGAAATGGACAATGTGGTCTATGAGCTGACATGCAAGGGAAACGAAAGGGAACAGTGCAATAGCCAATACGTGGGGACAACAAAACGAAGATTACAAGTTCGTATGTCAGAACACAAAGCGGACATCGATAAAAACAAAGAGACAACAGCATTGGCGCAACATGTAAAAGAGACGGGACACATCATCGACTTTGAAAACGTCAGAGTACTAGACAGGGAAAAGAGAACAAATAAGAGATATACACTCGAAAGCTTACGAATACAACAGAGGATTGAGAGATCGATGAACACAAAAGAAGACAAGGACAATACAAAAGCACAATATTCCATTGCAATAACTTAGAGAGTACAGTTCTGTGATAATAGTTTTAAGTTTGACTACACAAGTTTTACTTTAGATTATTGATTTATTTATAATTTAATTGTCGTGAAGTCCAGTTTTGTTATATAAAATAAATGAAATAATTGGGATGTAAAGGAAAAAAAATTGTAAGTCAAACTTAAAAATCCAGAAAAATTAAATTCATATATAAAGTTATTACTCCTTCAATAGATTTTTCAATAAACACCCTGTTGAAAAAGTCGGAAAAAGCCGACGAAACGTCCAGGAAATGATGAAATAAATTTGTTTTATTTGCATCTTCAAAAACTGACCAAAAATAGCCCATCATAAATAACTAAAAAATTAAATGAAGTTAAGCAAAACTTAAGTAGCTTAATTTTATTTAAAATTAAATTAAATTAGACTATTAATTAACCACTCCTACACACAAAGAAATTTTCATTAAAATTCAGCCAACGTAAATGGTCATTGATATAATGAAACATTTTCATTAATACAATGAAAATATTCGTTAATAGTACGAAACGTTACGTTGATTAAGAGAAAATTCGTTATAATACCGAAAATTTTCGTTGTATTAACGAATTTGTTTCATTGGCTGATTTTTAACGACATATTTCGTTAATATAACGAAACTTTTTCTATTAGTGTGGGAGGGTATATAATTTAGCCAAGAGGGAATATAATTTTGCAACATTTTATAAATATTCAAAGGAAATGGTCTTAAACATCATCTGCAAACATTTTTACATTTAATGCGAAATAACTTTGAATAGTGAACACAGTATCCAGTTTCAATAATTTGTTCCAACCGAAATAATTATGTGATACCATACATACCATCCAAAAACCAGTAACCAACTCTTAATATATTTACATTAACCATACCTATTCTACATTCCACAGTGGTGTAGGGTATTATATAAACGGCTTTGTCCGAATAGTGTAGCCAATATTTACTTGTCTGAAATTGGTCTCCAATGAATTTTGTAGTTTTCCCCGTTAAAGTTCGTTTGCAATCAACCACAAAAAAAATAAGTGCATGAACCTTTAATGTTTAATTGGAGTTCAAATTTAAGCAAGTTCTAAAGTTAGAGACTTTAATTACTTTGTGTCATCGCGGTATGGTATGCAGTGTGCGCTCATACTCAAATTTGGGTATGACCATCTGACTTTATTCAGCGGCACATTTTGTAATTAAGCTTCAAATATGAAAAGCGTTCGCTGTCCAATACCAGCCAAAGCATTAACATACAATATATATTTTATTAAATATTTAAAGAATATAAAATACGAAAATTCCAAATAATCAATACACATAAATTATTTAAACAAACTAAAATCACCAAAAAACATATTTTTTATTTTGTTAATTATATTATTGAAAACCCCAGACATCCACATGCGATAATATTATTATTTTTACCTGTTTAACTGCAGACAGGCATGTTGTATAGATATACTTAGTATATATTTTTATTATAGCTTTCCCTAAACTAAAAGAAATAATTAAGACATTGAAATTAAAGAAAAACAAAATAATTATACAGCCCTTAGCATGCTACTGACGTTTTGGGCTGGCCTACTGCAATTGTTATTTTTTATATATTTTAATTTATTTGTTTTTTATTTTAATAAATCTAATAAATATTTTATATTAGCCTCTTTTATGTTTATAATTTTGCAATAAAGCTTTAGGGCCAATTTATGTTTGCACATAATTTCAGCAGCAATAGCAACATGACCAATGTAGTAAAGGCCTTAGATAATATCTCAATTTTCTGCTTAGTATTCTTTGTAGGATACTTTGGTCATATTATCAGCATAAAGCATAGAATAGGCTTGTTATATAATCAAATCTATTGTTTTACAGGTAGTTTTTGGCTTTTGTTAAACAAAACTATAAAGACAAACTCTTTTATCCATATAACCTTAAATTGTTTCTGATTAAAATTTTTGGTCATAAAAATGGTAACAAAAATCTTTATTTTTTTTTAATAAATTTTTAAAGCACTATATGGTCAAGGAAAAAATTACTTGGATATAGAATCTAGATTCGACTGGCTTTGTCGTCTTAACTCACAAAAATCTGAAATAAATACATTGAATGATTTCGCAAATTGTCGTAATTTCCGTAAAATACGGGTGTGAAGATAAATTGGTGGTTTGTGTCTCAGCTAAGCAATATTCACATTTGTGGACTTATATTCACTATTGGAAATTATGCCAAACACCAATTTTAATTATTTTATATCTATGCATACCGAGCAAGTGGTGGTTTTATATCGTCGAAAACTTGAGCCATAAGAGACAACCGCTAGTAACTCTACAGTTGTATAAAAATGTCAATATATCCTTACGTTATAGATATAAGAAAATAAAATGAGAAAGACAACAAGTATGTACGGCCGTAAGTTCGGCCAGGCCGAAGCTTATGTACCCTCCACCATGGATTGCATAGAAACTTCTTCTAAACAATGCCATCCACAATCGAATTACTTAAGTTACGGTAACGCTTGCCGATGGTAAGGTATCTCAGAACCTCCTAACACCGTCGATTAAATACGTATATAATTCAGTTTGACAACATTTTCTACAGAAATAAAATTTTGACAAAATTTTCTATAGAAAAAAATTTAACAAAATTTTCTATGAAAAAAAATTAACAAAATTTTCTATAAAAATAAAATTTTGGTAGATTATTTTTGGCTCGAGTGGCAACCATGATTATGAACCAATATGGACCAATTTTGGCATGGTAATTAGCGGCCTTATACTAACATCACGTTGCAAATTTCAACCGGATCAGATGAATTTTGCTCCACCAAGAGGCTCCGGAGATCAAATCTGGGGAACGGTTTATATGGGGGCTATATATGATTATGGACCGATATGGACTAATTCTTGCGTGTGTGTAAGAGACCACATTCTAACACCACGTTCCAAATTTCAACCGGATCGGATGAATTTTGCTCCTCCAAGAGGCTCCGTAGGACAAATCTGGGGATCGATTTATATGGGGTCTATATATAATTATGGACCGATATGGACCAATTCTTGCGTGTTTGTTAGAGACCACATTCTAACACCATGTACCAAATTTCAGCCGGACCGGATGAAATTTGCTTCTCTTAGAGCAATCGCAAGCCAAATTTGGGGGTCCGTTTATATGGGGCCTATACGTAAAAGTGAACCGATATGGACCAATTTTTGCATGGTTGTTAGAGACCATATACTAACACCATGTACCAAATTTCAGCCGGATCGGATGAAATTTGCTGCTCTTCGAGCAATCGCAAGCCAAATTTGGGGGTAAGTTTATATGGGGGCTATACGTAAAAGTGGACCGATATGGCCCATTTTCAATACCATCTGACCTACGTCAATAACAACTACTTGTGCCAAGTTTCAAGTCGATAGCTTGTTTCGTTCGGAAGTTAGCGTGATTTCAATAGACGGACGGACGGACGGACGGACATGCTCAGATCGACTCAGGATTTCACCACGACCCAGAATATATATACTTTATGGGGTCTTAGAGCAATATTTCGATGTGTTACAAACGGAATGACAAAGTTAATATACCCCCATCTTATGGTGGATGGTATAAAAATCTAATGGGTAAGAAAATAAGAGTCTTAAATAACTTCAAAAGGGGGGCTGTATATAGCCCCCAATTTAGATCGTCCATATCTGGGAAACCGAAATTTTAGTAATAGATATTGGCCACCACAAAAAATCAAAATCCCATGGTCCAATTTTCATGCACAGTATTGGAGATATAGCGTCACCAGATGTCAGCTATATATAGCCCAGATATTAAATCGTCCATATCTGGAAAACCATACTTCGCCACGAAAAAAAAAACAAAAATGCACAATCAAAAGTTTCATGTAAAGTATTTGAGATATAGCGCCACCAGATATTTATTTATTTATTTAGTTATTTACACGGCTAATAGCAGCCGGGACATTACAAAATATAACTTCAATTCAATCAAATATAATTCAATATTCCAAATGGTTCCTTCTGGACCCTATAGGTCAGTAATGACCACAGCGAGTCAGAAAGGACTCCCAAGCCAGTTATTCGAGATGAATCAGAAGGGACCCCGTTGAGTCAGTAAGGGATCCGCGGTACTCAATAACGTTCAACATATATAAGCAGATGGGTCAGAAGGGACCCCATTGAACCAGGCAAAGTTTAAAAAGTGCCATCATGGATGATAAGGGCGCGGAAAACAGGATAAAAGAAACAGTAAGTGGATGAGCAGGATCAAAAATTTTTTTATAATACAGCTGGAAATTTAGAAGGCAACACCCCTTGGATCAGAAACTCTGTTGTTATAATTAAGAATAATTGCCTTGGCAGGAATCGTATCGGTTAAAGAAATCAATTAATAGACCGAAGTAAAGTTTTTACACAAAAAATTAAGGGGATTAAATAATTCATAGATATGTCTGCAAAATTCAGTCTTTAAGAATACAAATTTCCTAGTTATACGATTTGGAACATTGTAGCAAATTCTCGATGTCAAGTAGTGTGAATCAGTATCTCCATTAATAAGTTTAGTTAGAAACACAATACCGTACATAAACCGTCTACGTTCAAGATATGGAAGATCAATTAACATAAGACAACTAGAATATGGAGGCAAATCGTATAAATTATTCCAGCTAAGCCCCCTCAAAGCAAAAATAAGAAACTGCTTCTGTACAGATTCAATACGATCAAATAGAACAACGACAATTCGGTGACCAGATAACACACGCAACTCTACTATCGGTCTAACCAGAGTCGTAAAGAGCCTCTTCGTAAGATAAGGATCAACAAATTCCTTAGACCATCTCTTAATGAAACCCAAAACACCAGTTGCCTTATTGACACATTCCTCAATATGGGGACCAAAGTCAAGCCTGGAATCAAACAATACACCTAAATCATTAAATCTAAGCACATTCTCAAGCCTATAATTCTTCACAAGATTGAGTAACATACAATAAGAAGCACACCAATCTGCCAACTTGTCAATGTCCTCCTGAAGACGTAAAGAATCACTAGCATTATCAAATGAAAGAAACAGCTTAACATCATCTGCCTACATCGATATCCTCGATGATACGATAACCGACGGAAGATCGTCCAAATATATGTTAAACAGAACCGGTCCTAGGTGGCTGCCCTGGGGAACTCCAGATGTCACACGTATAAGCAAGGCCGTAGCCAGGATTTTAATTCGGGGGGGGTTCAACTTTAAAAAAAAAATATTCATATAATCTCATGTGTAGAAAATTTGATTTATGCATAGGTATATATACAATATTTTTATAATATTAAATTGAGCCGACGGGCTTTTAGGGCAGCAAATAAATCAATGACTTCTTCAGTCGGCACATTTATTCGGCGATGAACCGACATTAATGCCAATCCTTTGAGTCTGCTCTCGCTAGTCGAATTTCTAAGATACGTCTTTAATCTCTTCTTTGTTGAAAATTAACGTTCGGATGAGCACGTAGTAAATGCAGGGATGGAAAATGCAGTACTATAGTACTTTTTTCAAACCTTTTTCACCCCGGTCAGTACCGTAGTACCCCCGCGAATGATTTAGTACCTTTTGTGTAGACATTTTTGAGTCGATATCAGATTTATGGTACAATAGCTTTGACAAAATATTTTAATATTTTGAGAAAGTCTTTATCAACCTTATTTGCTAATAGTCTTTTACAACTATGGCAAAACAGACATGTTCATGTGGGAAGAAAATCTCGATTTTGTAAAAGACATAGTCAAAAACAGGATTTTATTGAACTTCAAGAAAGTTTTAGTCGAAACAAGTATATAGGCCGTAAGTTCGGCCAGGCCGAAGCTTATGTACCCTCCACCATGGATTGCGTAGAAACTTTTACTGAAGACTGTCATCCACAATCGAATTACTTGGGTTGCGGTAACACTTGCCGATGGCAAAGTATCTTAAAACTTCCTAACACCGTCTTCAAAATTCCAAGGTAGTCCATACGTAGTATATATTAATAAAATAATGAAATAAAATTAATGAAATAAAATTTTGACATTTTCTATAGAAGTAAAATTGGAAAAAATTTTCGATAGAAATAAAATTTGGAAAACATTTTCTATAGAAATAAAATTTTGACAAAATTTTCTATAAAAAAAAAATTTTTACAAAATTTTCTACAAAAATAAAATTTTGACAAAATTTTCTATAGAAATAAAATTTTGACAAAATTTTCTATAGAAATAAAATTTTTACAAAATTTTCTATAGAAATAACATTTTGACAATGTTTTCCATAAAAATAAAATTTTGGTAGATTATTTTTGTATCGAGTGGCAAACCATAAATATGAACCGATATGGACCAATTTTTGTGTGATTGGGGATCGGCTATATATAACTATAGACCGATATGGACCAATTTTGGCATGGATATTAGCGGCCTTATACTAACACCACGTTTATGGACCGATATGGACCAATTCTTGCGTGTTTGTTAGAGACGACATTCTAACACCATGTTCCAAATTTCAACCGGATCGGATGAATTTTTCTCCTCCAAGAGGCTCCGTAGGACAAATCTGGGAATCGATTTATATGAGGCTATATATAATTATGGACCGATATGGACCAATTTTTGCATGGTCATAAGAGAACATATACCAACACCATGTACCAAATTTCAGCCGGATCGGATGAAAGTTTCGTTTCTTAGAGGCTCCGCAAGCCAAATCGGGGGATCGGTTTATATGGGGGCTATATATAATTAAGGACCGATGTGGACCAATTTTTGCATGGTCATTAGAGAACATATACCAATACCATGTACCAAATTTCAGCCGGATCAGCTTCTTTTAGAGCAATCGCAAGCCAAATTTGGGGGTCCGTTTATATGGGGGCTATACGTGAAAGTGGACCGATATGACCCATTTGCAATACCATCCGACCTACATCAATAACAACTACTTGTGCCAAGTTTCAAGTCGATAGTTTGTTTCTTTCGGAAGTTAGCGTGATTTCAACAGACGGACGGACGTACATGCTCAGATCGACTCAGAATTTCACCACGACCCAGAATATATATACTTTACGGGGTCTTAGAGCAATATTTCGATGTGTTACAAACGGAATGACAAAGTTAATATACCCCCATCCTATGGTGGAGGGTATAAAAAGAATGCGATTCTATATTATCGATTTTTTATTTCGGTAGAAAATTTTGTCAAAATTTTATTTCTATATAGAATTTTTG
This sequence comes from Haematobia irritans, assembly GCF_050003625.1. Classification (NCBI taxonomy): domain Eukaryota; kingdom Metazoa; phylum Arthropoda; class Insecta; order Diptera; family Muscidae; genus Haematobia; species Haematobia irritans. The sequence continues at coordinate 71,088,747 of NC_134399.1, read as the reverse complement.
CAAAATTTTATTTTTATAGAACATTTTGTCAAAATTTTATTTCAATTGAAAATTTTGTAAAAATTTTATTTCTATAGGAAATTTTTGCAAAATTTTATTTCTGTAGAAAAAATTTTGCAAAATTTTTTTTCTATAGAATTTTTTTGCAAAATTTTATTTCTATAGACAATTTTTGCAAAATTTTATTTATATAGAAAATTTTGTCAAAATTATATTTTCTTTAAAATTCAGTCTCTTGACAATCTACATAGAATTTTTGCAAAATTTTATTTTTATAGAAAATTTTGTCAAAATTTTATTTCAATTGAAAATTTTGTAAAAATTTTATTTCTATAGGAAATTTTTGCAAAATTTTATTTCTATAGAAAAAATTTTGCAACATTTTTTTTCTATAGAATTTTTTTGCAAAATTTTATTTCTATAGAAAATTTTTGCAAAATTTTATTTATATAGAAAATTTTGTCAAAATTATATTTTCTTTAAAATTCAGTCTCTTGACAATCTACATAGAATTTTTGCAAAATTTTATTTTTATAGAAAATTTTGTCAAAATTTTATTTCAATTGAAAATTTTGTAAAATTTTTATTTCTATAGGAAATTTTTGCAAAATTTTATTTCTATAGAAAAAATTTTGCAACATTTTTTTTCTATAGAATTTTTTTGCAAAATTTTATTTCTATAGAAAATTTTTGCAAAATTTTATTTATATAGAAAATTTTGTCAAAATTTTATTTTCTTTAAAATTCAGTCTCTTGACAATAATCTTCCAGTGAAATTTTTGTTGAAATTTAGTAAAAAGTACCTTTCCGCTCAAAAATACCTTTTTTGTACTTTCTTAAAAATTGTATTTTCCATCCCTGAGTAACTGGCAAAGTGACTAAAATTTTTAAAAGAATATGCACGTTTGGAAATATCTCTTTATTGCTTCCATCGCTGAAATATGCAGGTTCTTTTCGCAGGTTTTGCGCAAACACACATAAAAAGCAGAAATGCATTTTCCAAAAATGAAATTTGTGGTGCGAGAACAAAAACAATTTGTTTTTTTCGACCGTCGTTTGACTGGCTTTTCAACTAGTATTCTATGATTTGTGCTATTTTTATAGGTAAGCGTTTTTCAAAATAAAACCTCAACTTTTCTTCAACATCTTCGATAAGATTTTTCTATGCAGCTAAAAATATATATTTATTTATATAAAAATATTCATTCATTTCGGGGGGGGTTTGATCCCCCTCATCCCCCCCCTGAATACGGCCTTGCGTATAAGCATAGATAAACTATCTTTAAATGCAACTCTCTAAGTTCTACCATGCAGAAGGAATCGATCCAGCGGAGAAAAGTAGGTGGAAATCCCAAAACATATAATTTGTACAATAGCAGCCTATGATTCACCATGTCGTACGCCTTGCTGAAATCCGTATAAATTACATTAGAGGTGTGCGCGTGACACGAAATTCTCGTGACACGCGTGATTCACGCAAGAATCACGTGAGTCGTGAACAAAATCCAAAGCAAGTCTCGTGAATGTGCGTGAATGGGACTAAAATAAATATGTCGTGCGTGAGCGTGCGTGAGAAATAAAATCGGATCGTGAATGTGCGTGAATAAAATTTCTGCAAAATCACGCTCACGAAAAAAATCAAGATTTAATTCATATTCGTATTTTAACTGAAATTAATTTAGCTCTCGAACCATTTTCTATTTTTGAAGTTTGTTACCTTTGCAGATTTCTGTTTGGAAAATGTCGTGAGGTTCGTGAATTTGTCGTGAATCACGAGAATTATCGTGAATCGTGCGTGAACGTGAGTCTTTAAAAGTAGTTCGTGCGTGAGCGTGCGTGAATAAACATTTTGTTTCGTGAATGTGCGTGAGTGAAATTTAAGTCACGCGCACACCTCTAGATTACATCCAGTTGACGTCTTTGAGAGAATGATTCGAACACATGACCAACAAATTCAAGTAAATTAGTCACAGTAACAGGTTGGCTGATAAGTCCCCGGTCTTACAAACAAAAACACATTTTTTTGTCAAAATTCGTTTTTATTATTCAACATAGTTCCCTTCAAGAGCGATACAACGATTATAACGACCTTCCAATTTTTTGATACCATTTTGGTAGCACTCCTTCGGTTTTGCCTCAAAATAGGCCTCAGTTTCGGCGATCACCTCTTCTTTGCAGCCAAATTTTTCCCCTGCGAGCATCCTTTTGTGGTCTGAGAACAAGAAAAAGTCGCTGGGGGCCAGATTTGGAGAATACGGTGGGTGGGGAAGCAATTCGAAATCCAATTTCGAAGTCGCTGTCCAATCAGCCGACTGTCGATTGGACTCAGGAGTGTAGTGATGGAGCCCTGTTTCATCCATTGTCACATATCGACGGAAAAACTCGGGTGTATTACGAGTTAACAGCTGCAAACACCGATCAGAATCATCAACACGTTGTTGTTTTTGGTCAAATGTGAGCTCGCGCGGCACCCATTTTGCACAGAGCTTCCGCATATCCAAATATTGATGAATGATATGACCAACACGTTCCTTTGATATCTTTACGACCTCTGCTATCTCGATCAACTTCATTTTACGGTCATTCAAAATCATTTTGTAGATTTTTTTGATGTTTTCGTCGGTAAAGGGTGATACGGTCAAAATTTGGTCAATATAAACTTGACGTATTTCTTTCAATTTTGCATTTAAAAACCTAAACACCCCTCATTTTGAAGGTGTATGTGTGTGTGTAGAATGTTGCTCCTATTTTGATTTTGGAATTCACTCTTCAGTTGTCAAAATGCCGTCCAAGCAAGAAGAGCAGCGTATCAAAATTTTGCTCGCGCATCGCGAAAATCCGAGCTACTCGCACGCAAAGCTGGCAAAATCGCTAAAAGTTGCCAAATCAACCGTTACAAATGTAATTAAAGTGTTTGGGGAACGTTTGTCGACAGCCAGGAAGTCTGGATCGGGCGAAATCGAAAACCGGAAGCCGCTGAGACCACAAAGAGAGTTGCCGGTAGTTTCAAGCGAAACCCTAACCTCTCTCTCCGAGATGCCGCAAATAAGCTGGGTGTATCGTATACATCCGTGCACCGAGCCAAAAAACGAGCCGGACTATCGACTTACAAGAAGGTAGTGACTCCAAATCGCGATGATAAACAAAATACGACGGCCAAAGCGCGATCCCGGAGGCTGTACACGACGATGCTGACGAAGTTTGACTGCGTGGTAATGGACGACGAAACCTACGTCAAAGCCGACTACAAGCAGCTTCCGGGACAAGAGTTTTATACGGCAAAAGGAAGGGGAAAAGTAGCAGATATTTTGAAGCACATAAAATTGTCAAAGTTCGCAAAGAAATATCTGGTTTGGCAAGCCATCTGTAGCTTCCGGGACTGTCAACCAAGAAATTTACGTGAAAGAGTGTTTGTATAAACGTCTGCTGCCTTTCCTGAAGAACACGGTTGTTCCGTACTGTTTTGGCCGGATTTGGCATCTTACCATTACGGTAAAAAGGCCATGGAGTGGTACGCCGTCAACAACGTGCAGGTGGTTCCCAAGGACAAGAACCCTCCCAATTTAGAAATACTGGGCTATTGTCAAGCGGAACCTAAAGAAGACCAAAAAAACTTCTTAGGACGAGCAGCAGTTCAAGACAAACTGGTTTTCTACGGCGAAGAAGGTGGACAAGGTGGCTGTACAAAATCTGATGGCAGGTGTCAAGCGTGAGGCCAGGCAATTCGGATTTGGAAAAGCGAGAGCCTAACTGAATATTTTTCCTGAATTTTATACTAATTGCACTTGAAAAAGAAATTTAATTTGATTTTTTAAATAAACGATTTCACCGATTTACATGCGTTTTCCCTTGACCAAATTAAGACCGTATCACCCTTTAACAACCTCTTTCGGGCGTCCACTGCGTTCACCGTCCTCCGTGCTCATTTCACCACGCTTGAATTTTGCATACCAATCAATTATTGTTGATTTCCCTGGGGCAGAGTCCGAAAACTCATTATCAAGCCAAGTTTTTGCTTCCATCGTATTTTTTCCCTTCAGAAAACAGTATTTTATCAAAACTCGAAATTCCTTTTTTCCATTTTTTCACAATAACAAAAGTTGCTTCACAAAAGACGCTCGATCTCACAAACTAATTGACTTACAGACGTCAAATCATTTGAAGGTTGGTACTATATAAAAATAATATGCATTTAATACTAGCGACGCCATCTATGTGTCAGACCGGGGACTTATCAGCCAACCTGTTAGACCTACCTCTCATAAAACCATGTTTGCATTCTGATATAATATTAGAAAGGGAGCACGAACTTCTCCTAGTTACCAAAAGCTCAAACAGTTTAGGTATATACACTTAACTTAGCAATACATCTGTAATTCCCAATGTCAGACCTACTACCTTTCTTGAACAAGGGAATGACATAACTAATCTTCCATATGTCTGGGAAGCTACCATCCCTCAAAGATAAGTTCAACAGAAGGTATACCATCAGGCCCAGGGCAATAATTTACAGGCAAGGATCTTAATCCGTTAAGAACCTCAGTTTCCGTCAACGTAATATGGGAAAATATAGTAAAAGAGGGAATGAAATACGGATAGTCCGATCCAACATTCGAACTATCAACATAGGACTCCTTAAAATAATCAGCGAACATATCAGCAATCACTCTCTCATCATTAGAAACTGTGTCCCTATATCTCATAAAATTAAGAAAGGCTCGTGTCGTTCTTTTCGAATTAACGAATAGCGCATTCTACTCAAATAACTTTCATAACAATTCTTGTTGAGTCTGACGAAATTAGATCTAGCAACTGAGTAGCTAAGAAAATCAATAGATTCGCCACTCAAAAGAAATTTCCTGTACAACCTATTTCTTAAGTTACGAACACGATGAAGTTCCTTCGTAAACCAGGGAGGTGCAAGATCCGACTGTCTATTAGATAAGGGAACGAAAGTCCTCATCAGATCGGCAAAAGTATCATAAAAATCAGAAACCTGAGAGACTAAATTATCGCAATCAAATAACCAATCAACACGGCTAAGAGTACCCTTAAGTCCTAATATGTCAGATTTTCTAAAATCCATTCCAATATCCCGACTATATGAATCAAAGGAAATACAAAAAGTAGGATGGTAAGTGTCTTCAGGATTTGCCAAGGGTTCCACTCTAGAGACATAGATGTCAGAGACTTTACAAAATACCAGCCAAAATTTCAGCATAGATATAAAATCAAAAATACATAATCAAAAGTCTAATGTACAGTATTTTATATAAAGCGTCTCCAGATGTCGCCTATATATAGCCCCGATATTAGATTGCGCATATCTGGGAAATCGATCTTTGTTAATTGACCAGACAAAAAAGTAATAGATAACATAATTGCCCCGACAAAAAACCAAAAGTCTCACATACTGTATTTGAGTTACTAGATATCGGTTATATATAGCCCCAATATAGGATCGCCCATATCTGAGAAACCATTCTAGGCGAATTGAACAGCTAATACGGTAATGGCTTTTTTCTTAATTAAAAAAATGGTTTTTCGAGTTTTTTTTCAACTTTTTCTCATTATGAGAAGGTCGTCTTTTAATTTGATTATGGTTTTAAAGATTTTTAGTATTATAAGTCGATTAGTCAAATTTGGTCACTATCAAAACGATTCGTCGATTTGACTCGATTTAAAAAAAAAACAGAAATCGATCAGAAAACTTCAATATTCCAAAAATTCGTCTTCTGCATATTCGACTATCCCATATATCTCAGAAACTATTAGAGAACACTACTTGTTATCATTAGTTTCTGAAGGATTTTATTTCTATCGGAAATTCTGTATCAATTTTATTTCTATCGGAAATTCTATACAAATTTTATTTCTATAGAAAATGTTTTCAAAATTTTATTTCTAAAGCCATTTGTTTAAAGCCATGCATTGACTAAACTACAAGTGTAGCTTAACCAACGGAGGAAAAGAATGTTCGTCAAATTTATATTTTCTATAGAAAATTTTGTCAAAATTTTATTTCTGTAGAAAATTTTGTCTATAGAAAGTTTTGTCAAAAGGTTATTTTCTATACAAAAAATTTATGAAGTACCTCTTTGATTTTTTAGATTAATTCTAAATCTGGCTTTTCCTTCAATTTGATGTGTTTTGGAGCACACAACCAATAAGTGGTTGTAGATTTTCAGTAAAATATAACGCAATCAAATAATAGCGATTGAATCGCATAACGAATAACTTTTTTAAAATAAAATCAGGCCTTATTTGATACGATGTGAAGTGAGCTACTCAATGTAGAAGATCAACAATCCATTGTTACCATTTTTTACACCACCCTAGGATCAGAGTAATTTAATTTAATTAATATATTCTATATAGGAAATGTTTTTGTTTTTATTTACTTATATATTTTTGCAAACATTATATGGAGTGTGGAGGCCCCAAATACAGCATTTTATGTTTAATGATGCTTCTGTGATTAATTTTGTGTTTTGTTGTGTTTAGTTTTTTTTTCAAAATTTTTATGATGCATAGATAATAAGGTAAATTTATAAAACCGAAACATTATAAATATTATTACTTCAAAATATTATTTTCATAAATTTTCGAAGTATTTTCTTTTTTGTGAACAGGATTTAGAATATTCAACGATTAACATTTAGTTTTTGTACCAAAATATTATTAAGGACTAATTTATAAAAAAAAGGTTTTGTATATTCCCAATTTGGTAAGTAACCTATAGTCTATTATATTTTCGAATTAAAAAAAAACATGTTTAATGATTTAAAATTATATTTTGATATTTTAATTGGAGAAGCTTCATTTATAGGATACCAACGTTACAATTGTTGGTTATAGGTCAGAATTGTATATTAAAAGCGAAACTTACTAAATGAAACGGCAGAGCCTATTGAGGAAACGCAAAATATATACCATGCAAACTATAAACGAGTTGAAAATCTATAGTGGCTCATCTATGCCAAGTTTCACGTCGATATCTTGTGTCTTTTGGATGTTAGCCTGACTTCAATAGATTGACGGACGGACAGCGAGGCATATGGAAAGAAGGACATCACTAGATTGGCTCAGAATTGCACAACGACCCACAATATATACTTAATGACGTCTGAAACCATTATTTCGATGTGTTACACACGGAATGACAAAGTTAGTAACAGGTTGGCAGATAAGTCCCCGGTCTTACAAAGAAAAACACATTTTTTTGTCAAAATTCGTTTTTATTATTCAACATAGTTCCCTTCAAGAGCGATACAACGATTATAACGACCTTCCAATTTTTTGATACTATTTTGGTAGTACTCCTTCGGTTTTGCCTCAAAATAGGCCTCTGTTTCGGCGATCACCTCTTCATTGCAGCCAAATTTTTTTCCCTGCGAGCATCCTTTTGAGGTCTGAGAACAAGGAAAAGTCGTTGGGGCCAGATCTGGAGAATACGGTGGATGGGGAAGCACTTCGAAGCCCAATTCATGAATTTTTGCCATCGTTCTCAATGAATTGTAGCACGGTGCGTTGTCTTGGTGGAACAACACTTTTTTCTTCATATGGGGCCGTTTTGCCGCGATTTCGACCTTCAAACGCTCCAATAATGCCATATAATAGTCAATGTTGATGGTTTTTCCCTTCTCAAGATAATCGATAAAAATTATTCCATGTGCATCCCAAAAACAGAGGCCATTACTTTGCCAGCGGACTTTTGAGTCTTTCCACGCCTCGGAGGCTGTTCACCGGTCGTTGTCCACTCAGCCGACTGTCGATTGGACTCAGGAGTGTAGTGATGGTGCCATGTTTCATCCGTTGTCACATATCAACGGAAAAACTCGGGTGTATTACGAGTTAACAGCTGCAAACACCGCTCAGAATCATCAACACGTTGTTGTTTTTGGTCAAATGTGAGCTCGCACGGCAAGCATGTCCAAATATTGATGAATGATATGACCAACACGTTCCTTTGATATCTTTAAGGCCTCTGCTATCTCGATCAACTTAATTTTACGGTCATTCAAAATCATTTTGTGGATTTTTTTGATGTTTTCGTCGGTAACCACCTCTTTCTGGCGTCCACTGCGTTCACCGTCATCCGTGCTCATTTCACCACGCTTGAATTTTGCATACCAATCAATTATTGTTGATTTCCCTGGGCAGAGTCCGGAAACTCATTATCAAGCTAAGTTTATGCTTCCATCGTATTTTTTCCCTTCAGAAAACAGTATTTTATCAAAACACGAAATTCCTTTTTTTTCCATTTTTTTCACAATAACAAAAGTTGCTTCACAAAAGAAACTAATTGACTTACAGACGTCACGTCATTTTGACACGAATCATTTGAAGGTTGGTACTATATAAAAATAATATGCATTTAATACTAGCGACTCCATCTATGTGTCAGACCGAGGACTTATCAGCCAACCTGTTATAACGCCGTCCTATATATAATTATCTATCGATATGACCAATTTTTGGGTTGGCAGAACGCATATCCTACCATCACGTACTAAATTTCAATCTGGTCGGCCACTTCCAAGGCTCTCAAAAAAACTTTTTTGGCCGGTTTATATGGGGGCGATACCTAAAAACCGTCTAATATGGTCCATTTGCAATACCATACGACCTACACCAATAACAACTACTTGAAGCAAGTTTAAAGTCGATAGCTTGGATCTTTGGGAAATTAGCGGGATTTTAGCAGCCGGGCGGACAGATATTCGCATGTACGAACGGACGGACATCGCTTGATTGGCTAGAATATATCAACTTAGTGGGGTGTGAGACCAATACTTATTTCTTCAGAGGATTCACCTACATCGAATGAAATCTGCTACTCCATAGGCTCTGGACAACTAATCTGGGGATCGGTTTATAAAGGAGAAAGATTAATGAGATAATTGGGAAAAAGCCAGTGTGTATACAAAATAAAAAAATCAAGTTTAACAAGTATATACGGCCGTAAGTTCGGCCAGTCCGAAGCTTAAGTACCCTCCACATTGGACACCGTCTTCTACATTGCCAGTTAGTCCATAGATGGTATATATTAAACTAAACAAGTATAAACGGCCGTAAGTTCGGCCAGGCCGAATCTTATGTACCCTCCACCATGGATTGTTTTCTAAATTGTGAGTTAGTCCACACGTGGTATATATTAGACAAAAAGGTATGTAAGTCTACAAATAATTACGAATCGATATGGACTTTTGCACGGTACGTAGGTAGCCAGAATTGAAATATGGGGGTCGCTTATATGGGGGCTACATGCAATTATGAACTTGATATGGACTAATTTTTGTGTAATTGGGGATCGAGTTATCAGAGGGCTATATATAACTATAGACCGATATGGACCTAATTACGCATGGTTGTTAACGGCCACATACTAGCACAATGTACCAAATTTAAACTGACTCGGAGGAAATTTACTCCTCCAAGAGGCTCCAAAACCAAATCCCGGGATCGGTTTATATAGGGCCTATATATGATTATGGACTGATATGGACCACTTTTGGCATAGTTGTTAAATATCATATACTACCACCACGTACCAAATTTCAACCAGCTCGGATGAATTTTGCTTCTCCACAAGGCACCGGAGGTCAAATCTGGGGATCGGTTATATGGGGCCTATGGACTGATGTGAACCAATTCATGCAAGGGGCTCCGGAGGTCAAATTTGGGATCGGTTTATATGGGGGCTATACATAATTATGGACCGATTTCGACCAATATTTGCATGGGTGTTTGAGGTCATATATTAACACCACGTACCAAATATCAACTGAATTAGATGAATTTTAGTCTTCCAAGAGGCTCCGGAGGTCAAATCTGGCGATCGGTTTATATGGAGCTATATATAATAAGGCACCGATGGGGACCAATTTTTGCATGGTCATTAGAGACCATATACTAACACCATGTACCAAATTTCCGCCGGATAGGATGAAATTTGCTTCTCTTAGAGGCTCCGCAAGCCAAATCTGGGGATCGGTTTATATGGGAGCTATATAATTATGGACCGATATGGACCAATTTTTGCATGGTTGTGAAAGACCATATACTAACTCAATGTACAAAATTTCAGCCGGATCGGATGAAATTTGCTTCTCTTAGAGGCTCCGCAAGCCAAATCTGGGGATCGGTTTATATAGGGGCTATATATAATTATGGACCGATGTGAACCAATTTTTGCTTGGTTGTTAAAGACCATATACTAACACAATGTACCAAATTTCAGCCGGATCGGATGAAATTTGCTTCTCTTAGAGGCTCCAAAAGCCAAATCGGGGGATCGGTTTATATGGGGGCTATATATAATTATGGACAGATGTGGACCAATTTTTGCATAGTTGTTAGAGACCGTATACTAACACCATGTACAAAATTTCAGCCGGATCGGATGAAATTTGCTTCTCTTAGAGGGTCTGCAAGCCAAATTTGGGGGTCCGTTCATATGGGGGCTATACGTGAAAGTGCACCGATATGGCCCATTTTCAATACCGTCCGACCTACATCAATAACAACTACTTGTGCCAAGTTTCAAGTCGATGGCTTGTTTCGTTCGGAAGTTAGCGTGATTTCAACAGACGGACGGACGGACGGACATGCTCAGATCGACTCAGAATTTCACCACGATCCAGAATATATAAACTTTATGGGGTCTTAGAGCAATATTTCGATGTGTTACAAACGGATTGACAAAGTTAATATACCCCCATCCTATGGTGGAGGGTATAAAAAGGCCGATTAAATACGTATATAATTAAGTTTGACAAAATTTTGTATAGAAATAAAATTTTGACAAAAGTTTCTATAGAAATAAAATTTTGACAAAATAAAATGTTGACAACATTTTCTATAGCAGTAAAACTTGGGCAAAATTTTCTATAGAAATAAAATTTTGACAAAATTTTCTATAGAAATAAAATTTTGCAAATTTTTTATAAAAATAAAATTTTGCTAGATTATTTTTGGCTCGAGTGGCAACCATGATTATGAACCGATATGGACCAATTTTTGTGTGATTGGGGGTCGGCTGTATATAACTATAGACCGATATGGACCAATTTTGGCATGATTATTAGCGGCCATATACTAACACCTCGTTCCAAATTTCAACCGGATCGGATGAATTTGGCTTCTCCAAGAGGCTCCGGAGATCAAATCTGGGGAACGGTTTATATGGGGGCTATATATAATTATGGACGGATTTGGACCAATTTTTGCATGGTCGTGGGAGACCATATACTAACACCATGTACCGAATTTCATCCGGATCGGATTAATTTTGCTCCTCCAAGAGGCTACGCAAGCCAAATCTGAGCGTCGGTTTATATGGGGGCTATACGCCCATGTTCAATACCATCCGACCTACATCAATAACAACTACTTGTGCCAAGTTTCAAGTCGATAGCTTGTTTCGTTCGGAAGTAAGCGTGATTTCAACAGATGGATGGACGGACGGACGGACATGCTTAGATCGACTCAGAATTTCACCACGACCCAGAATATATATACTTTATGGGGTCTTGGAGCAATATTTCGATGTGTTACAAACGGAATGACAAAGTTAATATACCCCCATCCTATGGTGGAGGGTATAAAAAGTATGTACTGCCGAAAGTTTAGCCATACTGAAACTTATGTACCCTACACAGTGAATTGTGTACAAAGTTACTTGATTTTTACCTAGAGACTATCTTCCAAAGTACTTGACAATATAAAACCAATCGGAGAACTTTTCTGCAGTTTTCAAAAATTCGAGCAGGGCGAGTTTCCCTTTTTTGGAGAAATTTTATGTTTTTAAGTGTACATTAAAATGGTAATTAAAAATCCAAAAATGTCGGAAAATTTTCGTCAATTTAAAGAATCTCAAAATTCGGAATACAATTTAGTTCAATTTTCGCACGAGATAGTTCATTTTTCCCATAATGTAGGTTACTTTTTTTTCTGTGTAGGTGTGGTACAGTGTATGATTTAAACGGCCCGACACTTTTTGTCTTTGCATAATTTGGCTTCATCTAGAGATAACAGTGAAAAATTCTTTAAAATTAATGAAAACGTCTTTAAATTGGTTGACTTTTTATATCTTGACTGCAAAGCAAAAAAGAGTTTACAAATAGGAGATGTTTTTCAATAAAAATATCCTTACTTCAATTCTCTGCTCCTTTGGCTCGGAATCAAAACCAAAGTCATTAGTGTAAAATCTTTGGAACCTTTTTTCAGTGTATTTATTATGTCAAACAGAAATCCTAATTATGCATATTCATTGCAAGGGATATATGAGTTTCAACCCGGCCAAACTTCATACAGTTTTTGGTCCCTCCATAAAGCAAATCTGTAAATGTTTATAATATTAGACTTGTTTTCTTTTAATACTGGATAGCCAAGTGAGCTTAGTACATTAGCTCACTAAACTAAACACAGTATTAATATGATGACCGAAATTAAATGATATTCCACATTTTTATACCCTGCACCATAGGAGTGTATTCGGTATCGAAATTTTGGTCTCAAACCCCATAAAGTATATATATTCTGGGTCATGGTGAAATTCTGAGTCGATCTAGCAATATTCGTCCGTCTGTTGAAATGTATAGCAGATAATATTACAAATAGGCAATATCGCACCACTTTTAGGAATTGCCCTCACATAAACCAAACACCAGAATTGATAAACTTTATAACAATTTTTGACTTGCGGATCCTCCTGGAAGAGCAAACTTCATCCGATCCGGTTGAAATTTGAAACACGATGTTAGTGTATACCATCTACCAACCATGCAATAAATTGTCCTTATGGGTCCATACTTAAATATAGCCCCCATAAAATCCAATTCCCATATTTGAGCTTCGGAGCCTCTTGGAGGAGTAAATTTCATTCGATCCAGTTAAAATTTGGTACGCGATGTATGCATATGTCTTCTAATTTGCCTGCAAATGAAAGCCTAGAGGTATTTTGGATCCATAAATAAGTGTGCGAATATGGTGATTTGGAAGGGCCTCAATATAGCCCGGTTTCCCGATTTTTTTTTGACTTCTAGACACCATAATTGTTTACGATGAAATTGGAAAATTAGAGGTATTGTAGGTCCATACACCAATCTATCGAAGATAGTGTATATCGGTCCCTGTTTTGGTGGATCCCCCATATAACCAAATCTCCAGATTTGACTTCTAGAGTGTCTACATATCCCCCTTTTGTTCCGATTCGCCTAAAATTAAAAATCAAGAGGTGTCCATAAACAAGTGTGCCGAATATGGTGTGTGTCGGTTCATATGTTGGTATAGCCCCCACACACACAAAAAAATTTCACGAAAATTTTTCCAATTAAAATATTAATTGAGTTTTAAAAAATATTCAATTAAAAATTTAATTGATTCAACAAATTTTTTAATTGAAACAAAAATCAATCACAAAAATAATAGTATCAATTAATTTTTTAATTGGATCAATTAACTTTTTAATTGACCTTTTATTTTTAATTGATACTATCATTTCTGTGATTGAAGACATTTCAATTAAAAATTAATTGGATCAATTAATTTCGTGATTGAATCAGAAAAAAATTTTCTTGTGTGCATATGGCCTGATCTCCTGAATATACTTCTTGGCCTTATGGACACTGAAATTCGTATCTTATTTTTCTGAAATTTGTTGTATAGAGGTATTTTAGGCATGCACAAAAGTTTCTCGAATATAATGTGTATGGGTCCCTGTTTTGGTATAGACCGATCTCTCAATTTGACTTCTTGAACCTCTAGACACTGCAATTTTTATCCGATTTGCCTGAAAGTCTAAATGTTCTGAAGTTATTTCGTTCGCTCAACTATAAGAATATGCTACACAGTATTGCCAGTATGGGGGTTTTCCCCCAAATCGGAGATATTTTTTCGTGGATGGGGACGAAATTTTTGAGTTGGGGACTTGGGGATTTAGTGAGGAAAATCCACACATTTGGGGATTTTCGTGGGGAATTTTCGAAATCGATTCAGTATAATAAATCAGATTTAGAATTATGGTTAATATGAGATTCTTTACTTTTACAGAATTATGGTTAATATGAGATTCTTTACTTTTACATGCTTTACAAAAGGCTTTAGAAGTAGAGAGAATCTCCAAGCATTTATTTGGGGGCCCAAGAGGTACTTTACATTTTACTCTGTTTCCTAAGAATTTTTTTACTATTGTGAAATTATTTCGTTAGGACTCGGGTCGATCTGTTGCCCCCTCATTTGCCTACATCACTGATTTGGAAAATATATCCCATAGAGTTCATATCGGGACAACAACGCCTTTTGATCGATCAACCAATTTTTTTTCTCGAGCATTTAGAAGACGATTTGTATAAGGCAAATTTTCGATGACACTTTATACCAATAATTACAATGGCTCGTATCGGATGATATTTTGACCACCCGCCTCCTGGTTTTGTGTTTTGTCTTTCTTTAGCCTTGTCTTTAGCCTTTTTTTTCAATTTTAAATTCATTACGTATTTTTTATGGCAGAGTCTATTCCTTTACTTTTTTTTAAAGACTTCCCAAAAATATATTGGGGATTTTTGTGGGGAATTTTAAATTAAATTGGGGATTTTTGGGGATGAAAGCGTTCCATTTTGGGGACAAGAGCCCGGAAAATACTGGCTACTGATGCTACACACACACACTCTCCATTCCTATTTGTGTGTTGTTGGCACCTACAATAAAAACCCAAACCCGCTCACAGCCTGCATTCACTGACTTTTGCCCAAAGACAATAGCCAGAAGAAGATGGGAGATTAGCTGCCGAGAACATAAAACCATTTACTGGGCTAAGTCCAGTGCTGCCGCTACTACTTCAATCGAAGTATTTTGCTTCATTTTCACAAAATTTACTTCGTCACTCCTTCTTCCGAAAATCTGCTTCACTTTTTGTTCTGCTTCAAATTTTTAAATTTTTCCCCATATTACCTAATTGCTTTTCCTATTCCTTTAATTACGATGAACATAGCGGTTTTAATCATTGAATTATCAACCGATGTGGACCAATTTTTGCATAGTTGTTAGAGACCATATACTTACACCGTGTACCAAATTTCAGCTGGATCGGATAAAATTTGCTTCTCTTAGAGTCCCCGCAAGCCAAATTTGGCGGTCCGTTTATATGGGGGCTATACGTAAAACTGGACCGATATGGCCTATTTGAAATACCATCCGACCTACATCAATAAAAACTACTTGTTCCATACTCAGATCGACTCACTTGTTCCATGCTAAGATCGACTCAGAATTTCACCACGACCCAGAATATATATACTTTATGGGGTCTTAGAGCAATATTTCGATGTGTTACAAACGGAATGACAAAGTTAATATACCCCCATCCTATGGTGGAGGGTATAATAAAATGAATTCTATTTTTTTGTTTTCAAAAATGTATGCTACTTCAATTTTATTCAATCTACTCCACTTTTTTCCAAAATCTACTTCACTCAATTTTTCACTAGCGGCAGCACTGGCTAAGTCCATACTTTTCGTTCATCGAACCAAACGCGTATACGACAAGTATTGACATAGCATTAAAATGCAAATAAAAAGAAATTAAGCGCAGGAAATAAATTTCTATAAACGGGAAAATTTATTTTTTTTGTTGTTGCCTAAAATTTAACATTACCCATCAAAAACTGGGTAAGCACTAGTGATTCTTTCAGTAATACCGGTAATCAAAAAGTTACTACTTGCAGTATTACATGGGATTTAAAAATAATAACTCACCTGTGTAGGCAAAAAGTGATTCTTTCTATTAATACCGGTAATCAAAATCATATCTTGAGGTCCGGGTTCGGCTCTACACTGGTCACCGTTAATAGTAGCGATAAGTAATGCCAAATTACATTTCAGAAAAAATTTCCAATAAAATATACCTTTGTTTTCTAATGTTATATAGTACATAATTTGTATTACAAAATAACATCATTGAATAGATCCATGTCGTGGAGCGTGGTACAGTGTGTTGGATTAAAAAACAACAGGGATGAGTTCGCACTTTTTGGGTATTTTTATGGTAAAGATATTATTTTTGGAGAGCTGGTATGCTTGCGAAGAAGTACTTATTTTTCGACAGCTGTTATGCTTGCACGGAAGAACTTTCCTCCAATGTCATGCCCGTGTAAAAGTATTACTACTGATATATGTACCAGGAAGTTGTTACCAATTTGGCGCAGGCATACTTGTATACATACTTGGTAATAGGAGTTTTTGCTGGGTTGTTTCATTAAGAAAATAAATTTTTCATTTAAAAAATAAAAAATTAAAAACATGTATGGTACTAGCACCGTCAATGCAACATTTGGTGTGGCGTAGGCCAATGTACCATCTTCTTATATCTATTGTGTTTGCTTCTGCCAATCAACTGATCGACGATTGTGTTTGTTTTTCTGTTGATAATTAGTTACTTCGTGTCGCATACGAAGTTTCGTCTTTGCTAAAGCAAAATATTCTATCTTCCCTAAAAATGTTATGTTTTACTCGTATCGTGAGGATTACAACAAAACCAAAATATTGGAAAGAACTGCACAACGATTCCTTTTGAATGTAATGGCTCTGCAGTGCTTGACACTGTAATCGCTTTACAGTGTTTCTGTTCTATTCATTAATCGAAGTATTCGATTACTTCGAATAGGCTTGTGCATATGTATATAAATTTACATGAGAGAGGATCTGTCATCAAATTCAGCTGAAATTCTTTATATTTATTTACGACGAAGAGTTTTCAAATCAAACTATTATACATGATTCATGGTGGTGGGTATTTATGTTAAGATTCGGCCCGGCCGTATATACCTGTTCAACCAAATAATGTCAAAATACAAAATGCTACGCAATCATTGACGCCATGATTAGAATGTCCACCTTGCATAAAAAGAGCCACCATGGTGCAATGGTCAGCATTCCCGCCTTGCATACACAAGGTCGTGGGTTCGATTTCTGCTTCGACCAAACACCAAAAAGTTTTTCAGCAGTGGATTATCCCACCTCAGTAATGCTAGTGGCATTACTGAGTGTTTCAAAATTTATCTAAGTGGTTTCACAGCAATGTGAAATGCCGTTCGGAGGAGGTCCGTTGTCACTGAGCCTAACATGGAATCGGGCAGCACTCAGTGATAAGAAAGAAGTTCACCACTGTGGTATGACAATGGACTGAATAGTCTAAGTGAGCCTGATACATCGGGCTGCCACCTAACCTAACCTGCATATAAAGGCTCAAGGATTCAATCCCAGATTCGACCGAACACCATAAGGTTTTTGAGGTTTATGGCATCTCTAAGTGAATTCACCGCAGTATGAAACGCCATTCGGGCCCGGCAAGAAAAATAAAGTCCCTGTGTCACTGAGCTAAACATGTTACGGGAATAGTCTAAGTAAGCCTGAAATAGCGCCACTATATCTAACATAACCTACGCAAACAATGTTATGTATGGTTTTCATCCATAACTTAATACAAATATAAACGTTGTCATACATACTATTTTGGCAGTTTAATTTAATGTTCTGGTGAAAAAAAAACGAACATACTAACCACTTGTACCGTGGATGAATTTCCATTATTGTAATCTACAAATTTTGATTCCCCAGTTTATATTATATTAAATACTCGAACAAATTCATAACGATTGATTTTGAATTACTAAAATATTAAGCTTCTATTTTCAAACAACAGGTTACCATAAGGTTTGTAAAAACATATTTGTGTGTGGTGTAGGTTTTACAAAAAAGATTTACATTTGATCCAAATGTTTTAAAAAAATTATTAATACATTTTTTTTGTAAAACTTGATAATAATTTTCAGACCCAAAATACGGTATATGAAATAATATCGGATATGTCCAGTCGACAGGATGCCATAGAGGAACGTTTAACAAATCTGGAGGATAAATTGCAGGCCTTACAAGTATTGTCTAAATTAAATAAAAATACAAAAACACTGAATTTAATTCCATAATTAAAAAATATTTTCTTTTAATAAATTCATGTGATAAATTGTTTTTCTGTTTTGCTTTTATAGGATCACATGGAAAGCTTGCCCGAGATAATAACCCGTTGCCTGAGCCAACATCAAGAACGTGTAGAACAACGTAAAAATTTCTTGCATCCAGATGCGGCGGCGCAAACCCTGCAGCCGCCGCATACGCCACAGCCCATGTTCAATGCTCCCTCGATGCAGTTTCCCCATTCAAGGTGGGTACTTAATGCTTACTCGACCAATTCAACCATTGCCGAGCAACAAAATCAGCAGCAACATCCGCATCTATTTTCCACCACCAATCACCATCTTTTCTCCTCCGACACATTGCCATTGATTCCCTTTAAGAAATCCATGAAACCATTGACATTGCCACCAACTCCACCACCACCAATACCACAATCAAAATCCTTACCATCACAACCACCTTCACTGCCACAATCTCAATCTTTGCCACCGCCATCACAACCACCACCTCCACCTCCGCCTATGCGACACTTTAATGCAAATAGAGCAAATTGAAATCGACTATTGTCCCCCCCACCACAACTGAAATTTTCTATCCTGGCCCTTAACAAATTGGAATGGCTCCTAATTAGATTTTATAAATAGAGATAATATGATGTTATCTTTGAGAGAAAAAGAATTTCATACAATATAGAAAAACAAACATAAAAAAATTTCGCAAAAAACGATAATTAAAAGAATTTAGTGTTTTATCTTAAGTTGTATTTTTTTAAGTTTTTTTGTATACAAAATTAAAAACAAAAAATATATATAAAACATAAATGTAAAAAAAAACAAGTGGCAATTAGTTCGGCCAAGCCGAACCTTATATATCCTCCATCATAGATTTGAAGCCCTAGACCACTCAAAAATTTAAAAAAACTGATAAGAAAATTTAAGAGTTTAAAACATGCTAGTTTCCAAATCGAAATCAAAGGTTGATATTTTAAAAGATAGGTGACTTACTTTAAATAGCATAATAATTGTTATTTCTTGATTCTCAAATACCAAGATAGGTGGTTGGAATATGTACACAGAAAAAATATGACTAAGCTAAATTTTTAATTGAATTTGAAAAACTGTTCAATAAAAATGTTCATTGGTTCCATTAATTTCTTAATCAATTTTATTAATAAAAAATTTATTCTTTTCAATAACTTAATAATACGAATTCCTTAATATTCATATCGAATTAGCTCGAATTCAAATTATAGTAAAATGTATTTGAAGTTGACAACGAATTCAATTCAAAAACTGATCAATGTCCAATGAAAAGAATGATTGAATATTTTGACGGTTCCAATTAAAAAAAAATATTTGATTCGGGTAATTTTTTATTTACAATCAACAACTGACATTTTCGTATTCTGATATTAAGGAAGTTTTAACGAAAGTAACAAATAATACACCATAAAAAATACCACTCACACTGTTGCAATTACAATTTCAATCGAATTTAGAAAATACCACTAATTTTTTTTAATAAAAATTTAGTTGCGGTTGAAAACGAATTTATTTAAAATTTTTATTTTATATAAAAATGTCCAATTAAAGAAGTGATATTTTGACGTTTTCAATTAAAAACGGAATAATATTCCAATTACATCACAATTCATATTTCAATGCGTTTTATTGAGAACCTACCCAACAAGATTAAAATCTTATAATTACAGTGCAGGATTATGAATGTTAAAACATCTCCGACATATAATAAAAGCATATAACAATTAAATTTTGAAATAAGAAGAAAATAAAAACTAAAATTAATAGAAAAAATAAGTATGTACGGCCGTAAATTCGGCCAGGCCGAATCTTATGTACCCTCTACCATGGATTGCATAGAAACATGTACTAAAGACTATCATCCACAACCGAATTACTTGGGTCGCAGTAACACTTGCCCATGGCAAGGTGTCTTAAAACTTCTTAACACCGTCTTCTCAATTGTAAGTTAGTCCTTGCGGGATATATATTAAACAAAAATAAAAACAACCCGATTAAATACGTATATAATTCAGTTTGACAAAATTTTCTATAGAAATAAAATTTTGACAAACTTTTCTATAGAAATAAAATTTTGACAAAATTTTCTATAGAAATACAACTTTGACAAAATTTTCTATAGAAATACAATTTTGACAAAATTTTCTATAGAAATAAAATTTTGACAAAATTTTCTATAGAAATAAAATTTTGACAAAATTTTCTATAGAAATAAAATTTTGACAAAATTTTCTATAGAAATAAAATTTTGACAAAACTTTCTATAGAAATAAAATTTTGACAAAATTTTCTATAGAAATAAAATTTTGACAAACTTTTTTATAGAAATAAAATTTTGACAAAATTTTCTATATAAATAAAATGTTGACAAAATTTTGTAGAGTAATAACATTTTGACAAAATTTTCTATAGAAATAAAATTTTGACAAAATTCTCTATAAAAATAAAATTTTGCCAAAATTTTCTATAGAAACAAAATTTTGTATAGTAATAAAATTTTGACAAAATTTTTTATAGCAATAAAATTTTGACAAAATTTTCTATAGAAATAAAATTTTGACAAAATTTTCTATAGAAATAAAATTTTGACAAAATTTTGTATAGAAATAAAATTTTGACAAAATTTTCTATAGAAATAAAATTTTGATAAAACTTTCTATAGCAATAAAATTTTGACAAAATTTTCTATAGAAATAAAATCTTGAAAAAATTTTGTATATAAATAAAATGTTGACAAAATTTTGTGTAGTAATAACATTTTGACAAAATTTTCTATAGTATGAAAATTTTGATAAAAGTTTCCATAGTAATAAAATTTTGACAAAATTTTCTATAGAAATAAACTTTTGATATATTATTTTTGGCATGGTTGCTAGCGGCCATATACCTGCGCAATGTACCAAATTTCACCATGTACCAAATTTCAAGCGGATCGGATGAATTTTACTCCTCCAAGAGCTCCGGAGGTCACATCTAGGGATCGGTTTAAATGGGGGCTACATATAATTATGGACCTATATGGACCAATTTTTGCATGGTTATTAGAGACCATATACTAACACCATGTACCAAATTTCAGCAGGATCGGATGAAATTTGTTTCTCTTAGAGGCTCCGCAGTCCAAATCATGGGATCGGTTCATATCGGGGCTATAAATAATTATGGACCGATATGGACCAATTTTTGCAATTAAAATTTCTATTGAATTTAAAAAATACAGCATTTTTTTTTTTTTGTTTTCAAAATAAAAATGTATTTGATGTTGAAATTTTATGTGACAAAAAAATTCTAATGATCAATCACTTTGTTGTGATGTTTTTAATTAAAAATTTTTTGATACTATTGCAATTGAACAACTAACATTGTTGCTACCTTAATTTCTAGTTTAGAATTTAAAATCAACTATTTTAACAGAATAGACATTGAAAATAGGGTTTTTATTAATTGCATCGTATTCAAATTTAAAGCCAATAAATTCTTAAAAAAAGGAAAAAGAAATAAAAGCATCACTAAAACTATTACAATTAAAATTTTAATTAAATTTAAATAATATCACCAATGTTCGGTTTTTAAATAAAACATTTGTTTGAATTTGACAATGAATTCATTTAAAATTTAATTAATGAAAAGATCTCTAACTAGTGATTGAATATTTTGACATTTTCAATTAAACACTGTTTGGTTCAATTTATTTTTTATTTACAATTAAAAAATATTCCGCTTAAATCAGTAACTAATATTATCGTACTCGAATATAAAACAAAATAATTCCTAAGAAAAGGGTAAAGAAAGTGTCAAGAAAAAATATCACTAAAACTGTTGTAATTAAAGTTTCAATTAAATTAAAAAAATACGACCATTTTTTTGCTTCCAAAATAAAAATTTATTTGAACTTGACAATGAATTCCTTTAAACTTTTAATTATTAAAACTATCTCCAATTAAATAAGTGATTGAATATTTAGAAGTTTTCAATTAAAAATTGTTTGATTCAAGTATTTTTTTATTTAGTATTAAATAATATTACACTTGAATCAATAATGACATTATGGTATTCGTATACAAAGCAAATAAAGAAAGTGTCAAAAACTACCCAAAAAAATATCACAAAAAACTGTTGCAATTAGAATTTCACTTCAATTAAAAAATACGATTTTTTTGTTTTCAAAAAAGTGCTAAAAAATTCTAATTATCAATTGTTTTGTTTTGACGTTTTTAATTTAAAAATGTTTGATTATGTTAAATAAATTTTTTATTTACATTTAAAAAATATTCCAAACCAAGAAACAACAAAGTATCACTAAAACCGTTGCAATTAAAATACTAATTGAATTCGAAAAAACCATCATTTTATTTTAAATTAGACAACATATTCATTAAAAATTTTAATTTATAAAAAATGTCCAATTAAAAAGTGATTGAAAGTTTTAACCTTTTCAGTTAAAACATTGTTTGATACAAGTAATTTTTTATTTACAATTGAATAATATTCCACTTGACATTTTCGTATTCTAATATAAAATAAATAAATTGTCAAATATTACTTGTTAAAAAATATATCACTAAAACCGTTTCAATTAAAATTTTAATTAAATTTAAACAAAAAAATATTCAGTTGATAGTTATTTATTTGTTAATTATATTTGTAATTAATTATAGTTATTAATTAATAGAAGTATTTTAATTGTAAATATAATTGTGAGCTTTGACTGCTAGGATCTTAAGCTTATGTTCAATTTATAAATTAATTGATTAAAATGTTTTAATAAAGCCAAAAAAAATGAAACACAGAAATTAATTGCACATTTTTTTATATTCAATTGAATTAATTTTTTATTTGGCGTTGTTCAGTAACATTTTTTAATTGAATAAATCAATAAATTAATTGATTTTGGTGTAAAAAAATCAAATTATAGTTTCCATCAATTTAGTAATTGCAGTTATTTCAATTACAAATTATTTTTATTAAAACGTGTTTGAATCGAACATTTTGAAATTGAAATCGGTAATTGATAATAGCATTTCCGTAGTTGTAATAATTTCATTTCATTTTTTCTAAATAATATAAACTAAATAGTCATACGTCTTTGTGGATCAAAGAAATACTTCTTGTTCCAAATTTCGGATATATCGTGCTATGCCTTTAAATGTAAAATCAGGGGATGGGTCAAAAAAATAAAAACTCACGTTTGGAGCCGGTGATCCGATAAGTACAAAAATAACAATCTCAGACAAAGAACACTACGCGGACTCCCCCTCTATTATACGAAATAAAACCAAAACTCAGGGGGTTATTCTCAATTTTTGTCGGAGGCAATATCAGCAGTTCAAAAATGACAACAGACTAACCGAAGTTTTCATTTCATCCCAGATACTATGAATACTTATCAATAATGTATATATTTCTAGTGATTGGCAAACAAATGTTGAGAATCCTTCTTAAGTCATTACTTCTAGAGATTGACTTCCTATTCACTTTACAAAGCGTTATTTTAAGAAGGTATAATGGAAAAATGTAAATTTGAAAAGTATATCGATCGATTTTCTCGGCAGACGTGGAATTTGTGATAAAATATTGACTAGTAATCACGTAGAGATAAAAATTGAAAAAGTTAATTTTTTGAGATTTTCCTTAATTTTTTTTTTAATGAAATCCGAAATACTGAAATAGCATCACATATGAAGAACTAATACGAAATGCAGCGGATGCTTAAAAAGATGCCTTCTACTATCCCAGAAAACAAATGTATATATCGGGAGAATCTAACCTGTAGACGGTATGGCATGAGATAATAGATTTGTAAATCTGCCTTGAAAGAAGCTACTCGAATCGTGGATTTTGAAATCGATTAATGTACGCAACTGCTGTGTTAATTTATACAACAGCTGATTCTATTTTTCTATTTTTGACATCGAGTCTATCGATTTTTATATTGGTCTAAATCAAATCAAGTCGAAGTTTGATTAATCGATAATCTTTTACACCACCATCAAAAACTAAAAATGCCACAATGTTAGAAGTCTACTTCCCTATAACAAAATTCAAAATCGGACTTAACCAACATTTTAAAAAGTTGAAATTTCCAAGTATAGATAATATCGAAAAATCCACTTTTGTCTAGTTTGCTAATTCAGGTTCATGTTCTATCTTTTTCTGTCCATCGTTAGGAATTAAGGCATTTTTTAATTTGTTTCCAGTCTCTGTTTTCAAGCTGACCCAGGTCCCGAATCATCTCTTACCCAATAGGGTACGAGATGATTTTATCTGGTAAAATCAATTTTCATACCCTCCACCATAGGATGGGGGTATATTAACTTTGTCATTCCGTTTGTAACACATCGAAATATTGCTCTAAGACCCCACAAAGTATATATATTTTGGGTCGTGGTGAAATTCTGAGCCGATCTGAGCATGTCCGTCCGTTTGTTGAAATCACGCTAACTTTCGAACGAAACAAGCTATCGACTTGAAACTTGGCACAAGTAGTTGTTAGTCGGCACAAGTAGTTGTAGGTCGGATGGTATTGCAAATGGGCCATATCGGTCCACTTTTACGTATAGCCCCCATATAAACGGTCCCCCAAATTTGGCTTGCGGGGACTCTAAGATCCGGTCCGGCTGAAATTTGGTACATGGTGTCACCATATGATCTCTAACAACCATGCAAAAATTGGTCCACATCGGTCCATAATTATATATAGCCCCCATATAAACCGATCAACCTATTTGGCTTGCGGAGCCTCTAAGAGAAGCAAATTTCACCCGATCCGGCTGAAATTTGGTACATGGTGTTAGTATATGGTCTCTAATGACCATGCAAAAAATTGTCCACATCGGTCCATAATTATATATAGTCCCCATATAAACCGATCACCAGATTTGACCTCCGGAGCCTCTTGGAAGACTAAAATTCATCTGATTCAGTTGAAATTTGGTACGTCGTGTTAATATATGGCCTCAAACTCCCATGCAAAAAAATCCATAATTATATATAGCCCCCATAGATCCCCAGATTTGACCTCCAGAGCCCCTTGGAAGAGCAAAATTCTTCCCATTCGGTTGAAATTTGGTACGTGATGTTAGTATATGGTATCCAACAACCATGCAGGAATTGGTTAATATCAGTCCATAATTATATATAACCCCCATATAAACCGATCTCCAGATTTGAACTCCGGTGCCTTTTGGAGAAGCAAAATTCATCCGATCTGGTTGAAATTTGATACGCGGTGGTAGTTATGATATTTAACAGCCATGCCAAAAGTGGTCCATATCAGTCCATAATCATATATAGCCCCATATAAACCGATACCGAGATTTGGTTTTGGAGCCTTTTGGAGGAGCAAATTTCATCCGAGTCAGTTGAAATTTGGTACATTGTGCTAGTATATGGCCGTTAACAACCATGCCTACCTAGGTCCATATCGGTCTATAGTTAAAGGGTGGTTAAATTTTCAAGGGCCGATGTTGATTTTGAATAAAACACAAACTGTTTAGGAAATTATTGTAATTTTATTTTATTATGATATATTGGTATTACTCAATTATGTATGGAACAAAATGTCGGCCAAATGGGCGCCGCGACCTCGGTGGCACATCTTCATCCGATGGTCCAAATTTTCGATGACGCTGAGGCATAATGGAGGTTCTATGCCGTTAATGTGCCGAATTATATCATCCTTTAGCTCTTGAATTGTTGTTGGCTTATCGACGTACACCTTTTCTTTCAAATAACCCAAAAAAAAGTCCTACGGTGTCAAATCACATGATCTTGGCGGCCAATTGACACCGCCAATACGTGAGATAACACGGCCATTGAATTTGATGCGCAAAAGAGCCATTGTTTCGTTAGCTGTGTGGCAAGTGGCACCGTCCTGCTGAAACCACATATCGTCCACATCCATATCTTCCAATTCGGGCCATTAAAAGTTCGTTATCATCTCACGATAGCGAACACCATTCACAGTAACTGCCTGACCTGCCTCATTTTGGAAAAAATACGGCCCGATGATGCCGCCAGCCCATAAACCGCACCAAACAGTCACTCTTTGTGGGTGCATTGGTTTTTCGACAATCACTCTTGGATTCTCATTCGCCCAAATGCGGCAATTCTGTTTATTGACGAATCCACTGAGGTGAAAATGTGCCTCATCACTGAAGATGAAGGTGCACGATATGCATTTTGATTTGAACGCCCATTTTCATAATAAGTCTGGATAACTTTAACACGTTGTTGGATTATGTATCTCTCCATGGTTCAAATTGAGTAAGTCTGAAACAGAGAAATGTCAACTAAAATTCGGAAAAAACTTGGCGTTTAGGTGTGGTTCACTTTCAGCATCGGCCCTTACAATTTAACCAACCTTTATATATAGCCCTCAGATAAATCGATCCCCAATCACACAAAAATTGTAAATTTGGTACGTGATCGTCCAAAATCAGTTGTTGTTCCATTGTGTGCCAACTGATATTGCGAGATTGAGACAACCTTAGGGAGTAATGGAACTAGCATATGTTACATTCAATATTGCATGAATATTTAACTGTCAAAAATTGTTCGGGTTGGATCCCTGACAATTTTTCAAAGCTAGTGTCGATTGGTTGAAAGAAAATACGATCGCTGTGCTTCGAAACACATCTATGACATTGTGATGAATCGTGGATTTACGTGAATGAACCCGAAAGTCAAGTTCAGGATCAGTCCAGCAATACAGCAAAACATGAAGCAATCGTACCATTAGAATAACGTAGAGCAGTAAATTTTGAGTTGTTCACAACCATATCTTTTTTCTTCTTTTTATTCCTATACGTAAAAACAAAATGAGATGTTAATGTTTTTCGACACCTAAAGAAGCGGTTGATGCGTTCAGAATCCATGTTTGGAGATACCTAAATTAGAGTTTTTCGACACCTGAAGAAGCGTATGATGCGTTCAGAATGCAAGTTTGGAGATAACTCAATTAGAGTGGCAAATTTGCCTCGCTAACTGATTTAAACGCAGGCAAAAACGTATAGATTTTAATGGGGAATGAAGCGATTTTCGGTGATTTGCTTTTTTTCTTTTTCTCTCTCTCTCTCTACTCGGGAATACAAAAGGCTACCCTCGTATCATGCGGTCTCGATAATGAACAAACCCCAGTTAGTATTTAATTTATTCTCGTATCATGCGGTCTCGATAATGAACAAACCCCAGTTAGTATTTAATTTATTCAATTTTGTAAAAAAATTATAACATACAAAAAATATTTTTTTTATCTATCTGTGTAGTTGTTGAAAAATTCAGCTTTTTGGCTATATGAAGAGTTTTCCTAAGATTTGGCCAAATAATTATCATCAGTTGAACGTAATCCTTTTCTTCTTTCTTGGGGCTTCCAGTAAAATATGGATAAATATAAAATTACAAAACTGGTATTCTTAATGGTGGAGGATATAAATACAATTACAATTTGAAAGCCATTGGGCCAACAATGGGATATAAACAATTCAAGAAATCAATTACAGCAAAATCGGAAAGAAATATGTTTAAAATTCCATCCCAGCATAATCAAACTTAATCGCCTGCACTTTACCCAAACAATATCACTGACCACATTCTCTCTTTATCACTCTTTGCCTATCGAATCATGCTTAATATCAATGTAAATAATCAATCAATCATGCGAAAAAAGAACAATTGAATTTTAAAATAAAACCTTTATGTTTTTTCTAATAAGAATTTTTCGTTACCATTTTTTTGTCTGTTCTTTTTGCAAACTAATTTTCCAAAAATATTTTTTTCATTTTTCTTTTTTGTATCTCTTATTGTTATATACATATTTCCATATATATATTTGTATATTTATTATGGATTTTTTTGTTTTTGTTTTTTCTTTTAAATGTTGTGTGTGTCTAATGTGTGTCATTCTTAACCAAACCAAAAATTATGAAAAAAAAAAATTTCAAATAACCAAACAAAAAAAAAACAATAACCAAAAACCAAACAAAAATATTAAATCAAGACCAAACTGCTTTTTGCATAGAAGTGTTCCCTCATCCAATAATGTTGCTGCTACTACATACCATTGGCCAACAAGTCCTATTTTGCCACCTATTTCAAGTAGAACACCACATTTAGTGCCTGACACTCATATGTCATCTAATGGATCTGCAGTTAATAATTACACATCTTCCAATAAGTATGGCAGCTGAATAGAAGACAACCGCTCCACATCAAGTTGTATCAACACGAACGCCAATGCCCTTTCCGCCAATGCTGCTACCGCTGCCGCCGGTACTGGTGTGAGTAGAATTGGTACATCAGCAGCGCAACAACAACAACCGCATCACCCACCAGCAGCCCCCCTAACCAATACCCGAAGAAGAACCTCCATTGCTGCAATTGTGGACATAGAAATGCTCACCTTGAATTTGACCAGCCAAAGTTATAACATCAATAAATTCAAGACCAGTAAAAATTCAGCAAACAACACCACCATACGAAGTCCCAATTTCAAGCGTAATTCATCGGCTACAGCTGCCTTATCGCCTGAGTATTTGCAACAACTACAAATGGTGCAACAGCAAATCGTACCATCAATGCCACCTATGTCTGCTCCACCGTTGCCACTTTCCGATCAATTTACTCCCAATTTTGGTGTGTCACCCCATACGCCATATATAGGGGGTCGTAGTGGTAGTCCCTGTCCGGGGCCTGAACCTTTGCGTATCATTGAATCGGTTATAGCCGAAGATGCTGAGACCAATGCCAATACACCCGAATCATTGACAACAGAATCAACACCTCCTATGGCAACGACTGCAGCCACTACCGCTGTAGCTGGCACAACAACAGCAACGGCTACAGCCTCTTCATCAACGTCCTCACTATCGATCTATACGGCTTTGCCACAATCGTTTTCCTTCTCTCCCCCAGGGACCATAACCACCGATGCAACGACCTCATTTATGACAGCATCGGCCTCGGTGCCCACTTCAGTATCGGCAGCATCTTCAAATACCTCATGTAGCAACAAATTCACTAGGAAACGAGAACGTGTGTGTAACAGCAACTCAAGCAGCACCCTATCCAAATTGGCCAATTGCAAAGCCTATTCCAAATAGGCATATATGCTCTGCTTTATCTTGGCCTGGCCTGCCTAACCCAGAACAAAAGAACCCTTCCTTCAGCCCTCCCCTCCCTTCCCCAACTCACTAGACCAAGGGTGCCGTCTGTGGGCGGTTAAGAGTGTGTGTGTGTGTATATGCGTGTTGTTACAAAATGTGGACGCGCTTATAACCCAACAAACAAAACTGAAAACAAAACAAAAATAAAATTTAGTAATTCAACCATCACACATATATAGAAAAAGTTCAACAACAACAATCCCTAAAAAAAACCAGAAATCCACAAAAAAAACTATATAATTAAGATTAAACATAACATTTTACTGCGAGTCTAGAGAATAGTTATCATAATCTCCTTGTTTCAACCTCCTCTTCAGTAGAAAATCAAAATAATAAAAAACCCCATTAGCTTGTAGTCAATCCCCTCCTAGATCCCACGATTTAAATAATTATTAAATCTAAAAAAATATATATTATTACAAAACAAAAACTATTTAGATATATACTCTACAAAGTAAGTAAGAATAATAATTAATTAACTTAAAATAAAATGAAAATAAATTAGAAATGTATATAAATATGATTTAAATAAGAGACCTATGTGCCCCAATTCTAAAATAATAAAAAAATGCAAAAACAACACGAAAGTTAACGAAACCCCCATTAATCCTTATGTCCCTCAATTTCCATATAGATATCCTAGTCTCCCACAAAATAAATATGGAGGAGGTTTTTACTAAGGAGATTTTCTTAGGATATTGTACAAAAATTAAAAAAAAAAACATAAAAAAAGAGTGTTACACACCTTTTTGTTTAGCTACACCAGTGTATAATTGTAAATTTTGAGAGAATGAATGTGTATGTGAGTGATTAAATAATTGCGTGAGAGACTATATTTCCGTATTCCGTTTGTGTGTGTGCGTGTGTGTGTTTGAGAATATTTCCTGTGGGTGTTATATGGCTAAGAGGTTAATCGTATTATAATCCTAGGTTTCAACAGATATCCACAAAATAATTGGTTTATTTGCAAATGAAGATTAATTCAACTTACATTTAAATCCAAAATAGTTGTGCTGCATTGATGTAGGATTTTAATACAAAAGTTTAAAACAAATTTAAATAGATATTATTATTACATTTTCTCACATATTGTTAGATATTTTTTCTCTTATATCGAAATCTTATCAGTTAAACAAATTACAACTCTCGATTTATATCCGTAACAAAGTATTTTATTGGACAAGTAGAAAAAATATATAATCAGATATCGGGTCAATCCGATAATGGTAAAGTTAACATATGAATGGTTTACTTAATTAAAATAAATCGAAATTAGTTTAAAAACATTTTATTTTAAACTTCTAAGAAAATTAAACCCTATTCAAATTTTATATGAGAAAAGCTATCGATATTCAACAAATTGGAATACAAATTATTTTGTTTCGTTTGTTATTGTTGGTTTCTTCTTCAATCATTACTATTGTTTTGATTACAGATTAAAACCATGGGTTGACTAAACTAAAAGAGTAGCTTAATCAGCAGAGGACATTAATTTGGGCAAAACCCTTTAGACTTCAATATAGTTAGATGCGAAACTATCAACCAATTATAAGAATAAATTTGAGTAATTTGCTAAACCCAATTGTTTCTCCATTGGTTAAGATACTCCTGCAGTTTAGTCAACCCATGGTTTTAAGCTGAAACCAAAACAACAATACAGATTATTATTTTTTCTATAATCGATTTTTAGTTTATTTTATTAACAAATTTATTATAATTAAATTTATTATAATCAGCGCTGATTTTTGTGGGTGATGTCCCGATTTTGAGCAGCTTCTACATAGCGCTGTTATAATTGCTCATTTTAATAGAAATATTGCTCAAAAGTGATATCCCAGCAAAAAATGGAGCACTATTTCAGCAGGATTGTAAGGGAGAGAGGCAGTACCAACTGCTTACAAAACAACAGAATTAGCGCTGACTTTTGTGGGCGATGTCCCGATTTATAGCAGCTTCAACATAGGGCTGATATAATTGCTCATTTTCATAGAAATATTGCTCAGAAGTGATATCCCAGCAAAAAATGGAGCACTATTTCAGCAGGATTGTAAGGGAGAGAGGCAGTACCAACTGCTTACAAAACAACCGAATCAGCGCTGATTTTTGTGGGCGATGTCCCGATTTATAGCAGCTTCAACATAGCGCTGATATAATTGCTCATGAAGGAAAACAGCACTACCTTTCGCGCATCTATACTGCATGAATTGGTTGCAATAACGTAAACGAATGATCATAAACTTGTTTGATTACTCGTTTACGTTATTGCCGCCGATACATGCAGCGTGGATGCACTGCCTACTTTATTGTATACCAAAAAGCCCAATTAAATTTTACTGCTGAAATATTTTTTGCTGGGATATAATCTCGAGTTTCCTATTTTATAGCATTGTTGGTATGAAGGAAAACATCACCACCTTTCGTGCGTTTATACTGCATGAATTGGTACACAGAAAAAAATATCACCAAAATATTTCCAATTAAAAAGTTAATTGAAGTTGAAAATGTTTTCAATTAATAAATTAATTGATACAATTAACTTTTTAATCATGATAGAAACATTAAGTTAATTAAGTCAATGATTGAAAATTTTAAAATTTTTAATTAAAAAATTAATTGATGCAATTAACTTTTTAATCAAATTCGGAAGACTAATTCAGTTAAAAAAGTGCTGATTTTTTTTTAATTTTTAATTAAAAATGTATTTCAAACAATCATTTGTTAATCCAAATAAAAACTCTAAGTCAATTCAGAAAGTAATTAAAAATAGTTACCTTTTTTAATTAATAAATTAATTGAATTTTTTCAATCAACATCAATTAAATTTTTAATTGAATCAATTAAAACATTAATTGAAATTTGCTGAAAAAATCAATTAATTTTTTAATCAAGAATTTTTTCTATGCCCAATTAAAACTGTGATTGATACTATCATTTTCGTGATTGAAGACATTTCAATTAAAAAATTAATTGGATCAATTAATTTGGTGATTGAATCAGAAAAAAATTTTTTGTGTGTAGTAGTTTGATTTCTCGATTACGTTATTGCCAGCAATTCATGCAGTGTGGATGCACTGCCTACTTTATTGTATACCAAAAGGAGCAACTAAAGTCTTACTGCTGAAGTATGTTTTGTTGGACAGCTACACTGAAAAAAATATTTACGTGGTATTAAAGATTACGCAACCTCAATTTTAGGATGTGCAATATACAAAATATTAAGGACAAATTTTTTTGAAATAGTAAAATTTTAATTAAAATAATGTTTATAATCTTTGCTTGAAATTTTTTTTCATTAAATTTAGGACACAAATTTTAGAAATTTGTGTCCCTCCGTCAAAGTCGCATGTCTTTGAACTAAGGCAAAATCTCTTTAATATAAAGAAACGCATTTTTGATTTAAAGAAATCGTCCTTAAATCAACTGAAATGTTGAATCTTTAGATTTAAGATAAAAACACTTCAAATATAGGCTAAGACTTATTTTGAGGATTTAGCATCTTTGGTTTAAAGGGTTTTTGGAATTAAGAAAACCTATTTTACTTTGAAGTATTCGGTATAATTTGGATTTTTAACTAGCATTTGTTTGTACGTGAATAGCTTTATTAATATACCGCGAAAAGAGAATGAAAATTTGACAAATGAGATCTGCATCATAATTTTAATTTTATTGATCCTACATTTAAAGCCAGATAGGTCGCTAAAAAGCCTTTATTTTAAAGAAGCCGCATCTTTTGCTCGGAATTAATACCAACATCTTTAAAGGAAAGTCAAAATCTTTGGATCCAAGTGGACTTTTTTTTGAGTATTAGGCAACTCTCATTTAGAGAAAATCACACTCTAACGATTCACATGAAAAGAGACCTATTGATTATTAAAGATTTCTTATATGGAATGTAAAAAATAGCACTTTTTTATAAATACATGATTTTTAATACTATTTTGGATGAGTACTTTATAATATATTGTCATTCTAATTGGTTTAGATTAATTGTGTTTACTCTAAAATTCTCCGAATGAACAAACTCGAAATGAAGAACACGGGTGATAGAAGTCGTTTTCATATATCCAAATTGGATCAGTTAAATTAATTTCGTATACATCACAGGGTTTTAATTGTTTATAAGAACATTAAATGGAAAATATGTTCATTCAAAAAGAGTTAACGTAAACTTTAAGCCTACTTTTATCATAAAAATGCCTTCGATGGACTGTCAGTAATTTTTTTGTTTTTTGAATATGAGCGTTAAAGTTTTAAATTCGATTTTTCAACTATCGATTTTTGTCAACAAAAAAAAAATCCCAAGTCAATATGGACTTTTTTTAATCGTCAAAGTTGAATAATCGACTTTTTATATTCTTGAAAATTAACTCAAATCCCCAAAAGAAACTCATTTTAATACGAAATTCTTTCTATCAATTTAAAATCATATCAAAAGTCATTGTATATAAATAAATTTTTCCATAGTTTTCAAATATGGAAATTAGTGTTATTAAATTGCTATCAACCGTAGTCATCGAAATTTTTGCAGATAACGATATGAACCATTGCCTATTATAGAAATTGGATTAATGAAATGTATTGATATGCATGGACTTGAAAATCGATATCCGATTGAAATTAGATCAATGAATTTAATTAAGATGCAATTATTATCATTGTTTTGCAAGTGTTATCGATATTCAATTTAAAACTTGTAAATAAATAAAAATAAAAACATTTTGCAATAGATATTTCCCACTAATCAGTAGTTTTTGTTATCATGTGTCGCGACAAAATATATCGCAACATTTTTTAAGAAGTCTCATATTGAAAGGAAATCCATTAACACCCCAGCAAAAAAAGCGTCTCCAAAAAAGTAATGAAAATGTTCTTTTTGGTTCCGGAAGTGGTTCAAAATTGACGCAGAAGCGATGAATTTAACATGGGCTTGTCATAGGACGGAAGTCTTCCATTTCAACAGCCGTTGCACCGAACTTGCATCACTTCTTAAGGTGTGATCCGAATTCAATGTTTTGGATGTAAATTTAAAAATTCTGTGATATTTTGTCAAATAAATAATTTTTTATAATTTTTGATGGATTCTAACGCTCGTCGGAAACGTTTGACTTCAAATATTTTCAAAAATTCACAATTTTTTCCAATTGGATTTAGCATTTTTTCAACAAAATTTAAATGATTTGTACCATTTTATGAATTCTTACTCTGTTTTTAACCTATTTGAAACAAAAAAAGTTAAAATTACCCATTAGAAGTATGAAAAAACCGAGATATAAAATATTGAATTAAGAGAACTTCCTGGGTAGTTAAAATAAAGAACATCATTGGGAGTGCATCTTCTGGAAGTGCTTTTAAAGTTGTGCTTTTGGAAGAACTTCCAAATTTTTTTGCTGGGACCGCCTGGTGTTGGAGTTATTACCAGCGTTTGGTACAATTTCGATAATATTTTCTTTCTAACGTTCTAACATCGATAACTAAATGATATCTAAAATTTTGCAATACACTGAAAAAAAAGCATACTCGGTTCCAAAGATTTTGTCTTTACTTTAAAAAATTTGGTATTGATTCCGAGCCAAAGAAGCGGAGAATACAAGTAAGGATACTTTTAAGACACAATTCTCTTTTAAATTTGAGTTTTGTGTATTTGCTTCTAGGAAGCAAATTTTAATTTTTCGCTTTCTCAGCTTTTTTTCTTCATATGATATCAAAGTCCTTTAAAAACGAGTTAACGGCAACTTTATTTTCCAAATTAGGACTCGACTTCCAGTAGAAATTATGCTATGTTTGAAGTAAAAAACTTCTTTAAAATAAAGTTTTGAAAAACATGTCCTATATTTGAACGATTTTTTGCTTTGTAGTCAAGATGCAAAAAGACAACAAATTTAAAGACAATTTCATTAAATTTAAAGAATTTTCTGAATTATTAAAGTCAAGTTGACCTTAGCCTATAAATTTTTTCTTTCATGTTAAGATACCCATTTTTAAGTCAAATCACTTAATTATAAGGACAATATGACTTCATTGAAAAGTTTATCGACTTTTGGACAAGGAAAATAACTTTATTTTAGAGAAATGCGTCTTCTATGCTAAGCAAAATTTGTATTCGTATTTTAAAGACATGAAATCTTTGACCTCACGACAATATTTTTTTCAGTGTAGGATTAGGCAACTAATTAACTAAATTTAGATATTTGATACAGAAATGTAAAAGAATGTCTCATTTAGACTTATAAATTTTGATATTGACAACCAAAATGAGTAAAACATGAAGAACGGTTATAACTGATAATTGACCAAGTCCGTAATTCCACCGAAGAAAATTGTTAAAAATTTAAAGCTATCTTACT
Source organism: Haematobia irritans (assembly GCF_050003625.1). NCBI lineage: Eukaryota > Metazoa > Arthropoda > Insecta > Diptera > Muscidae > Haematobia > Haematobia irritans. The sequence continues at coordinate 71,053,224 of NC_134399.1, read as the reverse complement.
CTAGATTTAAAAAATAAAAACCAGTCAAAAACGACTGGTCGAATTTTTGTAGAAAAAGACGTAGATAGGTCGAAATCGGCATAATCTTTAAAACAGTCGAATCGACTTTTGATATGTTTGAAAGTCGCCTAAAACCGAATATTGTTGATGTTAACCAAAATCGCCTTTTAACGAAATCACCGGCTTTGGATTAATGAGAATATGTGTAGACAATATTATTTAGTTTAATTTTTATACCCTGCTCCACACTGTGGAACAGGGTATTATAAGTTAGTGCATATGTTTGCAACACCCAGAAGGAGACGAGATAGACACATGGTGTCTTTGGCAAAAATGGTCAGGGTGGGCTCCTGAGTCGATATAGCCATGTCCGTCTGTCCGTGAACACATTTTGTAATCAAAGTTTAGGTCGCAGTTTTAGTCCAATCGACTTCAAATTTGGCACAAGTATGTGTTTTGGCTCAGAATAGATCCCTATTGATTTTGGAAGAAATCGGTTCAGATTTAGATATAGCTCCCATATATATATTTCGCCCGATATGGACTTATATGGCCCCAGAAGCCAGAGTTTTACCCTAATTGGCTTAAAATTTTGCACAAGAAGAACAATTAGTACTATAGTCAAGTGTGCCAAATTTCATTGAAATCGGTTCAGATTTAGATATAGCTCCCGTATATATCTTTCGCCCGATATGCACTAATACGGTCCCAGAAGCCAGAGTTTTACCCCAATTAGGATGAAATTTTGCACAGGGATTAGAATTAGCAGTGTAGTCAAGTGTGCAAAATTTGATTGAAATCGGTTTCAGATTTAGATATAGCTCCCATATATATCGTTCGCCCGATTTACACTCATATGACCACAGAGGCCAATCTTTAGCTCCGATTTAGTTAAAATTTTGCACTGGGAGTAGAAAATTTTGCACTGGGAGTAGAATTAGCATTGTAGCTATGCGTGCCAAATTTGGTTGAAATCGGTTCAGATTTAGATATAGCTCCCATATATATGTTTTTCTGATTTCGACCTTGTAAAATCGCCACTGTTTAGTCGAAAAGTTGTAAACATGACTCTAATTTTCCTAAACTTCTAATACATATATATCGAGCGATAAATCATAAATAAACTTTTGCGAAGTTTCCTAAAAATTGCTTCAGATTTAAATGTTTCCCATATTTTTTTTACTAACATTGTGTTCCACCCTAGTGCATTAGCCGACTTAAATTTTGAGTCTGTAGATTTTGTAGAAGTCTATCAAATTCTGTCCAGATCGAGTGCTATTTAAATGTATGTATTTGGGACAAACCTTTATATATAGCCCCCAACACATTTGACGGATGTGATATTGTATCGAAAATTTGGATCTACAAAGTGGTGCAGGGTATAATATAGTCGGCCCCGCCCGACTTTAGACTTTCCTTACTTGTTTTTTAAGAGATGCGTGCGAACGCAAACGCCGTGAATTTTAATACGTAAAATTATCCGCTTTGACCGCAGTTAATATATTTTAAAATGTCGGGAAGTCAAAAGGTCGACCTTTATAAATTTTGAAAACATCGAAAACTAGAAAAGTCAACTTTTTTGATTCTGATTGCAATCACTAATGGTTAGATGGAAAATAATGGACTTTCCATTTCCATTAGAAATATTCAATGGCAAAACTTTTGTGTTTCTCAGTAATTAGTATCTAGTCTCTGGATTCAATGCATATCGTATTAATCAAAAACCAATAGACTTAATCATTTTAATTCATGCCTGGTCATCATTAATTCTCGTATCGACCAGTCAAAACACACATACATCTATACTATGTACATGTATTACATGCACTTTCATTAATTTCACCTCAAAGAGGTTTACCACCAAAGTGGTAATAAAGGGATATTAACTCGGCATATCCGCAAACAATCGCAAACGATTGCAACAAAAGCCTGTGCTAGAAAAAAAAACAATCGAATAAGCAAAAGAGAATTAAGAACACAATGAGCTTAGTCAATTGTTGAGGCAATCATGTGAAAATTAATTTTGTTTATGGTTTAATCAACACCATCAGCTATGTGCACCATGCACACAAAGAATTTTAAAATTGAAAATTAAATGAACAATTCAAAAATACCATATACAAGTGAAGTACAAACAATAAAAGAAATACAGAAATGAGTTTCATTCCATTGAAAGTTTTGAATTAATTGAAACTTTTTTGTGAATGCGAATGCTAAAGTTGTTTTTTATATAAAATATAAAAATCTTTGATTTAAAAAGGAAAAAACTGATGCCTCTACACTCAAAAAAAAGTTTACTTGGATCCAAAGATTTTGACCTTCTTTTAAGGATTTTGGTATTGATTCCGAGCCATTCCGAGGCTTCTTTAAAATAAAGAAAGTTTTTAGCGACCTATCTGGCTTTAAATCTAAGACCAATAAAATTAAAATTAGGATACAGATCTCATTTATCAAATTTTCATTATCTTTTCGCAATATATTCATAAAACAAACAAATGCCAGTTTAAAAATTTAAACTATAACGAATACTTCAAAGTAAAAAATGTTATCTTCATTCAAAAAAAACTTTAACCCTTATACTATCGTATTTTTCAACACCGCAAATCTTACTGTTCGAATATAATTAACAATTTCTATCACTCAGTGCATTAATTGGTAACATATGCTGAATTCATGCTGAGTAGTAAGAACTTTTAATCATAATCCAAAAGTAAGAAATTCGGTGATGAAAAATACGACCTAATACCCATCGTAGTATAAGGGTTAAACCAAAGACGCTAAATACTCAAAATAAATCTTAGCCTATATTTGAAGCGTTTTTATCTTAAATCCTTAGGCCGATAGCCTCTAGTTGCTAGTGTCCGTATAAATAAGTTTATTATAATTTGTAATTATAATAAATTAAGTAATAAATAAATAAATAATAATTATCTTAAATCTAAAGTTTTTATATTTCAGTTAATTTAAGGAGAATTTCTTTAAATCAAAAATGTGTTTCTTTACTTTAAGGAAATTTTGCATTAGTTCAAAAACATGCGACTTTAACGAAGGGACGCAAATTTACACAATTTGTATCCTAAATTTAATGAAAAAAAATTTTGAAGCATAGATTATAAACTTTATATTAATTAAAATTTTATTATTTTAAAGAAAGTTGTCCTTAATATTTTGTAAATTTCGAATCCTAAAATTTAGGTTACGTAATCTTTAATATCATGTAAATATTTTTTTCAGAGTACATAAAGAAAATGAGATATAACAGGTTGACTGATAAGTTCCCGATCTAACAAAGAAAAACACATTTTTTGTCAAAATTCGTTTTTATTATTCAACATAGTTCCCTTCAAGAGCGAAACAACGATTATAACGACCTTCCAATTTTTTGATACCATTTTGGTAGTATCCTCCGGTTTTGCCTCAAAATAGGCCTCAGTTTCGGCGATAACCTCTTCATTGCAGCCAAATTTTTTCCCTGCGAGCATCTTTTTGAGGTCTGAAAACAAGAAAAAGTCGCTGGGGCCAGATCTGGAGAATACGGTGGGTGGGGATGCAATTCGAAGCCCAATTCATGAATTTTTGGTGGAACAACACTTGTTTCTTCTTCATATGGGGCCGTTTTGCCGCGATTTCGACCTTCAAACGCTCCAATAACGCCATATAATAGTCACTGTTGATGGTTTATCCCTTCTCAAGATAATCGATAAAAATTATTCCATGCGCATCCCAAAAAACAGGGGCCATTACTTTGCCAGCGGACTTTTGAGTCTTTCCACGCTTCGGAGCCGGTTCACCGGTCGCTGTCCACTCAGCCGACTGTCGATTGGACTCAGGAGTGTAGTGATGGAGCCATGTTTCATCCATTGTCACATATCGACGGGAAAACTCGGGTGTATTACGAGTTAAAAGCTGCAAACATCGCTCAGAATCAGCAACACGTTGTTGTTTTTGGTCAAATGTGAGCTCGCGCGGCACCCATTTTGCACAGAGCTTCCGCATATTCAAATATTGATGAATGATATGACCAACACGTTCCTTTGATATCTTTAAGGTCTCTGCTATCTCGATCAACTTCATTTTACGGTCATTCCAAATCATTTTGTGGATTTTTTTGATGTTTTCGTCGCTAACCACCTCTTTCTGGCGTCCACTGCGATCACCGTCCTCCGTGCTCATTTCACCACGCTTGAATTTTGCATACCAATCAATTATTTTGAGTTCTCTGGGGCAGAGTTCGGAAACTCATTATCAAGCCAAGTTTTTGCTTCCACCGTATTTTTTCCCTTCAGAAAACAGTATTTTATCAAAACACGAAATTCCTTTTTTCCATTTTTTTCACAATAACAAAAGTTGCTTCACAAAAGACGCTCTATCTCACAAACTAAGTGACTTACAGACGTCAAATTTTGACACGAATCATTTGAAACGAATACCTAAATTGTTTGATCCAAGCAAATTGTTTTTGAATGTTTGATATTAGATATCTAATATCTCCAATCAATGTCAATTTTAAAGTTTGATGTTAATACGTCTTTTATATATGGCTAGTATTCACCTCATGCATATACATACGCCAATGTAAAAACCTTGAATTTAGATTCCCTTACTCTTACGAACACCCACAAACAATATAAACAAAAGTCAATGAGTGCGAGAATGTGATTGTATGGCTGAGTACGAAAATGTATGTTTGTGTGTGTGTGTGTGAAATATAATAAAAACAAATAACAAAATGTATTTATACAACAATTAAATAATATTTATTATAGATTATGCTGACAAACAACCAAGAAACAAATACAAACAATAATACCACAAAAATCCAACACAAACAAACATGTTAATATGATATTTAACATAAATATTTATTTAGTTTATTTGATTTTGTTTTTAATCTATATAGTTTATATTTGATTTAAAATTGCATCACTACTTTATGAGTTCAAATCGAAAACTTTAAAGAGAATTGTTAATTTATTTTAAATAAACTCTTTACTATATATTATGATGATGACAATTAATGTTATTATTGTAAATTAATAAACTTATTATTATAATTATGTTATATATCTAAATATATACACAAAAAAAAATTAAATTTATGAAACTATATCTATATATAAATTACAACCTGTTGTTATTAATTATCACCCTCACAAAAACACATGACAATTAAACTGTATATGGTTATGTATTTATGTTAATATATATACATTTATTTATTAGATAAAATGTATAAAAAAAGACTTGCATACATATATAATTTACAAAAAAAAACAAGAAAAATTAAAAAAAAAAATGAACTTACCCTCTCCAAGAAAATGCAAAAAACACACAATAATTTTAGTTTAAGAAAAAAAAAAAATAAAATTCTACAATAAAACGAAATATTAATTTCAAACAAAAAGATTGACAAAATAAAAATTCTAAAACAAATCCGAACAATATAGAAAATAAATTTTTAGGACAAATACAAACACACAAAAAAAATCACAACATAAAAGGCTTTTTAAATTTCAATACCCATACACGAGAACCGAAACTATTTACCATTGCAACAAACATATACAATGTAATGCGCCTTACAGACTATAAGTTTATCCGGACGACAGTGGTCGTGTCGAATATATCCCATATATTGGCCACATTATAAGTTAAGTCTGAAGTCATAATCGATACTGGTGCATGTTTATGGGATCGATAACACATATATCGGTTATTTAGTCATCAACGAATTGTCGTATCCATTGGACACACTGTAAGATTCTTTACAAACACCAGAAAAACTTATAGTCTGTAAGATGCATAACCTATATAGGTGACAATTATCACAACCACAAAAACTAAAATCCAATATTTCAATTTACATGAAAACAAAACTCTGTAAATATTTATAATTGAAAAAATCGTTATTAATAAATAAAATACACTGTTTATTATGTTATCGAAATTAATTTTTCTTCCTTAGGCATCTGTGCGATTAATTGGTTGATTTTCATATTTCATGTAACTATGGTTATGGTTTTAAGGAAAGCGAACAGCAATTGATTGAAAAGGGTTGACATTTAGGTTTTAACAGAAGGACTTTACAAGAACAAAAAAATATTTTTCAACCAAACTCATTAACTTATATAAAATTTTCAGTGGAACTTAAGAAATAAAATTAGAAAAAGGAGAAAACTCATTGCTTGAAAATTGGCTGCTACACACAAAGAAACAATACTTTTCTCCGGAACGAAATTTTAGACAAATGTAATTTCTTTTTGTTATAAAGTATGTTTTTAAGAGCAAAGCCCCGAAATTTATGACATGCCATTGCATTGAATCTTTGAACGTTTTTTATTAGATTTTAAAGAATTTTTTAGAGAAAACGACAAAGCTTCTTTCTTTACGACAGGAATTAAGAAATGAACTGACATAGTTCTCGAACAATTTGTTATTGATTTTAGAAATCTAAATTTAAAAGGCTATCGGATGCGAATGGTAACGTATTTTAAAACTGATTAAATCTATGTCAGGTAAAAAATTTTTTGCAACAGGGGCATTAGTAATTTTTTGTTATTAACAGGTTGGCTGATAAGTCCCCGGTCTAACAAAGAAAAACACATTTTTTGTCAAAATTCGTTTTTATTATTCAACATAGTTCCCTTCAAGAGAGATACAACGATTATAACGACCTTCCAATTTTTTGATACTTATATAAAATAGGCCTCAGTTTCGGCGATCACTTCTTCATTGCAGTCAAATTTTTTCCTGCGAGCATCCTTTTGAGGTCTGAGAACAAGAAAAAGTCACAAGTGGGGAAGCAATTCGAAGCCCAATTCATGAATTTTTGCCATCGTTCTCAATGACTTGTGGCACGGTGTGTTGTGTTGGTGGAACAACACTTTTTTTCTTCTTCATATGGGGCCGTTTTGCCGCGATTTCGACCTTCAAACGCTCCAATAACGCCATATAATAGTCACTGTCGATGGTTTTTCCCTTCTCAAGGTAATCGATAAAAATTATTCCAATACACATCCCAAAAAACAGAGGCCATTACTTTGCCAGCGGACTTTTGAGTCTTTCCACGCTTCGGAGACGGTTCACCGGTCGCTGTCCACTCAGCTGACTGTCGATTGGACTCAGGAGTGTAGTGATGGAGCCATGTTTCATCCATTGTCACATATCGATGAAAAACTCGGAGGTATTACGAGTTAACAGCTGCAAACACCGCTCAGAATCATCAACACGTTGTTGTTTTTTGTCAAATGTGAGCTCGCGCGGCACCCATTTTGCACAGAGCTTCCGCATATCCAAATATTGATGAATGATATGACCAAGACATTCCTTTGATATCTTTAAGGCCTCTGCTATCTCGATCAACTTCATTTTACGGTCATTCAAAATCATTTTGTGGATTCTTTTTGATGTTTTCGTCGATAACCACCTCTTTCGGGCGTCCACTGCGTTCGCCGTCCTCCGTGCTCATTTCACCACGCTTGAATTGTGCATACCAATCAATTATTGTTGATTTCCCTGGGGCAGAGTCCGGAAACTCATTATCAAGCCAAGTTTTTGCTTCCACCGTATTTTTCCCCTTCAGAAAACAGTATTTTATCAAAACACGAAATTTCTTTTTTTTCAATTTTTTCACAATAACAAAAGTTGCTTCACAAAAGACGCTTTATCTCACAAACTAATTGGCTTACAGACGTCAAATTTTGACACGAATCATTTGAAGGTTGGTACTATATAAAAATAATATGCATTTAATACTAGCGACGCCATCTATATGCCAGACCGGGGACTTATCAGCCAACCTGTTATACGAGATTAAATCTCCAAGACGCCCAATAAATGAATTGCATATAAAGGGTGATTTTTTAAGAGCTATAGAAAAAATTTCAAAACCAAAACAAATAAAATTCACAAAAATGCATGAAATCTTTATTTGAAACGATAGTATGTTGCATATAATTTAACGTTCCATGTTTCTTTTAATTATTTCATGCCAATTTTGACCGCCACAACCGGTCCAATGCCCTTTGGTCCAATTTTGGCATACTCTTTGGAACATTTCGATCGGTATCTCACGAATATATGTTGTCTTCCAATATGTCAATTAATGCGAGATTGTCTGGGGTTTAACATAGCTACACAAAAAATATTCTAAATGCGTTAAATCGTACGGTCTAGGCGTCCAATTGATCGGTCACCGAACTCGCCTATCAATAACTCCATTGTTACCACACAAAGCAAGCTCCTGAATTTTTGACAAAAAATTGGATATCATCTCACGGTAGCGCTCACCATTCACAGTTTCGTTACACTTCGCATCATATTTGAAGAATTACGTTTCAATGATGTCACCAGCCCATAAACCGAACCAAACTGCTTCGGGCTGATCTTCAATCGAAAATCGACAATTCTACTTACTTAAGTATCCATTGAGCTGAGCACAATTTTTCGTAAGTCGTTCGGCTTCAATTCATGCAGCAGCTGTATTTTTCAAGGCCTTCACACCTAATTATTTTCGCCAAAATTTCCGAATCGATGATTGATGCTCATCATTACCACCAGTGTTGCCAGTATTGGGGATTTTCCCCAAATTGGGCATATTTGTTCGTGAATGGGGAGGAAATTTCTGACTTGGGGACTTGGTGGGCAAATTCCATAAATTTGGGGATTTTTTAAAATCAGTTTAGCATAATAAATTCACATCAAATTTCTACATATTAAAAAAAGAAGTCCAGTGGTTCGTCAACATTTAAAAAAGAAAATTATGCTGCTCATTATTCCACGACATACGAATGGGTACGAATGGATTATTTGAACTTTAAACGGATACAGGATTATATTTCGGGGTCCCAATCTCTTCTTTTAATTTTACTCAGTTTTGCAAAGATATTTTTCGACAATTGCAAAATCATTTCAGACTCGTTCATCACTTATTTGGACAATATATCCGTAAATACAGAAGTTATGAAGATAATTTACCTCAATATTGATCTACCACCACGGTTGCCACTCGAGCCAAAAATGATCTATATTGGGAAAAAAATTTACCAAACAAATTAATTTTTGTCCAAAATGTTATTTCTATGCAAAGTTTTTTGAAAATTTTATTTCTATAAAAAAAATTTTGTCAAAATTTTATTTCTATAGAAAGTTTTATCAAAATTTTATTTCTATAGAAAGTTTTTTTCAAAATTTTATTTCCAATGGAAAATTTTGGCAAAATTTTATTTCCAATGAAAAATTTTGGCAAAATTTTATTTCTGTAGAAAATTTTATCAACATTGTATTTCTATAGAAATTTTTATTTCTATGTAGAAAATTTTGTCAAACTTTATGAAGTACCTCTTTGCAAAATCTACCAAAACGTCAGAAATTGTACCAGTCTACCAAACAATAAAAAATCTACCATTTCTGGTAGAATTCTACCAACTGTGGCAACTGGGTTTACCATCCAATTTTACTACTTGGATAACATATTTAGGGCCTGTTCGAAACAGAAACTTTTTACTATGGTGAGATATCAATTTACTATGGTGAAAAACAATTGCTAATTTTGTGTAACAAATAAAACTACATTTTGTTCGTTTTGATATAATCAAGACATCCCAAGCCTATTGATGTGAATGTCGAGAATTTTCAACAAATGCCAAATTTCTTACTAGCCCCCTGGGCTAGTGAAATTATACTCACCTCGATTTACGTCAATTTTTTTACCAAAGCTAGTAAAAAGTTTCGGTTTCGAACAGGCCCTTAGAAGTAAATATTCGTTCATAACTACAAGGTGGTCGAACTCCCATTTTCATATCTCCAGCATTGGGAAGACGATCACCGGTGTCTTGGTGTTGTGGTTCCAAATCTTGATCTTATTGCAGCTTGCAAGCTGGTTTGAAAAAAATTAAATTTTAAAATGATTACTGATTTTCTACAGCAGAGCCGTTTTCAAATGTATTGGGGATTTTTGTGAGAAATTTAAATTTTAATTGGGGACGAAAGCATCATAATTTGGGTACAAGATCCAGAAAAATACTGGCTACACTGATTACCACTTAAAAACGAGCATGCCCGCTTTCAACGATTTTGTCTTTACCCTAATAATTTTGGTATTGATTCCGAACCAAAGAAGAGGAGAATTGAAGACACACTTCTCTTTCAAATTTAATTTTTTCGTTTTCTTCGCCTGCTATCAAAGTCCTTTAAAAATGTGTTAACGGAAAGCTAAGTTTTCAAATTCTCAACGCAACTTCCAGCAGAAATTATGCTATGTTTCAAGTAGAAAGCATCTTTAGAATAAAGTATTGCTTGTTTAATGCTTTTTGGATTCCATTAATTTTTGATCTTAGTCTTCATGTAAAGATCCCCAGTTTTAAGTCAAATCACTTAACTAGTTATAAGGGCAAAACGACTTCATTGAAAAAATTTTTCGACTTTTGAACAAGAAAAAAATTGTAGCAGAGAAATGCGTCTTCCAGCTTGAAGCTCATGAAATCTTTGACTTCACGACAATTTTTTTATTGCTGCGATATTTTCTTCACTCTAAAATATTTACGATATTTTCTTCGCTTTGGGAACAAAGTAGAAATACAAAAATCGAAATTTGACTCATAAAATAATCGACTTTTTATCAGAAATATTCGAATAGTCGAAATCGTCTTTTTTGTTATCTTTAAATTAAAGTGGTTTGCTTTTAGCCATTTAGAAAATCAACTTTTGATGTTAGCCACAATCGACTATTCGACTTTTAACGAAAAAGTCGACTTTGGATAAGAACGGGAATACGACGAAAATATTTCTACGGTAAATCTGAGAGTACGTGTAGATCATATTATTTATCTTAATTTTTAAAGGATACTTATAGACATGGCTGACCAGATATCGAAAATATAGCAGAGGAGTTTTGTCTACAAAACAATCTTAACAATCCCGGAAAATATCTGAGAAATCAGAGAACTTTTCTTTAATTTTTACAAAGGGGAGGTATGAGGTAGATACCCCACATTAATTTGGCAACCTCACACACGACATCTGTCAATGTCAAGTAAATCGGAGAAGATAAGCTTTTTTCACTATAAATAAAGTCGGGCAAAGGGTGGGGTCTCCCACCGGCTAACTACGAAAAATTAGAGGAGTGGATCTTTGTCTAGAGTCTGTCCCAGTGTTCCCTGCGAATTTCACGCAAATCGAAGAACTTAAGTCCTAGTTCCGAATAGTTGGACAAGGGAAAGTCCCTCTCCGCATCCAAAAAACAAAACAGCAAGTACCCCGTACTAATTTCATAACCTCTACCCACGTCCTCTGGAAATTTCAAGTAAATGAGAGAAATTTAATTTTTCACTATATTTAAAAAAGTGAGTCAAAGGGGAGTTCCTCCTTTTAACTAAAAAATTAATAAACTTTTCTTCAAAAAATTTTGATGATTATATTTAAGACAGGTATCTTTGATATCTGTGTTATAGTTTTACATCTTTGAAGCAAGGCAAACCTTCCTTACATAAAGAAAGATATTTTTGATCTGAAGAAATATTTTTTTAAATTAACTGATATATTGAATTTTTCGATTAAAATCAATCTAAGACAGGCTAAGGCTTATTTTGAGGATATTGCCTCTTTGGGTTTTAACATTTGTTTGAAGCTAAGAAAACATTTTGTACATTAAAGTATCTGTAGTAATTTGAAATTTAAACATACATTTATTTGTACGTGTATAACTTTGTTAATATATCGCAAAGAGAAAACGAAAATTCTATAATTGATATTTGTATACTAACTTGTATATACTTTAATTTTATAGCGGCTAGATTTAAAGCATTTTTTTTGATTTTTTTTGGCTACAATTCATACCAAAATCATTAATGTACGGTCAAAATCTTTGGACCCAAGTAAACCCTTTTTGAAGGTAGCTCAAGTATGTGAAACATATATTTAAATCAGGGCTGTGGAGCCGGAGTCGGAGTCGGAGTCTGAAGATTTTGCTGGAGTCGGAGCCGAGCAAAATTGTTACGACTCCGACTCCGACTTCAGCAAAATCTTCAGACTCCGACTCCAAGATTCCGACTCCGACTCCGGCTCCTGATTTAAATATATGGCTGAACCAAATTTTTTAAAACACTTCACATTTTTGTAACTAAGCAAGTTTTTACGCATTAGTTTCCATTGCGTTATTCATTCGATCAATGTACAGCATGATTGTAAATGAAAATCAACTTCCAATTACGGCTATCTTTTTATATTTCATAGAATGTTAGACTAGCAGATGGGCTGGATCGATCCATTTTAATGTCCATATCAATTTATTTGAAATATTTCGAACAATCGATATTATTTTTATTTTAAGGCCATATACATATGTGGAATATTGACTGAAATTTTTTTCAAAGTTATTTTTTATAGAAAATTTTGTCAAAATGTTATTTCTATATTTCTATAGCAAATTTTATCAAAATTTTATTTCTACAAAAAATGTATTTAAAATTTTATTACTATAGAAATATGTTTTTCTATAGAAAATTTAGTCAAAATTTTATTTCTATAGAAAATTGAGTCAAAATTTTGTTTCTATAGAATATTTTGCAAAATTTTATTTCTATAGAAAATTTTGCAAAATTTTGTTTGCTACACAATTATTATTTATTGGATTTCTATTGAGATTTTTTTCAAACTTTTATTTCTATAAAAAATTTTGCCAAATTTTATTTCTATAAAAATTTTATTCAAAATTTTATTTCTATATATTTGGTCAAAATTTGATTTCTATAGAAAATTTTGCCAAAATTCTTTTCCTCTGTTGGTTAAGCTACTCTTGTAGTTTAGTCAATGTATGGTTTTAAGCTGAAATAAAAAAAAACAACAACAATGCTTAAAGAACAAAACCAACAATAACAAAACAAAACAAAATTTTATTTCTATAGAAAATTTAGTCAAAATTTAGTTTATGTAGAAAATTTTCCAAACTTTTATTTCTATACAAAATTTTGCAAAATTTTATTTACTAGACAAATTTTTTCCAAAATTGTATTCAGTGAGCATACAATTTTGGAAAAATTGCTGCTAAGTCGAAAACTTGTAGAAATTACTCAAATTTTCAATTTTTTCAATGAATGATTCATAAATGCATTTTTTGCGAAATTGTCTAAACAATTATAAATATTTCCCAAATATTGCCCGAGATTTGTAGAAGTCTGATTTGAGATTTTATCAAAATGTAGATCTAAATACAAAGTTGTGCAGAGTATATTATAATCGGCCCGCCCGACTTTAGACTTTCCTTGCATTTTTATTTTTCGTTACATTTGTGTTACGTCCCATAACGATAGATTTTAATTTTAAGTACATAGATTTTGTAGAAGTATATACAATTTTGTCTAAATCGATTCAGATTCAAATTCATGCATATGGAAATATAAACCTTTATATAGCTCGCAATAAATTTAAAGGATTTGAGATAGTATCAATAATTTTGGTCCACAAATACATATACTGTTGGTATCTTCTCATATTATGATGGGTATTTATATCATTATTTTATTTATTAAACATTGCCCTAAATTTGAAATATAGAGTTCAATTGGCATCTAATGTGAAATTAAGACCTTTTTTGCACACATAAATAAATACGATACTTTATATCGATCCACTTACGGTACCCCCACAATAGAACTACAAATTAGTGGTATTAAAATGAGATTTAGTTATATTACCCGGAGTCGACTCCGGAGTCGGAGTCGAGTTGATGAAAAATGCTGGAGTGGGAGTCGGAGTCGAGCAAAATTGGCTCGACTCCACAGCCCTGATTTGAATACGATATAATTTTTTTTTATCTGAGTAAGTTTTTTTCATCGTTATCCCAGTATCGTCCCTTTTATATTTTTGAATTATAATAATAAATCCATTTTGTATTGCATATTTGTGTGTATATGTTTTTGTTCCTTATGTCTGTATATATTTCTGCTACATATTACCGATAATTTAGATAAAAAACATTTTGAAAATTTCTAAAAACATTTTATAAGAAAAGTCATACAAAAAGAAATTTATTAGTGCCCCTAAAACTAAATTTTTGTAATCGATTAGAAAAAAGTCCCATCGAATTTTTTTCAAATGTTAAGTCTTCTCTCTTATATGAATCTCTATAATTTTGTACACAGTGTTATTTCATTTTAAATTGCTTTTAATGCAATTTTCTTCTTTAATAATTGCACTAATTAAATAAAGTATTTCTATGATTTATTTAAAAAGGTTGTTGGCTATTGTAATTTTATAATATTATCCCCTATTATTTTTGGCCTCTCTAAAATATTCAATGGCAATAAATATATACCTATTAAAAAAAGCACAAATTTGTACAAAAATTTATTTAACAAAAAATATTATATATTTTAATAAACATAACATTTTTTTATTTTCATCAGGTCACAGCGATCATTTAAACGTTAATATTTCATTCCTGCCATTAAACTGGTTTTGAATTGAATTGAAGAAGTTTTCACCAATACAGGATTACTTCAGACGAAATAATAGACTAGTATTAATATTGAAATTATTTACACGCACCCACAAATTTCGTAGCACTTTAGAATAGCGTAATAAATTATTACTATTATTATTAAGAGTCTTGTTCTAATTAATTATAAAGTAGGAACATTAAATTATCATTCACATTTAATAATATTTTTCTATATAGCCCTTAATGAAACCCTAGAACAAAATTCTGGAGGGGGCTCATGTTCCGATATGTTTGGGCCAACCAGAATCAATATGATAATTTGAAAATTCAAAATATAAATGCAAATATAAATATAAATAAATTCAAGTGTTCTTGATCATGTATATTTGTTTCTTATGCAATAAGTCCCGAATGATGTAGCAAAGGTAATTATTCGGCAATTAAATTTTTTGTAAGTTTGCAATAGTTTGTATTTGTATTTGGTTTCCTTATTGGCCATATAGTACAAAAAGCGTTAACTTATAAACTGTACTTTCTAAAAATTTAACAGAAATAAAGTGGCCACAATTTAGTTGCCATCTCTCATGAAACAAGATATTTCACCATGGTTTTTTTCTGCGTTTCGGTTAATCTTAAATTGATTTTTATTGAGATATATTTCGCTTTTCAAATTGCCGAATAAATATTTAAATTATTTAAACCAATCCATTGATCGTACAGACCTAACAACTTTCTTATTTATATTATGGTTTAAAATGATATAATCAATAATAGTTATTTTTTATTAATACCATTAATTTTTTATTTTTGGCATTTTAAAAAAGTTTTCAACGTTTCGAAGGCAGCTTATTAATGTGATCGATTTTACATTTATCGATTATTTACTTACCGCCGACAATTCTTAGCGTTTGACCACACTGTAAGATTTTTTACAAACACATATATTTCGTACGGATAAACTGATAATATGTAGGGCGCATAGAGGTCCTGCAAAGTGAAAGTGAACTTCAATACGCCCAAGTGTTAATGAAATATAAAAAAGTGGTAGGTGAAAAAGGGTTATCTTGGAATATTTAAAATAAATATAGTTCGAGTTTAACCGATAAAATCAAAACTAAATCTGTAGAAGCAAGATAATATTACTCTTTTTTTGTCCGAAATCCGAAAATCCAAATTTTCGTATCTTTTCAATTGCATTAAAAACCTTTCCAATGATATATTATATTTAGATCCGTGCTTAGCCAAATGCGCCAAAAACTTATAATAAAAGTCATTATCTCGGGTATATTTTACCGATTTCCACCAAATTTTGCACACTTTACTGTACTAATAATTAGGGCGTTTTCGATTCGCAAAAAATATGTTGCCTTGGTGTTACACTACTTTTTCCCTAATTGACATTTTGACCAAATGATAGTGTAATTCTAAAGTTATTATTAATTTATAATATTGTGAGGTATAAAGGATCCAAAATCTATGACAGTGTCCTTAATATGTTGCAATCAATTTCGAGAACCTTTTTTTCCAATCGAAATCGCCATTAGACTCCTCGTGCAAAAAAAAATATTGATTATGTTGATATCTTTATCCGTTCAAGAGTCTCAGAATTATTTAAAAAAAAACTGTGCGCCGCCGGAGGCAAAAAGTTAGTGTCAGCCGCCGCCGACAAAAATGGGTCGGATTCAATCTATGACTACGAGTAGCCAAATTAATATATATATGGCGGTCAGTATTGCCAACTATTGAGAAACAAATATAGCAGAAAATAGCTAATATCTGTAAAGAATTCATTTTCAATAAAAAATCTATCAAAATTTACTATTTAAACAAAGAGTACGATGGGTGCTCTCCAAGGAAATATTGGTTACTTTCATTTTCTACGGAGGCGATATCTATTAAAACGAAATAAATTTTAATCATTCTATTTATTAACATTGTTTGAAAATGTTCCATTGGCAAAACATTCGTTATACGGTGCTCTCACCAAGCATGTTTTGGGGTTTGAAATGTTTTCCCTTTATAAGCACTTCAAAACGTGTCGTTTTTGCCATACTAAAAAACAAGTTCAAAACACAAGTTTCCCTCCAAAACACGTCAATTGTAGAATGTGAACCCACCAATATATGTCAAAATATTGAAATAAATTTCATAGAAAAAAAAAAGAATAAACAAAGGCTTTGAAGAACATGGACATGTGAAAATAACTTAAAAATTTGTTTCCCTTTGCGTTCGCGGTAATTATTTGAACATACTGTTACGTTTTTATATTGAGGCGTGTTTAATAACCCGATAATTAAAACACAGTCCTTTTCAAATAACGACAATCTACAATTTATTAGTTTAACTGATGGCTTCACTTATTTGCTCTACGATGTGTACTGTATAAACTTTAGCTTACGACTGACTTGACTGCTCCCTCCGCCAGGGGCTTATATACCGTGATTTGACGATTTCGAAAATTCTGGATAGTCTGGCCTACAACCATCTAGAACTATCTTGTACAATTTATCTAACACCACATATTCAACTGGTTATCTTCATTGCCTACAGCCATCTGGAATATTCTATCGGCGTTACTTTACAGGTGATATGGCACACATACTTTTAGGCTTATGCTAATAATCTAGTGCATTCTACTAGATTAGGTAGATGTCGTGCAGGCATAAAACAAAAGACGTTACTTTTACAATGAACGATTGGAAACACAAAAGATGTTTTAAGAAAGTACTAGAAAATAAAGAAATGACTCTAACAAGTTATGACGTAATTTTATCGTTACAATTTGAAATTTAAATTAACGTAAACTAATTTAAATAAACTTAAATCAAGAAATATCACATTCGTAACAATACGTTGCATATATGTGAATTTAGAGTAAATGGGAATTTCGAGATTCCATGGCAACCGTCAAACTAAAACATCTCAACTCGGTGTGAACGGTGAAATGTTTTGGAAAAGCGAATGAGGAAAACGAGTCAGTGGGAACATAGTATTAGACTTCTGCATTCAATCGAATCGGATGACATATGGAACGCCTAAGCCTATTGGAAGTCAAATTTGGGTATCGGTTTATATCGGAGCTACATATACTATAGACCGATATGGACTAATTATTGCATAATACGTGACATCATACGCCGAATTTTAAATCGATCGAGAGAAAATGCTGTTCAAAAAGTTAAATCTTGGGATTGGTTTATATGGAGGCTATACTTAGGCATGGACAAATATTGCTACATCGATTCAGAATTTCACCACTACCCAAAATATATGTACATATATAACTAATTAATGGGATCTGAGACTAATATTTCATTATCACAATGGACTGAATAGTCTAACATAACCTAATTTTCAAAGCGTATAAGTATTTTATAAGTGTTAATTTTAGTACTGTTGGCAGCATAAAGTACAAAAGAGTTGAGCGGTCTAATCTTGTCTTGCTGGGTGGCTGCTATAATCGAATGACCCCAGAATCGATGAGGTAAATGTTAGAGGTGTGCACGTGACACGAAATTATCGTGACTCACGAACATTTTCGTGACAAGCGTGAGTCGTGAGTCACGCTGACGGCAACGGCGTGAGTGTGCGTGAGCGTGATTAACCAACCAAATGTCGTGCGTGATCGTGAGTCACGAAAATAATATCTTCGTGAGTGTGCTTGAGTAACGAATTTCGGAAAAACACGCTCACGAAAATAATCCCACTTACGAACATAAAATGCTTACGAGTTGAATTCATTTGTAATTTTAGTGACATCCTAGGTGGTAACGCACTCGATTTTAACCATACTCATGTTTTCAGTCAGGTTCTATAGGTAAATCACTCATAAAATTATTCGTGAGTCACGAAGTTTTTCGTGAGTCACGACATTTTTCGTGAGTCACGATATTATTCGTGAAAAAGATTTTCGTGCGTGAGTGTGCGTGAGTATAAATTTTCTTTTCGTGAGCGTGCGTGACCGTGAGTTCTACCAAAAAATATCGTGCGTGAGTGTGTGTGAATAAGATTTCTCCGTCGTGAGTGTGCGTGAGCGTGAGCACAATATTACTCACGTGCACACCTCTAGTAAATGTACTTCGAACAGGCGTCTATTTGACGGCCACTCTCACCTGTCACCTTAATGGTTTTCCGAACGGTTGAAGTCACAAGCAGATCGACATATTGTTGCTTCTGCACCGAATTTCTTATGTTACCACCCAAGAACCGATGAAAAGGATTTGTTGTGTTTTCGTGAGGAGCTGCGGGAATATCTACGAGTTCGGCACTGGCGTTTAATTTAATCCTCATCAATTTTAGAGACAACTTTTTGCAGACAGTTCACGCATTTTTTGTCTCCAATACTTACATTTTTCAAAAGTTGTCGTAAACGCTTCTCCTCAGATTCCAGAAATTCAATAATGAATGCATCCTTTAAAGTTCCGTACTTATTTCCCACTGGGATTTTTCTACAATATGGCTTACACGAATGTTGCTCCCGATTGAAATACAACAAGAAGAAAAGTTCTCTTTTGCAAAGAAAACAAATGTCAACCTATAGATGTCGCACAATGCCTGCAGCTTTTGTATTACCGACGTTGCGGTCGAAGCGCTGGTTTGATAAATTGGTTATAAAGGCATCGGTAGTTACAATTTCAAATTGTCTGCCAAAAAAATTAACAGAATGAAAACAGTTATTAAAAAAAAACATTTATTACTACAAAGTAGGTTCTAAATCCTATTTCGTTTCGTAAAGCCGACAGATATTTGAGAGAAAAGCCGACAAAAACTGTCGGCTTTCCTCATGACTGCCACCTACTGACGCAGTTTTGCTTCAAAGTTTCGTTCTCTTGTATTTCCAACTCTCTGTTGGTATCATCAGCAGTAATTCCGGATGTAACAAATTGTGACTCCAATTGCAGAAACTATAATCTGGGGTTTAGACGCCAAAATGGTTGTACTTTTAACGCAACACTGTTTCGTTCTCTTGTATCTTCTACTCTCTGATGTTTATTTTTGCATTATTCGACATTTTAAAATTTAGATACTATCATAGACCAAGAAAGGTATAGACATCTTATGTGAATTCACAGCGCTGAAGTTTGTCTGCATAGACCAATGATACTATAATGCTATCATAGACCAAGAAAATATAAAGACATCGTTTGATAATTCACAATGATTTTGTTTATTTGCAGTGCGCAGTCATTCCACTCAATTGCGCAGCCAAGTCAAGTGACTCAATTTCTTTTTGGAAAATGAGAATTACCGTATAAATCAGTCAATTCGCTTTACAAAAAAGGTGAATAGATGTATAGAATTTTATATGCTTTTACAATATTTGGTATTTCATCAAGAGAACAAAGGAAAGAAAACAAAAATAAAGCCAAATTAAAAGATCACTCATTTGCAGACGAAAAAGTGTCATCTACGGTGTGCAGACAAACAGCGCTGTGAATTCACATAAGATGTCTATACCTTCCTTGGTCTATACTATATGCTGTCAGCTGTTTGCTTCATTTTCGTATTTTTTAATGATATTTAATAATATTGCCATTGTTTGTTTTCTTTTAGAACAAATATAACATTTTGTATGAATTATCCAAAACGTTGTAGTACACTGGTGTTCTATGCCGGACATCATCAGAAAAACTTGCAAGAGAGTGAAAATGGATTTTACTCTCCTTGCTAAAATTAGCAGGAATATCCGCGAACGCCATTCAGACCTAATTAACCATGAACCAATTTACAGATTTTAAACCAATTAAACAAATAAACACATTCATATTTTTTACTGGGAAAAAACTTGCAACTTCTCTATTTCTCAAATGTCAATTTTAATATCTCTAGCCCTCTTTTGCAGGATTTTGTTTCTTTTGCTTAAGTCTACCCGAAAGCCATCTAGTACCAATTTCAGCTTTTGATCCAATTGCAATAATATATTCATATATTTTACAACACTTCTAATTGACACTGTGACATAAATTGCACGTATGATTTGTTTGTGACTTAAAAACAGCTGGTAATTAAAACTTGCAACACACATTACACACAACGCAGATGAGAAAGAAGAAGAATTATAGTTAACTCTAACCACTTGTATAGTATTTCATAGATTTTTTTACATTTTGAAAGAAAACAAAGTTAATAAATCAATGAATAAAAGAGACAACAAAGACCAATTTATATAATGTTGTACGTTTAAACCCTCCCCCCACTAAAAACAAAAAAATGTAAAAATAAAACAACAAATAAATCCATTTATAATAAAATATAAATTCTAACCAAAATAAACTATACAAAAAGAATTTTATTAACATAAAAGAAGATAACATAAAAAATACTCAAATTTAAACGAAAATCTAAACTACGCTAAACTAAAATCTAAAAATCAGTCCCCTAAAGTAATGATAAAACATTAAAATAGTTGAAATCTAATGATTAATTTACAAAATGTTATATATAGAGAGTATAGAATTTAAACAAACGACAGTTAAACATGAATTATATTACAACTCAATAAGACGAAAAATGAAAGATCCCGAAAAATAATTGTAATAATAGAAATACTAGTAAAATTAGTAACTAACATGACAAAAAAAACACTACTATGTAAATTTTTAACCAATTTATTGTTATTTATTATTTAAAAGTAAAACTGTAACAAAAAAAAAGAAATAATAATAAGGTTTAAAAAGTGTTTTGCAAAAAGCTTTAAAAATTAGGGTGCCTAAATTTGCTAAAATTAGTATTTAAAAAATGAACTACACAAAAAATAAAACTAATTTAAACTGCAACACATATTACATAATAAATCGAATCACTCGAATTATTTATAGAGTAACTCTAACCGTGCTAACGATGCTCGATGAGAGACTACAATAATTATTTTTATTCTTAATCTCTGTATGAGTGATTTTTCATTTGGTCTTATGACTTATAATTAAACATTTCACTTAAATTATAATCTTTTGAGAGATGTCCAAGTTTTAGAGATTTCCCTGTATTTTTGTATTATTATGAATTGTAAAATTTATTCAATTCAATCATTTCAACACTGCTAATACATTTGTTAAATTGTGATACCGCAGACGATAGGATGTAATAACGAGTTGGCATGACTAAAACAATTACCTGTAATAATGGACTGAATAGTCTAAGTGAGCCTGAAACTAAATCGGACTGCCACTTTAACCTATAATAAACCTGTTTTCGTTTAGAATTGGAACATTTGTAGATCTGCTCATATAATTTTCCAGTAAATTCTTTTCTATTTAAGAAAAAACTAGGAGAGTAGTAAAATCCATTTTCTCCGAAGTATACCCGAAAGCCATCTTGTACCGCACGATTTGTTTGCGACTTAAAAATAGCTGGTAGTTATACGCCAACTCTTTAAAGTTGTTACTTGGAAAAATCTCCAGCAAAAACTTGCAACTTCTTTGCCTCTCAAATGTCAAATTTGATCTCTCTCTGGCTCTCTTTTCCTGGCTTTTTGCGCTAAACGAACGACTTCCAGTAAAAGTATGTGATAATTATTAAAAAACATTATCTTGTGTCGTTCCGGAACAAACTAGTTCGAATGAAAGGTTCACCAAATTGAACGACCGGTACTAGTTCCATCACTTTCACTCCTATAGTTCCACAGTTCCTTTTCTTATTTAATATCTCATTCCACTTTGGTCAGTTGTTTGACACCATCATATACAAAGACACTCTTTGAAAGAAGATTAAAAAAAGAAATTAATTCTGTTTAAAAATACATCGAGTACGGAATAATAACACTTTCAATTTGTTTTGGTACATTTTTAGCGGATAAACACAAACTTAATACCCACTTTAAAATCAAAACTAAATCTGTACAAACAGAATAAAATCATTGCAAATTTTATTATAACTTGATGGGGAATGATCCAATGCAACAATTGAAAATGTTTATTTTCTGTGAAATGAATTATGAAAGAAAAGTAACCGTGAAAAATTATCAATTTAGCGCGATAATGCCAACTTAATACTGGCATATAGTCGGTACTGCAGCTTTTTAATGGGATCGATAACAAATTTATCGATATTTTACTTACCTCCGACAATTCTTAGCATCCGGCCTTACACGGTCGGATAAACACTACGACAGAGGTTCGTCTATATGTTGTGTGTTCGTTCAAGTTTTGCCCTTAAGGTAAGTACTATGTTCGCTTTTCGCGTTGAAATTTTCGTGGTTACTTTATTAAAACAGTTCAATATAAAGCAGACAAATTAACTCAATTGATGCGTAGTTTCTTGTTCCTCTAGATTTCGGCAAGACTTTACAGGAATAAGTTTGTTTTCATTTATAATTTTGGTTATTTAAGGAAAAGTAATCGCGAAAATAAAGTGGTTTTCAACTCGAAAACCGAACTTAGTACCTACCCATACACTGCACGAACAAATATGATGACAACATGAAAAAATAAGGAGAAGCGTAAACATAAACAATGAATTTTAATGGGATCGATAACAAATTTATCGATATTTTACTTACTTCCGACAATTCTTAGAATCCGCCCTTACACCGTCGGATAAACACTACGACAGAGGTTCGACTATATGTTGTGTGTTCGTTCAAGTTTTGCCCTTACACTGCACGAACAAATATGATGACAACATAAAAATATAAGGAGAAGCATAAACATAAACAATGAAGATGTACGAAAAGTTATGAAGCCATGTTTTACTAAGAAAATGGAAGAAAACAATAAAAATCCGGGTATATGTGGCAATACAATGATTCCTGAAGTAATCCTACTTTACTACTTTATGAATTTCAAAATACTTCTTGCCTTGTTTGCCATTCAATGGGAGTAGAAGTACAGAATTTGCTACCCATCACTAATTTCATTGCAGAAATGCTCGTTTTTATGAAAATAAATTTGTTTTTGATAATGTTTGTCGAATATCCTCCATTACACGTAAAGATTTGTGCCTCCCAATCAGAAAAAAAATCAAAGTTGTTTTGATTTTATGCCAACACGTCCCCGCAACACGCGAACATGACCTTGTACTAACGGATTTGTCGCCGCAACGTGTTGTGTCGCAAGGTTTATCCGACCGTATAAGGTGCCCTTAAGATTCTTTACAAACACAGACGGCGCATATGGTAGCGATGGCGATTAAATCGAACTTTGAAATGGCAGAGATGATTATTTTGGAAATAGAATATAACGCTTACAATATCAACGTAGTTCTCCGTGATGATTCGATTGATTCAATACAACAATCTAGGATACATATTCACTCACACTAATTCGATCAAGTCCATTTGAAAATATTTTCCATTTTCCACTAAGAATACATAACGATTTTATATATCAATATTCAGCAGCAAATATGCCATATGCATATACCACTATATACAATACATTATCACTCGCATACATAGCCATAGATTCAACTCAAATTCCAAACAAATGAAGATCGATTCCTTTGAAATCCCCGTTAAGGCCAGTACTAAGTGAGTGTTTCACTAGTGAATACCAAATACCAAAAATAAGAAGAAATATACAGTTATTCAATTGTCCAAGGCATCAACTGAACAGATTTTCAACTTTTACAGAAACATAGTAAAGAAAAATAAACCTTGAAAACTTTTGATTCTCAATAGTGAAATACGATATTAATACTGGGGCCCTTACAATTTAAACTATAGAAATATAGGTAATGACACTTACTTAAACAATAACAGTAAATAAACAAGAACAATTAACAAAAACACTAAACAAAACAAATACTATTTAAATTATTAGTTAAATTAATTGTTATGGTTATTATAACTCAAAAACAAAAAATAAAAATAATATATCTTCACACAAAACAACTAAAAAGATCCCCTCGAAACGAAAAAGAAATAACAAAAACAAACATGACAACTGTAATTTAATAAAACCGGATGTAGAAGAAGACTAAAACACAAACTTAGATTCAAAATAAACCAAGAAAAACGGCTTTGTATAGCATTCAAAATGAATCGAATTCGAAAATTCCCGTAAAGCATGGAATACGAAGAATTTTCCCTTGGAAAAAGAAAAATATTCCAAAGCAAGAAAATCGTGTGAAAATAAATTAAATTAGATGTAAAATTATTATATTTATTTAAATAAATTAGTTTCATTAAATAATTTATGAAAAAAGAAAAAATCAATAAAAATGACATGAAAACAAAAAAAAAAGAAAATGAAAAATTTACACAAAAAAACAAGTGTATTTATTAAAGCATTGATTTTCTGGGTAAGTTAACTATTTTTAAGAGAACGCATGGAAATATGTTAAAAAATAGTACTGTAGAAAGTCGGGCGGACCGACTATATCATATCCCAAAACACCCTACAAAATGAATAAACCTACGTATTTGAGGGGTATTTTAAAAATAAGTATAAATTTGAATAAGATCGGGTAATAAATGGGGGTATACCTGAATTCGATATGAAGGAAGGGGTATGGTAATACAGTCGAAGCTTTGTTTAACGAATATCCCATTTAGCGAAAATCCAATTTAACGAACGTCCAAATTCTTAACGTTGAGTATTCTAAATAACGAACGGTTGAAAAAAATTTACGTTCGATTTTACGAAAATGCTTTTAATCTTAAGAAAATAAACCACACAAAATCAGCAATATTTTGAGATTTTGAGAATGGCTTAAGCCCTTAGGAAATGTCCACAAAGTACGACATTCCCAAAATATTTAGATAGATGGCAGCTCCGTTACGGGAAATGGATATACCCCAGGACCGGTATAGGACCAGTTCTGGTCGAAACGTATGGAAGGGACCGGTCACATTAACATGGGTTTGTCATTGACGGGGGTAAATTTACACTGCAGAACACGGCTTGGACTCATTCGAAAGTACATGACCTGGGAGAACTTAGTTGGACTAGACTGGTCATCCTGAACCAGTCTGGGACAAACCCATAGGAACCGCTATTATTTTGATCATCCTAATTGCACCAAACAGAAAAACTTTTGGAATATATTGACCCATAGGTAAGTCCAATAAAATTTAAAAAGCACAAGAGTTTAGAAATCAATAAATTATATATACGCCAAATTTTCGTAGGGTTGGCCTGTCGCTGTGACTTTTGCGACATACATTTACGACGGTATAATACGTATGTCGCAAAAGTCGTAAATCTAATGTAGAAACCCTATTTTTGAACAAAAAAATTATTATACCCTCCACCATAGGATGGGGGTATATTAACTTTGTCATTCCGTTTGTAACACATCTAAATATTGCTCTAAGATCCCATAAAGTATATATATATTCTGGGTCGTGGTGAAATTCTGAGTCGATCTGAGCATGTCCGTCCGTCTGTTGAAATCACGCTAACTTCCGAACGAAACAAGCTATCGACTTGAATCTTGGCACAAGTAGTTGTTATTGATGTAGGTATTGAAAATGGGCCATATCGGTCCACTCTCACGTATAGCCCCCATATAAACGGACCCCCAAATTTGGCTTGCGAATCGTCTAAGAGAAGCAAATTTCATCCGATCCGGCTGAAATTTTGTACATGGTGTTAGTATATGGTCTCTAACAACCATGCAAAAATTGGTCCACAACGGTCCATAATTATATATAGCCCCCATATAAACCGATCCCCCGATTTGGCTTGCGGAGCCTCTAAGAGAAGCAAATTTCATCCGATCCGGCTGAAATTTGGTACATGGTGTTAGTATATGGTCTCTAAGATCCATGCACATCGGACCATAATTATATATAGGCCCCATATAAACCGATCACCAGATTTGACCTCCGGAGCTTCTTGGAAGACCAAAATTCTGATTCAGTTCAAATTTGGTACGTGGTGTTAATATATATCCGCAAAAATTGGTCGAAATGGGTCCATAATTATATATACGCCCTATATAAATTGATCCCCACATTTGACCTCCGGAGCCCCTTGGAAGAGCAAATCTCATCCGATCCGGTTGAAATTTGGTACGTGGTGTTTATATATGGCTTCTAATATCCATGCCAAAATTGGTCCATATCGGTCCATAATTATATATAGCCCCCACATAAACCGATCCGGAGCCCCTTGGAAGAGCAAAATTCATCCGATTTGGTTGAAATTTGGTACGTAAGTTAGTATATGGTATCCAACAACCATGCAGGAATTGGTTCATATCAGTTCATAATTATATATAGCCCCCATATAAAACGATCCCCAGATTTGACCTCCGGTGCCTTTTGGAGAAGCAAAATTCATCCGATCTGGTTGAAATTTGATACGTGGTGGTAGTATATGATATTTAACAACTATGCCAAAAGTGGTCCATATCGGTCCATAATCATATATAGCCCACATATAAACCGATCCCGAGATTTGGTTTTGGAGCCTCTTAGAGGAGCAAATTTCATCCGAGTCAGTTGAAATTTGGTACTTTGTGCTAGTATATGGCCGTTAACAACCATGCCTAACTAGGTCCATATCGGTCTATAGTTATATATAGCCATCAGATAAATCGATCCCCAATCACACAAAAATTGGTCCATATCAAGTTCATAATTGTATATAGCCCCCATATAAGCGACCCCCATATTTCAATTCTGGCTCTCTTCTAATATATATCACGTGTAGACTAACTCACAATTTAGAAAACGATGTTAAGAAGTTTTAAGATACCACAACTCTAGTAATTCGATTGTGGATGACAGTCTTTCGTAGAAGTTTCTACGAAATCCATGGTGGAGGGTACGTAAGATTTGGCCTGGCCGAACTTACAGCCGTATATAAAGGGTGATACGGTCAAAATTTGGTCAATATAAACTTGACGTATTTCTTTCAATTTTGCATTTAAAAAACCTAAACACCCCTCATTTTGAAGGTGTGTGTATGTAGAGTGTTGCTCCTATTTTGATTTTGGAATTCACTCTCCAGTTGTCAAAATGCCGTCCAAGCAAGAAGAGCAGCGTATCAAAATTTTGCTCGCGCATCGCGAAAATCCGAGCTACTCGCACATAAAGCTGGCAAAAACGCTAAAAGTTGCCAAATCAACCGTTACATATGTAATTAAAGTGTTTGGGGAACGTTTGTCGACAGCCAGGAAGTCTGGCTCGGGGGGAATTCGAAAACCGGAAGCCGCTGAGACGACAAAGAGAGTTGCCGGTAGTTTCAAGCGAAACCTTAACCTCTCTCTCCGAGATGCCGCAAATAAGCTGGGTGTATCGTCTACAACCGTGCATCGAGCCAAAAACCAAGCCGGAAGTCGATAGACTTACAAGAAGGTAGTGACTCCAAATCGCGATGATAAACAAAATACGACGGCCAAAGCGCGATCCCGGAGGCTGTACACGACGATGCTGACGAAGTTTGACAGCGTGGTAATGGACGACGAAACCTACGTCAAAGCCGACTACAAGCAGCTTTCGGGACAGGAGTTATATACTGCAAAAGGAAGGGGAAAGGTAGCAGATATTTTCAAGCACATAAAACTGTCAAAGTTCGCAAAGAAATATCTGGTTTGGCAAGCTATCTGTAACTGTGGCTTGAAAAGCAGCATTTTCATAGCTTCCGGGACTGTCAATCAAGAAATTTACATGAAAGAGTGTTTGAATAAACGCCTGCTGCCTTTCATGAAGAAACACGGTTGTTCCGTACTGTTTTGCGCGGATTTGGCATCTTGCCATTACGGTAAAAAGGCCATTGAGTGGTACGCCGCCAACAACGTGCAGGTGGTTCCCAAGGACAAGAACCCTCCCAACACGCCAGAGCTCCGCCCAATTGAGAAATACTGGGCTATTGTCAAGCGGAACCTAAAGAAGACCAAAAAACTGCTAAGGACGAACAGCAGTTCAAGGCAAACTGGCTTTCTGCGGCGGAGAAGGTGGACAAGGTGGCTGTACAAAATCTGATGGCAGGTGTCAAGCGTGAGGCCCGGCAATTCGGATTTGGAAAAGCGAAAGCCTAACTGAATATTTTTCCTGAGTTTTATACTAATTGAACTTGAAAAAGAAATTTAATTTGATTTTTTAAATAAACGATTTCACCGATTTACACGCGTTTTCCCTTGACCAAATTTTGACCGTATCACCCTTTACTTGTTTTTATTTTAATTTAGTTTAGTCTGCCGATAAAAGGGATATAAAAATTGAAAACTTAACTAGCTTTACATCTCGCATTGGCAACTTCAAACTATTCGGGTTTTGCGTGGTTCATAATGTTCATCCAAACTTTCGTTGCATCAGCGAATGACTAGCTAGAGTATTGACAATTTTTAATAAGTATGGAAATTGGCCCTAATATGACAAAAAGTGAATTTTTAAAATTCACTCTTAAGGTGGGTATTAAGTTCGAGTTTAGCCGCTAAAATCGTCATTTTCACGATTTTTTTTTCTTTGTCAAAATTTTATTCCTATAGAAAATTTTGTCAAATTTTATTTCTATAGAAAATTTTGGCAAAATTTTATTTCTATAGAAAATTTTGTCAAAATTTTAATTCTATTGAAAATTTTGTCCAAATTTTACTTCTATAGAAAACGTTGTCAAAATTTTATTTTGTAAAAATTTTATTTCTATAGAAACATTTCGAACATTTATCCCAAAACTTTAAATTTATCTTCGAATACGAAAATACCAACTCTTATTGGAAAATACTTTACAAAAATATAGAGTCCTTTAGAACATTTTCTTCAAGTTGAGTTTTTCTGCGGCTTTTTTGCACGGGAAATAAAATTAGGATTTTGTAGAACAGCCATATATCGGGCTGGAAGACATTGGCATGTTAAATTTGTGGTTCGGGACAAATATTTATGTTAGCCAGTTAAGCGTATACATATCCCAGGGTCCATTTAATTAAAAAAAATGTTTTAACTAAATGTAAATTACTAAAAAGGGAGGCTTGTTCACAAATGTTATTGCATAATCAAAAAATACTAATTGTTTTTAATGTTTGAAGTTATATAATGTGTACCATTTTACTATTGTCCATTTGACCGGAGTGAATTTATAGTTTTATTTGGATTAGCAGAAAATTTCAGCAAACTACTGACTTTTCTACAGTATGTCACTGTTCCAAAAGAACCGATTGTTTGCTGTTCTACCAAAAAAAAAAAAACTGCTAAAACAGCAGCATTTTGTTTGCTGAAACAAAAACAGACTTTTTTCTATGAGTGTATATAATTCGATTTCCCTCCCGTTGGTGTCATAAAACTGCATTAAAACTAATTAGTATGTGGGCAATTTGAAATTAGCAACGTGCTGGGCCGCGTGTTAGAAAAGATTCCCAGCGGAAAGAATTCACAAAATGTCAATTTTAAACTGATAATGGGATGCAAACTAAACTGACTATGTGATGCACATTTTCATCCAGAAGTTGTTGATATGGAAAAATATCAAGTTTTTTAATAATTTTAATTGGTTGCACTTTGAAATTATTCTGGAAACTTTCTTGTCGATAAGTCATTCATTTTCCATCGGTCATCGGTCAGCTTCTTAATGTTTGCAAGAATGTAACATCCAAAGATTTTACTTTTCTTCAAAGAGATTTAATTTTACTGACTTCTCTAAAGTGTTAATTTAATTTTTCATATTGACTTACCAATTATTATAAACTATTTGAAGCAGTTCCAGTTAATTGTCCAACATTTTTTCATCGGTCAGCTTTTTACTGTTTTCAAGAACTTAGAACGTAGTGACTTCTTTCTCTGGTTGGTTCAACAGAAGGAAATAATCGAGAAGGTTCAGCGGTTAAAACTAGAAGTGCCGATATGTAATAGGTACTTTTAGTTAATGCGGTATCACAATGGACTGAATAGTCTAAGTGAGCCTAAATTTTAATCGGGCCGTCACTTTAACCTAACCTAGTGACTTCTTTAAAGTCCATTTCATCCTCATCGCTACCACAGAAACACAGTGATTGTTATTCAGATATTTTACAGACCCATCCATCGAGAATAAAAACACTGACTGACGCTGCAACATGGTACTTGCCACTTGTAAATCAACATCATTCTTTTATTAAGGTGAGTATTAAGTTCGAGTTTAGCCGCTAAAGTGAAAACTAAATCAACATCAACATCTAAACAATCGTGTTTTGCTTGACCACAATGATTCTTTTACAACTACCTTAAAATGCACTTTTTCTGATTGTTTGAAGGGGCTCTTATTGGCGTCGTTCTAAATTTATTAAAAAAGGCACCTAATAATTGCACTCATACGATACGTTTTTGACGGCCCTTTTCCGACGAGTTTTGGATGTCGTATACGATTGTTTTCGACGTGGTGGGGATTCTCAAAAGAGCCGTCAAATTCAAAAAATGTTGACAGCAGTGATGCCATGCCCCTGCCAACATTTTTTGAATTTGGGGGCGCTTCAGAGAATCCCCACTACGTCGAAAACAGTCGTATACGATATCCAAAACTCCTCGGAAAAGCGCCGTCACTATTGAGAAGTTGTACCACGCCAAGTAACTACAAAAAAGTATCGCATGAGTGCAATTGTTAGGAGCCCTTCTGGATACATTTAGAAGGACGCCAATAAGAGCCACTTCAAACAATCAGACAAAGTGCATTTTAAGATAGTTGTAAAAAAATCTATCAATGTATGGTCCAAGAGGGCTTAATTGATTAAATAAATGTTTGAATTTGAATTATAATCATTGTGGTCAAGTAAAACACGATTGTTTAGATGTTTATTAATTTTATGAAACATTTATAAATTCTCATAACTATAACATTTATACGGCTATCACATCACATTTAACACATTTTTATGCATTAATAAGAGATTGATGTTGAGTTACAAGTTGTAAGTTAAATGTTGTAGCGTCTATCAGCCAGTACTTTTATTCCCAATGGAGGCAGCGTGTCTGGAAAATATTTGAAAAACTATCACTTTATTCCATTTGGAAAGTCAAAAATTGTTCACCAATTTACTTTTAACAATTTTAAGCGTAATAACTATGTTTTCAGCACTTTATTTTCGTTTTCATTGAAATAAATTATAATAAGCCAGTTGCGCTTGGTGTTTCGCAAAATATAAAATGGCTCTTGTGACAATAGTGATGGCAAAATACTTTCATGCGAATAGTGATGGCAAAATACTATCACAGTTGGCGATTGTTGCAGTGTCACTTACGAGTCTGTGGTAGCGATGAGGATGAAATGGAACATTGAAATGCTGGCAGGGGCGTAGGGAAAATCCTTTTTTGTAGGGATTTTTTCCTAAAATTACATCGGTAGGGAAAAAGGACAGATCTTTCATTTTTCTACAAATGTAGGGAATTTTTCCAATTTCCATATTTTACTACAAGAAGAGTACTTTTCCTTAATATTCCAGATATTTGAAGATCCAAAATATATGGTAGTCAAAGCTTCAACTAATGGAATACGTGATTCACCGTTAACGATGTTATTGTAATGATTTTATTTAGAAAAGTTCAAAAGATGTTTTTGCATTGGTATTTAATTACAAATGTGTAAATAGATTTCATTTGCAGGAATAAACGCTTCCATTAAGGTTCATAAACAGGTGATGGCATCGTCAACTTGGTGCCTCTCAATATTTTCTAACACAAAGATCACTTGCAGTGCATACGCGGATTCGTGTATATAAATGTAGGATTACATATTATTACAATACTTATAGCCTATTGGACAAGAAGATTAAGGAAATTAGTACTATTAAGTTACTGAGAAGAACTTGTTCAATAAGCTCGAATAAGTATTGTAATAATATGTAGTTTAAATGACTTGGACATTAAACACTCCTGCATTGGTGTCATGCGCTTTACAGACTATCAGTTATTCCGGACGACATTTCCATTACATTGTGCACATTATAAGTTAAGTCCGAAGGCATAATCGATACTGCTGCATGTTTATGGGATCGATAACATATTTACCGATTATTTAGTCATCGCCGACAAGTCGTATCGATCCGACACATTGTAAGATTCTTTACAAACACCGACATTCCGTCCGGAATAACTGATAGTCTGTGCAGCGCATCAGGCTAACATAAAAATAGTAAATGTAGGATTTTTATTCCGTAATATTTTCAAAAACTGCTTTACAACTGTTACATTCACAACAGTTTTTAATGTTTTAGGAAAATGTCGTCTAGTGAAGAAAATAACATAAAACCATTCCAACAAAATTTAGAAAATAGCCTTTTTGACCAAATTGGCTCACTGTTGACTTAAAGGGTTGGCTAGAGGCGGTCGAAAATGACGATTTGAAATACCAATGCTTGTGGCAAGTTCGTAATTTGCAGAAATCTGACCTGAAGAAACACGCGGCTATTAAAGTCCACAAGAAAAATGTTGGTAGTGTTAAAAATGAGCAATGACGTTGCAATGTTCGAAATCCGAATAAAAATGTCATATTATTGAATTCAATATAAAATATTTGTTATTTTCTTGCCAAATTTGTTTGAATTTAGTACCGTAGGGAAAAAAATTTTGGGCGTAGGGAAAAAGGGAATTTTTAGGAGCCACGTAGGGAATTTTCAAAAAACTTCCTGGCATCACTGGTTGACAGGGTTCATTGTAATAAGCTAAAATACAGCGATTTTAGGGACAACTTTTAAACAATTAACTTTTCGTTGACTGAAAACTAACTAACTTGTAGTTAGTTAAAAAATAACTAAATTTAAAGCAATGCAGAGTTGGGCATCGCCATGTTAAAATAGTTAGTTGACTCCATATAAAATCAATCCAAATGTCAACCACTACTACTTGAGAAATGACTAGCTTTAAATTAATTTAAAGTTAACTGCTTGTGCGACGGGGTGGGTACTATGTTCGAGTTTAGCCGCTAAAGGTAAGTACTTTTCAAGTTGAAATTTTCGCTGTTGCTTTATTAAAACAGTTCAATATAAAGCAGATAAATTAACTCAATTGATGCTCAGTTTATTGTTCCCTTAAATTTCGGCACGACATTATGGGAATGTGTTCCCTGCCAGCATTTTAAAGTTCCATTTCATCCTCATCGCTACCACAGACTCGTAAGTGACACTGCAACAATCGCCAACTGTGATGGGGGAAGCGTATGAAAAAGTATGAAATGTACATGAAAGTATTTTGCCATCACTATTGTTAGAAGACCCATTTCATATTTTTTGAAACACCAAGCTCAACTAGCTTCTTATAATTTATTTAAATAAAATCGATCATGAAATGCTGAAAACATAGTTATTTTGCTTAAAATTGTAAAAGGTAGAGGATTTTTGAGTTTCCAAATGGAATAAAGTTATTGTTTTTCAGATATTTTACAGACCCGATGAATCCTTAGAGAATAAAAACACTGACTGATAGGCGCTGCAACATGGTACTTGCCACTTGTAAATCAACATCATTCTACTATTAAGGCCGGTATGCACCTCTAGGCAAAAATTTCATTCCCATAAGAAATGCATTGCTATTTATGCTAACGAAATTTTCGGTAGCGTTCAATTTCGTATTTAGAATATTTAGGAATATTTAGAACATATATAAACAATTTTTAAAAGCGATTAGCTGGTATAAAATTTGTGTACACAGCCCTGTTTTTTTGTTGTAGACTTAAATAAATTTTTGCTACCAAAAATTTCGCTAGAGGTGCATACCGGCCTTTAAGAAAAACATCATATTAAATCCCAATAAACACAGGATGAGCGTTTTTCAAATGCAACAACTTTTCAGTTTGAGGGTAAATATAATTTTCAACATAAATTCAACTTGACTTGAAACAGCTCATCTTCAATACATCTTCAAATTGTTTGCGAACTACTTCCAATTTGCCAAAATGTTGACGAAATCTTTGAAAAGGTGTTGACGATAATATGAGAAAACTGAAAGGTGTTGAAGATAAGACAAGTACTCGTTACTGACTAATTTTTTGAGTACTCGTTACTAGTAAAAGAGTACTCAATATCTTCAATGCCAGTTTTTTTCTTCTGACGGTAAGTAAGTTGGCGGTTTGGAAGTAAAATTCTTGACTTCTTGGAAAATATTAATTGAAGTTTTCGAAAATCGTTTTATCAGTTAAAATAACACGGAAAGGATATATGGCTTCACCTTTGAACAAAGTGAAAAATTTATCTGATTTCTTAAAAACGTTTGCATTTGAAAAAATAATGTCGTTGACTTCAGCTGGTTCAATCCAATTGTTTTCAGAGAAGGTACCCAAGCTTATTCAAAAACCCTTGGAAAATTTCAACATTGGGTCTCACGATAAAAATGATCGCTAAATATTTTCATCCACTGTCAATGGTGGAAAATGGTGGATTTAAAAAGTTTGCAAATTGAAAGCATCAGTAATACACAATGCCATTTAGATATACCCTGACGAAAAAATACCAAATAGTGAATACGAAATTGGCTCTAAAAATTTGAATGATTGGTGAAAATCTTTTTCTAACGAGACCCATATATCTACAACACCACATTTTATAACACTAGAATAAAACTGGATAATGTAATTTGCTTTTCTATACTGTTTAAAAAAGAGGAAGATATTATTAAAAAGTGCCCACAATGTCTTTTTTAATTTTTTTACAAAAGTAACGAGTAGTCAAAAGTAATCAAAATTTACAACACTAAACACTACCCTAAAATGCAACGAAAAACCATGTGGTTTTCAATACTTATTTGTGCAACGAAGTTCGTGGTCAATTGCAAGAAATTAAAAAAAACCGAATATTTTAGACAAATAACCAAATAGTTTATAAAAATAGGTAAGTGAAAATAAAAAATTAAATAAAACTTTAAGGAAGTCACTAAATGTATGTCTCTTTGCAGAAAAATAAAATTATGGATTCTACGTTCTTGAAAACATTACAAAGCTGACCGATGAAAAAATGGTGGACAATTAACTGGAACTGCTTCAAATAGTTTATAATAATTGGTACGTCAATATGAAAAATTAAATCAACACTTTAGAGAAGTCACTAAACTTAAATCTCTTTGCAGAAAACTAAAATCTTTGGATGCTACAGCCAAAGAAATTTGCTAGTAAGGACAGCAGAAAAGTCTGCTAAAAAAGGGACAGAAGTCGCTGTTTGCTGAAATAGCAAACATTTCCTGCTATTTTTTAAGCTCGTCTACACTAAATCATGTTTTATTTTGGCTGAAGCAAATAAAAATATCAACTTAGGAGCTATCCTAACATAATTAAAACAATATTTTATGAAAATCTATAGTAATTGATTAAAAATGTGAATATTTATCGAATTGAGGCATAATAGCAAACAAAATGTTTGCTGATCGTATTTATGAGCTTGTAAATATATTACAGGGCAAAAATATACCAAAAATTACTTTTAATTCTTAAATATGCTTTGGGGAAAAAATTACAACCTAAAAATTTTGTAATTTGTTATTCATTAGGCCCTGAAGTACAAAAAATATAACAGCAGACATCGACTGCTGTTATTTGCAGACCTTTTTCTATAAGTGTACATTCTTGCAAACATTAAGAAGCTGACCAATGAAAAATGAGTGGCTTATCGACAAAAAAAAAAGTTTCCAGAAACATTACAAGTGCAACCAATTAAAATTGTTAAAAACAACAAATTGTTGAAATCAACATCTTCTGGATGAAAATGTGCATCACATCGTCAGTTTGATTCATATGCTATTATCAGTTCAAAATGTATATTTTGTGAATTCCTTCTTCTGGAAATCAATTCTAACACGCGGCCCAGTACGTTCCTAATTTCAAATTGCCCGCATGTTAATAAATTTTAATGCTGTTTTATGAAACCAAAAGGAAGGAAATCGAATTATCAATGCAAAAGTGTTTACTAATAATGTTTAAGATATTTAAAGTTTTGTTGTTTGTTTTTTTTTTTTTTTTGTTCTTATTTGTTGATATGTTTAATAAGATTATTATTTATCAATTGGTATTGTAGTGTATTATGTAGTGCAGTATTTTATTATATAATTTGAAGTGGGGATACCATTCATACAAATTTAGGTTGAAAAGTATTTGCAACGATGTTAATTTTGAATTTGACTCGCATCGAAAATTGTTTGACAAATTATTGAGTAGCGATGCATTTCAATTTGAGGATGACACTTGAGATATTATTGCTAATGTGTTGAATTTCACTGTTGAGGGTAGTGTCTGTTTTTTGATGAGAACGCGATTTTCTCAACAATTTCTCAACTTGAATGTTACCCTAATCCTTTGGAAATATGTTTGAAAAATTGTTGAAATTTAGCATTTTTCAAGCGTTTGTGTTTATTGGGATTTATAAGAATTTATAAATGTTTAATCAAATTAATAAACATCTAAACAATCGTGTTTTAACTGACCACAATGATTATTTTACAACTATCTTAACATTCACTTTTTCTGGTTGTTTGAAGGGGCTCTTATTGGCGTCGTTATAAATTTATTAAAAAAGGCACTAAATAATTGCACTCATGCGATATTTTTTTGTAGTAACTTGGCGTGGTACAACTTATCAATTGTGAGGGAGCTTTTCCGACGAGTTTTGGATGTCGTATACGATTGTTTTGCAAAAAATTATGGTAAAATTTTTATTTATAAGAATTTATAACTGTTTAATCAATGTTTATTTTCGATGAAATGATTTATTAAAGAAAAGTAACCGTAAAAAAATGACCAATTTAGCGCGATAACGCCAACTCAATACTACCCTTTAGATTGCATTTGGAAAAGACTCAGTACAACCCTTTAGATCGCATTTGAAAAAGACTTGTGTCTTTGCTTATTGGGGTAGGATACCATTTTATGCCACATTGGCAACAATGTACTTAACAGCTGCTCGCAAGTATTCGGTATCTCAATGTATATACCGTACATCACAAATCAGGTGACTACGTACAAAAAAAAAAAAATAAAAACATGAACATGTCGCCCCGAAACAATGATGATCCTACCGAGAATTCACAACAAAATGTCCAAGAAGAGGATATCCAAGGTAATGAATATGCCGCGAAGTATATGGCTCCAACAGTGAAAATATTTCTTCTCTCCGTTTAGAAATGGAGGCTGTAAACAACAGTCTGGACGAGTTGAGCTCTGCTTTGGATTTCTTTGAGCAACGAACTGACAACATCATTGAACAGCTTAAGGAATTGCTACATTCGAATAGGGAAATAAGACAGGAACTGGCAATGGAAAAAGCTACGAAAGGCGTGGATAATATGAATATGGAAAACAAAGAAACCTGATTCATTGGTCTTTGTTGCAATTAAAGAACATTGCAAACGGGTTGCCAAAGAAGTATTATACAAAGGTGTTTATTTCGTTAATTATTGGTAATATACATAAAGTACCTTAGTTGCATCTGTCATTGTTTGTACATGGTAATACAGTCTAAATTTATAATATAAATCTAATATAACATCATTTCCTTTTTTGGCGCAATAGCTGCTTACTAGATATCTCAAATAATTTCTTGTTTATGTGACGCAGTCTATTAACTTCTTGTCGCAACGAATTCAGTTCTTCATTATGGTTGGTTATTGACGCTGTGGGCATAGCCGCTACTAAAGAGGTATTAACACATGTACTACTAGGTTGTTTAGAGTATGAGTTGCTATAGCTACTATCCTCATCAAATGTATTGTGGTTGACCATTATTTCTATTGGCATTTCTTCAGCACCTTCAGGGTCGATCATTCGTTTTAAATTTGCCGCAAAAACTAGAGGTTGTTTATGTTCTGGATTGAAAATGGCAGGATTTGTAAGCTTTAGGTGTAGATTGGTTATAGCACCTTTGAATGCTAATGTCTTTATCAATTGTCGACTGGAAATATTCCACACTAGCACATTGTTGTCACTCCCACCCGAAACAAGAGTCTTGCCATCCGCCGAAAGAGCCAAACAATTTACTGTGCAAGGTTTCGTGTGGCCTACAAATTGTTTAGGAGCCTCCTCGAAATGATATTCCTAAAAGTAGGAAATTTTTTTTTAAATTTTAACGTAAAATTGAAATAAGTCTCTCCTCACCTTAACCCTTGGCATATCGTTAACAAAGAAATCAAAAATACTTCCGGAATTTGTTCCAACAAAAACTTGTGTTTCTAAAGCATTTACCGCAACACTTTGTAGTCCTTCTGCGAAGACTACACTTAATAGCAATGTTCCACTATTTAAATCATAGATTTTACAAGAGCGATCCAAAGATACGGTAAACATATATCCTCTTAAACCGCCTGTGCCCACGTAAACATCTGTGACTGGCAAGCCATGATCATTGAATGTATAAAGTGGTGCGAGATTTTCTTCTTGAGCCACTACTCTAGCCAGATTCCAAACCAAAACTGCACCATCTTTGCCGCAACTTACGAAGTGAGATCCGTCACTGGTAAACTTCACACATGTTACTGTTTGATAGTGCTTCGACAAGGTATTCATCATACGACCAGTAAGTACATGCCAAACATAAAGAGTTTCCTGTATGCCAGCTACCATGTATGTTGCATCGGGCGACAATGCCAAAGCCGATACTGCTCCAGCCACAACAAAACGTATGGCTGTCATTTGTTCTTGTGCATTAATTGGCCATACATGCAGCAATGGTTTAGTCAGATTTCCAGCCACCAAGTATTCTGAACCTACAATGGAAAGCGTATGTGATGCTGCCCCGCCGCCACCGCCTTTGTAATTCATAAGATTTGTTCCTGTACGATAATCCCATACAGAGCACGATAACTGGTTGTCATTTGAATTACTAACAAACAGAACTTCTAACACATTGCTGCTAGACATGACGCCAGCCTATTATTTAAAAAATGATAATTGTAAAAGCTGTTGTAGACAATATGAGATGAACACGTGTGTTTGTTTTGATTCTTCTTCTTTTTCTTCTGCAAAACTGTTCGATGCGACTAATGAATAGCTGTAGTCAGAGAATGATTGCAAAATGTGTAATTTTTCCACTAGATGGCACTGAAATAAAACAAAAGTCCCGTATGGAATACGTTGGCAATTCGAAAATATTGTGGAAATTAAAAAAATTCATTGTTTTGCAGAAAACTAAAATGTCAATTATAAGTGTAATGAAAACTATGAATATGTTTATTCTTTTAAATGGTTTAATGGGCGGACATTTCTACTAATTTTAGCAAATATAGTCACCTTTTTAAGGTGGGTATTAAGTTCGAGTTTAGCCGCTAAAATCGTGAATTTTTCACTAAAGGGAAAACTAAATCAGTCAAAAAGGCATTAAGTTATACATATTTGTTGCAGATTTCATTATAACTTGATGGGGAATAGCCCAAAGCAAATTTCCACAATGTTTGTATTCCGTAAAATGGATTATTAAAGAAAAGTAATCGTGAAAAAATTACGATTTTAGCGGCTAAACTCGAACTTAATACCAACCTTTAGCAGCTAAAGTGAAAACTAATAAATTTTGCAACAAATATGTATAATTTTATGTCATATAATAATCCATTTTAAAGAATACAAACTTTGTGAAAATTTGCTTTGGGCTATTCCCCATCAAGTTATTATACAATTTGAAACAAATATGTATAATTTTATGTTTTTTTTACTGATTTAGTGTTCGCTAAGCTCGAACGAAAAATCTAAATGAAATCTTTAATCTCATTTTTTATTTTGCGAATCATGTATCTAGCACTTGAAGACTATGCTATACGCCTTTAAATCTGATCTCTCATTTTCAGAGC
The DNA here is from genome assembly GCF_050003625.1 of Haematobia irritans. Taxonomy (NCBI): domain Eukaryota; kingdom Metazoa; phylum Arthropoda; class Insecta; order Diptera; family Muscidae; genus Haematobia; species Haematobia irritans. The sequence goes on along the minus strand of NC_134399.1, from coordinate 71,013,181 downwards.
ATAATGCCTCCTCTTTCCCACATTATCTTTTATATTGCTTATTAACATCTCTGTGAGCCGGGACAGTGACACTTTTTTGACATACTGTCATTATCGTAAACAATATTTTGTTTTTTGTTTGGTGCAGTCAAAGTTATTACTACAAATCAAGTAAAGATGAGTTCACAGGCACCTCAAAAAATAAATTTGCCCGATGAGGAATTGGATTGGATACAAATGCGAATTGAAAGTGGGCCTGTGTTCCCAGAAACTACCAAAGAGAAGATGATGCGAAAAATAAAAGAAAATCCCTTGGTTCCTATTGGTAAGGAGCAATTGTACTTATATAAGAAAAATACAATTAATAAATTTCGATGTTTTTACTGTAGGATGCATAGCAACAGGATCTGCACTGTGCTATGGTTTGTATAATTTCCGTACCGGTAACCGTAAAATGTCTCAAATGATGATGAGGGCACGTATTGCTGCTCAAGGGTTCACAGTTGTTGCCTTAATTGGAGGTGTCGTTATGACGTACGGAAAGAAGGATAAATGAAAAGTGATGAAATCATTTTTGTTAACATATAATATAGGTTTCGCTCCATAGTCTCTTGTTTTTAATTTTGAATATAATTTGTTTTTGGTATTTTGTAAGGTATACAAATTAATAATTGTTATGTCAAGACAAAAACATTTTTTTTTATAATCTAATCAAACATTGTGTAATTACATGCTTTTTTTACGCAGCCTATTCCAACAATGTCTTACGAATATGAAACACTTCGAGGGATTCGGTAACGTATCTATTATGGAGTATTCGAAGCCACATACAAATGCATAGGTTAGTCTCCAATCTTTAAAAATTATCTGTTAGGGATGATTATTTGTTGACACATTGCTAATGGAAATGTTTCTTTCATATAAAATGTACAGTGCAACCTCAACAGGTGTTGATACCCATGGTGGCCAATATATTGTCCGCATTTGGGAGATGTCCACAGATGAGAGTTTAATTGTAATGTGATTATATTGCATACATATACATTTCTATTTAAGTGCCAAAGATATGCCGAATCATGAAGAAAGCGAGCGAAATATTACCATTACCCTTCCAACATTTTTTGGATTTGTAAACATATATGGGTCTCAACATCAAGTTGGAAAACACGCATAGGCGTCGTATCTACATTTTGTCTAAATGTCAGTCGAAAGTTACTAAACTGAAGGGTTGTCAGAGGAACTTTAAGTAAATCTGTAAAAGCAGTATACAATTGTTGTTGTAACAGTTTTTAATGTAGTTTCATCCATTTTATTCTATGCTTGTGTAGTTCAGCTGGTAGCCAGATCAAGGAACTCTGCGACAAGGATGGGGTGTGTCCAGAGTGATCTGGTAGTGAGACGGGTAGGCTTAGCTGGGCAAGCAAAAAGGTGACGAGTGTCATGTGGCCCTTGATTACATATGGGACACACGTCTGCTACTCTGCTATCAATCACTGATAAGTATGAATTGAGGCGGCTGCACTTGCCTGATCTTAGTTGGGCCAAAACTACCCTTGCCTGCCGTGGGAGGTCTCTCTCCTCCGGTGCTATGGGCGGCAGCCGGACTCCGAGAACAGGATTAACCTTGTAGCTTCTCACCGCTTCAGCTACAGTATCCTCATGAATCCTGTTCAGACCTGTCTGGTATGCTGCCTGATCTAGAGGCTCTCTTTTGTAACGCCGGATCTCGGGCTCTAGAAGGTGAAGATCAACCCTTACATTCCACAAGATGGTGATTCGGATGACAACTTCGATGGCAACCCAAGAGGTACTGCTTTGACATGTAGTTGTGTCGACGCACTGGGATGATCTTGGTCTCCGCATAAAGGTGATCCAGGGGTGTACTGCGGAGACATCCTGTTGCGGTTCTAATGGCAGCGTTCTGACAGGTCTGTATGTTATTCCACTATGTATCGCTCGTTTGAGGTGTCCACACTGGCGCTGCATAGTTTACCACTGACCGGCCAATTGCCTTATATGTAGTTAACAAGGTTTCTTTGTCCGCACTCCAAGTGCTGCCGCCAAGCGACTTGAGGAACTTGTTTCTACCGCGGAGCTTATCACAAATTGCAGTGGCATGGGCGGACGACTTATAAAGGCTGTCGAATGTGACCCCGAGAATCTTGGGGTAATTTGTTGTCGGAATTGTTTCGCCATCGGCTCTGACATTCAACTGCCTGCGTACTTCTGCCGTCCATGTAGTGAATAGTGTGGCTGAGGATTTGGTGGGAGATATCCTCAAATTTCTTGCAGTGAAATAACTGGTAAAATCAGCGAGGTAGACATTTAATCGATCGCAAATGTCATCAACAATGGGCCCGGATGCCATGATTGTGCAATCGTCCGCATAAGACACAATCTCGACGCCGTCAGGAGGGTGTGGAATCGAGGACATATATTGTAACTATAAAATGTATAAAATTGTAACTTTTTTGGGCAAATTTTTTATAACCTGATGGGGAATCACCCAAAGCAATAATTTAAAAAGTTTATTTTCTTTAAAGCGACTTATCAAAGAAAAGTAACCGTGAAAAATGGCAATTTTAGCGGCTAAACTCGAAATCAATACTCACCTCTAGCCGCTAAAATCAAAACTACATACTTGTTGCAAATTTTATTATAACTTAACGGGGAATAACCCAAAGCAAATTTTCACAAAGTTTGTATTCCTTAAAATGGATTATTAAAGAAAAGTATTCGTGAAAAAATGAGGATTTTAGCGGCTAAAGGTGGGTATTAAGTTCGTGGTAATTCCGAAACGTGCGTCCATCCAACCATCTTGCTGTCTATAGGGCTTTGCCCAAATAAATTTGACAAACATTATTTACCTCTGTTGGTTAAGCTCCACTTGTAGTTTAGTCAATACATGGTTTTAAGCTGAAATAAAAAACAACAACAATGATTAAAGAAAAAAAAAAACAACAATAACAAAACAAAACGAATGAAAATAAAATTTTGACAAAATTTATTATAGAAATATAATTTTGAGAAAATTTTCTATAGAAATAAAATTTTGACATTTTCTATAGGAAAAAAATTTTTGAGAAAATTTTCTATAGAAATGAAATTTTGACAAATTTTGTTATAGGAATAAAATTTCGGCAAAATTTTCTATAGAAATAAAATCTTGACAACATTTTCTATAGAAAAATAATTTTGAGAATATTTTCTATAGAAATAAATTTTTGACAAAATTTGTTATAGAAATAAAATTTTGTCAACACTTTCTATAAAAATAAAATTTTGAAAAAATTTTCTATAGAAATAAAATATTGACAAAATTTTTTATAGAAATAAAATTTTGACAAAATTTAAATAAAACTTTCTATTGGAATAAAATTTTGACAACATTTTCTATAGTAATAAAATGTTGGCAAAATTTTGTAAAGAAATAAAAATTTGACAAAATTTTGTGTAAGAATAAAATGTTGAAAAAATACGATAGGAATACAATTTTGACAAAAATTTTTATAGAAATAAAATTTTGATAAAATTTTGTATAGGAATAAAATTTTCCGTAGAAATAAAACTTTGACAAAATTTTCTTAGAAACAACATTTTGACAAAATTTTCTATAGATATAGAATTTTCGTTTTGTTAAAATGTTCTTTTTGAATCAGGAAGTGGTGCAAAATTGACACAGAAGCGATGAATTGAACATGGGATTGTCATGGGACGGATGTCCTTCATTTCAACAACCGTTACACTGAATTTGCATCGCTTCTTAAGGTGTGAAGTGTATCCAGTGTTTCGGATGTGAATTTAGAAATTTTGTGATATTTTGACGAATAAATAATTTTAAAATTTTTTTTATGATGTTTAATGCATTCCAACGCTTGTCTGGAACGTTTGACATCAAATATTTTAAAAAATTCGCAATTTTTCTAGAAAGGATTTAGCATTTTTTCGGCAAAATATAAATAATTTGAACTATTTTATTAATTCTTAATCTGTTTTTAACCTATTTGAAACAATAACATTTTAAATTTCCAATTAAAAATATGAAAAAAGCGTCGTAGTCGTAGAAAACTGAACAATAGATTTTTCAGTCGATAAATTTTTGTTTTATGTGTCAACAAACGTTTCCTTTCTTTTGGTTATAGAGTTTGATGGAGATCCTATGTATTGCTCAAGACACGAGGCATTGTCAAACATGGTTTTGTAATTGGTAAATTTGTCCAAAATTTTGATAAATCTACAGAAAGTAGAAATACAATTTTGAGAAAATTTTCTATAGAAATAAAATTTTGACAACATTTTCTATAGGAACAAAATTTTGAGAAAATTTTGTATAGAAATAAAATTTTGACAAAATTTGTTATAGAAATAAAATTTTGACAAAATTTTCCATAGAAATAACATTTTGAGAACATTTTCTATATAAATAAAATTTTGAAAAAAATTTCTAAAGAAATAAAATGTTGACAAAATTTTTTATAGAAATAATATTTTGTTTGGCTCGATTGGCAACCGTGAACCCATGTTGCTCGCGCACGTATCACTTCCAAGCAAATGATACAGGCCACAATCATACTTATAGGAAAATGCACAAGGGTCAATTGTGACTGGTACCAGTCTTCCAAGAAATCATGAAAGCCAACCGCCGAATACGGATCACTCTTCACCACGACAATCCGAGTTCATGGCTCGAACGACTGTATTTTTGAGCACTCAAAACATTGATTGGATGGGTCATACGCCGAATATATATTCCCGCACGTGAACATAATGAGAAGTCAGAATACATGTTTTGGAGATATCTCCTCAATCAGAGTAAGATCTTAATGAGGAATAGTTTGAAAAAAAAAAAAACAAGTATATACGGCCGTAAGTTCGGCCAGGCCGAATCTTATGTACCCTCTACCATGGATTGCGTAGAAACTTCTACGAAAGACTGTCATCCACCAATTTCAACTCACATGGTTATTAAATATCATATGCTACCACCACGTACCAAATTTCAACCAGATCGGATGAATTTGCTTCTCCAAAAGGCACCGGAAGTCAAATCTGGGGATCGGTTTATATGGGAGCTATATATTATTATGGACTGTTAGGAACCAATTCCTGCATGGTTGTTGGATACCCTATACTAACATCACGTACCAAATTTCAACCGAATGGGAAGAATTTTGCTCTTCCAAGGTGCTCCGGAGGTCAAATCTGGGGATCGGTTTATATGGGGCCTATATATAATTATGGACCGATATCGACCAATTTTTGCATGGGTGTTTGAGGCCATATATTAATATCACGTACCAAATTTCAAATGAATCAGATGAATTTTGGTCTTCTAAGAGGCTCCGGAGGTCAAATCTGGTGATCGGTTTATATGGGGGCTATATATAATTGTGGACCGATATGGACCAATTTTTGCATGGCTGTCAGAGACCATATACTAACACCATATACCAAATTTCAGCCGGATCGGATGAAATTTGCTTCTCTTAGAGGCTCCTCAAGCCAAATCGGGGGATCGGTTTATATGGGGGCTATATATAATTATAGACCGATATGGACCAATTTTTGCACGGTTGTTAGAGACCATATACTAACACCATGTACCAAATTTCAGCCGGATCGGATAAAAATTGTTTCTCTTAGAGGCTCCTCAAGCCAAATCGGGGGATCGGTTTATATGGGGGCTATATATAATTATGGACCGATGTGAACCAATTTTTGCATGGTTGTTAGAGACCATATACTTACACCATGTACCAAATTTCAGCTGGATCGGATGAAATTTGCTTCTCTTAGAGGCTCCTCAAGCCAAATCGGGGGATCGGTTTATATGGGGGCTATATATAATTATGGACCGATATGGACCAATTTTTGCATGGTTGTTAGAGACCATATACTAACACCATGTACCAAATTTCAGCCGGATCGGATAAAAATTGTTTCTCTTAGAGGCTCTGAAAGCCAAATCGGGGGACCGGTTTATATGGGGGCTATATATAATTATGGACCGATATGGACCAATTTTTGCATGGTTGTTAGAGACCATATGCTAACACCATGTACCAAATTTCAGCCGGATCGGATGAAATTTGCTTCTCTTAGAGGCCTCGCAAGCCAAATTTGGGGGTCCGTTTATATGGGGGCTATACGAAAAAGTGGACCGATATGGCCCATTTGCAATACCATCCGACCTACATCAATAACAACTACTTGTGCCAAGTTTCAAGTCGATAGCTTGTTTCGTTCGGAAGTTAGCGTCATTTCAACAGACGGACGGACGGACGGACGGACATGCTCAGATCGACTCAGAATTTCACCACGACCCAGAATATATATACTTTATGGGGTCTTAGAGCAATATTTCGATGTGTTACAAACGGAATGGCAAAGTTAATATACCCCCCATCCTATGGTGGAGGGTATAAAAATAAATAAATAAATAAACCGATTTTCGGAGTTCACTAATTCGGAAATATAAAAGGCAACCCTCGTATAAACCAAATTTCCCATAGATCTTTATGGACCTAGATTTCCAAGACTAAACCAAAACTTAGACCGATGTAAATCTAATTTTGTATATTTTTATAAAATACATCTAGATTTTTACACCCTCAAAAAAAATCGCTTCCTTTAACATATGTTCCAAACATATTTTGCAGGAAGCACATATATTATTGGATACTGCCGAAACATTAATATGTTTGTTTTATGTGAACATATTATATGTTTGGAAGCACTTTGAGCCCAAAAATATTATATGCTTGGAAGAATTTTTCCCAAAGACGATTGTGGTCATTGCCTAACATACTCGTAATTTTCACTTCCACGAAATATTTTAGTTCTTGGCAACTTTTTCTGTAATACAAATAATGTTGAAGAAATTATTCAATTTTATAAATTTTTTAAATTTTACCTTTCGAACCGAGGACCATACAGTTTGTAAGCCAACACACTATCCACTGGGCTACGTAGCTGTTATGGTCACCAGCAGATAATTATCGTTATAAGGTAAATTTATATAGCATAGTTTGCAGCGCCCACGAGCCCATGCAAACATAACATTATTTAACAGAAACATACATTTATTTGCCACGTGGAGCAGTGGTTAGCATGTCTGCCTTGCATGCAAAGGGTCGTGGGTTCAATCCCTGCTCCGACCGAACACTTTTTTTTTTATACCCTCCACTATAGGATGGGGGTATATTAACTTTGTCATTCCGTTTGTAACACATCGAAATATTGCTCTAAGACCCCATAAAGTATATATATTCTGGGTCGTGGTGAAATTCTGAGTCGATCTAAGCATGTCCGTCCGTCCGTCCGTCTGTCCGTCTGTCCGTCTGTCCGGCTGTCCGTCCGTCTGTGGAAATCACGCTAACTTCCGAACGAAACTAGCTATCGACTTGAAACTTGGCACAAGTAGTTGTTATTGATGTAAGTCGGATGGTATTGAAAATGGGCCATATCGGCCCACGTTTACGTATAGCCCCCATATAAACCGATCCCCAAATTTGGCTTGCGGAGCCTTCCGGAGCAGCAAAATTCATCCGATCCGGTTGAAATTTGGTACGTGGTCTAAGTATACGGTCTCTAACAACCATGCAAAAATTGGTCCATATCGGTCCATAATTATATATAGCCCCCATATAAACCGATCCGCAGATTTGACCTCCGGAGCCTCTTGGAGGGGCAAAATTCATCCGATCCGGTTGAAATTTGGTACCTGATGTTAATATACGGTCTCTAACAACCATGCAAAAATTGGTCCATATCGTTCCATAAATATATATAGCTCCCATATAAACCGATCCCCAGATTTGACCTCCGGAGCCTCTTGGAGGAGCAAACTTCATCCTACCCGATTGAAATTTGGTACGTGGTATTAGTATATGGTCTTTAACAACCATGCAAAAACTGGTCTATATCGGTCCATAATTATATATAGCTCCCATATAAACCGATCCCCAGATTTGAACTCCGGAGCCTCTTGGAGGGGCAAAATTCATCCGATCCGTTTGAAATTGGGTACCTGATGTTAGTATACGGTCTCTAACAAGCATGCACAAATTGGTCCATATCGGTCCATAATTATATATAGCTCCCATATAAACCGATCCCCAGATTTGAACTCTGGAGCCTCTTGGATGAGCAAAATTCATCCGATCCAATTGAAATTTAGTACGTGGTGTTAGTATATGGTCTCTAACAACCATGCAAAAATTGGTCCATATCGGTCCATAATTATATATAGCTCCCATATAAACCGATCCCCAGATTTGACCTCCGGAGCCTCTTGGAGAAGCAAAAGTCATCCGATGCGGTTGAAATTTGGTACATTTCGTTAGTATATGGCCTCTAACAGCCATGTAAAAATTGTCAAATTTTATTACTATAGAAAGTTTTGTAAAAAGTTTATTTCTATAGCAATGTTTGTCAACATTTTATTTCCATAGAAAATTTTGTCAAAATTTTATTTCTACAGAAAATTTTGTAAAAATTTTATTTCTGTAGAAAATTTTGTCAACATTTTAGTTCTATAGACAATTTTGTCAACATTTTATTTCTATAGAAAATTTTGTCAACATTTTATTTCTATAGAAAATTTTGTCAAAATTTTATTGCTATAGAAAATTTTGTCAACATTTTACTTCCATAGAAAATTTTGTCAACATTGTATTTCTATAGAAAATTTTGTCAAGTTTTTATTTCTATAGAAAATTTTGTCAAAATTTTATTTCTATAGAAAATTTTGTCAAACTGAATTATATACGTATTTAATCGGCCTTTTTTTGTTTAATATATACCCCTTATGGCTTAACTTACAATTTAGAAGACAGTGTTAAAAAGTTTTACGATACCTTGCCATCGGCAAGTGTTATCGCAACCCATGTAATTCGATTGTGGATGACAGCCTTTAGTAGAAGTTCCTACGCAATCCATGGTGGAGGGTACATAAGATTCGGCCTGGCCGAACTTACGGCCGTATATACTTGTTTTTTTTTTAATTTAATATTATAGTTTTATAATGTTTTATAATGAAACTTCGAAATGTGGGTTATTAAAGATTTAGAGTAAGTAGCAGTACTTGATATAAACGAAATTGACTGATTTTTGGATAAAATATTATTTGTTTATTGCAAAAATAACAATTTTGTAACAAAAAACTGTTTTTGGTACAAAACTTTAAAATTTGGAAGGAATTCAAAAACTCTAACAAAAGAAGAACGTGGAGTCGAGTAGAAACATACATAATTAATTTTATAATATAAACATAAATTTATTTATGCGTGCACGCTCACAAAAAATCGCTTCTGTAACATATACTCCCAAACATATTTTGCTTCAAGCATATATATTTTTGGGTATTGCCCAAACATTTATATGTTTGATCTCTTCCAATATATAATATGTTTGAAAGCATATTGGTCTAAACAATATATGTTTGGGTAGTCTAAGTTCCAAACATTTTGTATTTTTGCATCCAAATTCAATAATGTTGTCTTCCAAAAAACAATATGTTATTATGTGAACATATAATATGTTTGGAAGCATTTTGCACCCAAAAATATTATATGCTTAAAAAAATTCTCCCAAACAATATTGTGCTCAAAATTTTATTTATTTATTTATACACTATTAGAAAAATATGTTTTTCATATGTTCCGATATAAACAAAATGTGTTTCGGGCACAATTTTAAAACACAATATATTTAAGTGCAAACATGCAATGTTCCTAACCTAACACTAAAAGTTTGGGACATCTATGTTAATATGTTAGAATATATTATGTTTGGGACATGAATGTTTCATAAAAATCATATGTGTGAATGCAAACATGTATAAATTTACAAATTTCGACTAAACATACATATGTTGTGATATTTTATTCAAAGCGACAGAGAGAGTATAGAGAAAGCAATAGAGATGGAAACCGGGAGAGTTGACAAAAGATATCAACATAACACAGCGAAAGAATCAAAAGAGAACAATTTCTATGAAACCGCTTGTATGTTGTTTCGGAAAACTGGTTTATGATAACGCCAAAAATTTGATATGCTTAAATCTAAATATTATTTAATTTGAATAAAGAGAATAGACATTCGGAACCAAGAGAATAGACATTAAAAAAAACAGCATGTGTTTTCGCCGTGAGAGCAGCATTTTATGTATGCGTGGACATGTGTTTTGTTTATCATTTTGGCATTATGGGCACAATTTTTTTCTTGGTTCGTTAAAAGGAATCAGGGGTCTTCATAAAAATAACGAAAGGGCACTATACTCTTTTTACAGTTGGAACAGTAAAATGAAATAAGGAGGAAATAGTGAAAAATTACACAGTAAAATGTATAAAAACAAAGTTTAGTTCCTCTTTATTAATAAGTAGTCCACCAGGAGTTGACGGACACCTTCAAATATAAAAGCGAGCATTAAATTCGATTTTTGCAGCTAAAACAATTTAAAAAGTTTATTTTCCTTAAAATGAATTATTAAAGAAAAATAAAAGGCATTTTAGAGCGATGGTGTTAAATGCTAGTAAAAAAATTGTTCACGCCTAAATAAATTTATGTTTATATTATAAAATTATATATGTATGTTTATACTCGACTCCACATTCTTCTTTTGTTAGAGTTTTTGAATTCCTTCCAAATTTTAAAGTTTTGTACCAAAAACAGGTTTTTGTTACAAAATTGTTATTTTGCAATAAAAAAATAATATGTTATCCAAAAGTTAGTCAATTTCGTTTATATCAAGCACTGTTACTGACTATAAATCTTTAATAACCCACATTTCGAAGTTTCATTATAAAAATTTAATATAGTATAAATATAAATGCGTAAATTAAAAAAAAAAAACAAAGGTGTTCGGTCGGAGCAGGGATTGAACCCACGACCCTTTGCATGCTGGTGACTATAACAGCTACGTAGCCCAGTGGATAGTGTGTTCGCTTACAAACTGTATGGTCCTCGGTTCGATTCTCCGTGCAGGCGAAAGGTAAAATTTAAATAATTTATAAAAGTGAATAATTTCTTCAACATTATTTGTATTACAGAAAAAGGTGCCAAGAACTAAAATATGAAGTGAGAATTACGAGTATGTTAGGGAATGAGCACAATCCTCTTTGGGAAAATTCTTCCAAGCATATAATATTTTTGGGCTCAAAATGCTTCCAAACATATAATATGTTCACATAAAACAAATATGTTAATGTTTCGGCAGTATCCAATAATATATGTGCTTCCTGCAAAATATGTTTGGAACATATGTTAAAGAGGCGATTTTTTTTGAGGGTGTATATTTACAATCATAATGAATTATGAAAAAAACAGGTAATATAGGTGCTAACAACATAGGTTTTCGACCTGAATGCTCAAAATTTTGTTTCTGCCCAATTGTATATTCCCCCACATCTTTCTCACTTCCACGAGATTTTTTAGTTCTTAGCACCTTTTTCTGTAATACAAACATTGTAGAAGAAATTATTCAATTGTATGTTTTTTTTGTTTTAATTTTACCTTTTGCCGGACGGAGATTCGAACAGCGGACCACACAGTTTGTAAGGATCAAAGAAGTAGCTGATCAATTGCCCAAGGAAAAATAAAATGTTAATTTTGTAATAACAAGCAACAACCACCAACTTAATTCAATATCGCTCCCTGTTAAATAGCGCTCCAAGCTACTAAACACATATATGTTTATAGGCTATTTCTAAATTAATATATGTTTGCATCCAAGCATATTATATTTACAAACATTTTATGTCCCAAACATAATATGTTCTAACATATTAACATATATGTCCCAAACATGTTATGCTAGTTTATGAACATTATATGCTTGCACTCAAAAATATTGTGTTTAAAAATTTGTGTTCCAAACATATAATGTTTATAGCCAAACATATGAAAAACAGTCTTTTTCATCCGTGTGAACAGTTTTTTACTAGCATTTAACACCATCGCTCTAAAATGCCTTTTATTTTTCTCTAATAATTCATTTTAAAGAAAATAAACTTTTTGAATTGTTTTAGCTGCAAAACTCGAACTTAATGCCCGCTTTTATATTTGAAGGTGTCCGTCAACTCCTCGTGGACTTGTTTTTATACATTTTACTGTGTAATTTTTCACTATTTCCTCCTTATTTCATTTTACTGTCCCAACTCTAAAAAGAGTATAGTGCCCTTTCGTTATTTTTATGAAGACCCCTGATCTCTTTTAACGAACCAAGAAAAAAATTGTGCCCATAATGCCAAAATGATAAAAGAAACTCATGTCCACACATACATAAAATGCTGCTCTCAAGGCGAAAACATATGCTGTTTGTTTTTCAAATGGCTATTCTCTTGGTTCCGAATATCTATTCTCTGTATTCAAATTAAATAATATTTAGACTTAAGCATATCAAATTTTTGGCCTTATCATAAAACAGTTTTCCGAAACAACATACAAGCGGTTTCACAGAAATTGTTCTCTTTTGATTCTTTCAACTCTCTCGGTTTCCATCTCTATTTCTTTCTCTATACTCTCTCTGTCGCTTTGAATAAAATATCACAACATATGTATGTTTAGTCGAAATTTGTAAATTTATATATGTTTGCATTCACACATAAGATTTTTATGAAACATTCATGTCCCAAACATAATATATTCTAACATATTAACATAGATGTCCCAAACATTTAGTGTTAGTTTAGGAACATTACATGTTTGCACTTAAATATATTGTGTTTTAAAATTGTGCCCGAAACACATTTTGTTTATATCGGAACATATGAAAAACATATTTTTCTAAGAGTTTAGTGATCTGTTAATATTGTATAAAAAATATAAATAAATGACCCCATGAAGCCAAATCGGTGGATCGGTCTATATGGAGGCTATACGTCTAATTGGGTAGAATTATTTGGGGAACTCAATCGTGGGACCCGTTTATATGTGGTTCCACGAAAACCACAACCGATATAGCCCATCTTGCGTGCTGACAAACAACGAATCTGTGGGAAATTTCAAAACTATGTTATTGAAGGCCCGTTCATATCACACAGACGGACATCGTTAGGTGGTCTAGAATTTTTGCCTGATTAAGAATATATTTATATATACTTTATATAGTCAGAAATCGATATTTCGATATGTTACAAATAGAATGACAATCTTATTATACACCCATCCTATGGTGGTTGGTGGGTATAAAAATAAAACACAATATCAAGATAATAACAGGTTTACTTAATATTTTTTGGTGATTTTACAAATATTACATCCCTAATGTCATAATTAATGACACTTTCCGGTTTTATTGAGGTCGTGTGCGGCCAAGTGTGAAGCCTTATGGTGTGGTAACACAAGAAAGAAGTGACCTTGGCCTAAACATATGTTATTAATTAAATTAACTGGGAAAGTAACTTGTGCTAGAGGTGGCTAAGAACATCATTACATCGGTGATTACAACACAGCCTCCTTTATAAGCCCTTATAGGACGCATACAGACACACAAACTTACCTTCATAAATAAACTTTTCCAAAAAGGTTGCCCATGAACACAATATTCCCGTTTTTGGGAAATTGAAATAAAAGACATTATCATCAGCTCTCAGACCAAACAAGGTTCATTTTTTGTTCTTCCCACAAATGGTGATAAATTCTTTTTATTTACAAGGACCTTTCAATTTAACAATGATTTTATTTGTATTTGGTGAAATACCATAAATTCAAGTTAAAACAAGTAAGTAAAGTAGAAAGTCGTGCGTGGCCGACTATATCATACCCTAAACCACCCTTACTGAATTAGTAATCATAAGCATTTGTGGGGTAACATTGATATAGGTCTGGGAGATAAACCGCAGTTGCATATTTAAGAAAATTAAGGGGTACATGTTTATGGGTGCTTTGTCTCAATCTGACTATAGCTCATAGTCAGTATTGCCAGGGAAAATGTTCGGTTTACCCTACAAGGATAAAAAAAAGTTCCCTACTTTCCCATACATTCCCAAACAATTTTCCCTACAATATTTTTCGTTAAATTCATACAAATTTTACAAAACAAAAATTGATCTAAGCACTTTATTATCATAAAACATGAATATGCAACGTATATAACCTAGAAAATAAATTTGTATTACTGTGGTGGTAAGACAAATTGGTAATACAATTGGTCGAATGCTACCAAAAATAGTATTTTTTGTCAAATCTTTATAGAAATAAAATTTTGGAAAAATTTTCTATAAATTTTTCTATAGAAATAAAATGTAGATAATAAATTCTATAGAAATAAAATTTTGATAAAAAAATCCATTGAAATAAAATTTTGAGAAAAAATTTTTTTAGAAATAATATTTTGAAAAAAAATTCTATAGAAATTCAATTTTGATTAAATTTTCTATAGAAATAAAATGTTGACAAAATTTTCTACAGGAATAAAGTTTTGGCAAAAATTTCTATAGAAATACTTGTTTGGTAGATTTGTGGTAATTTGTGGTAATCTTCAAATTTTGTGGTAACTGTTGTTACCACATAGAGCCACCAAAATGTAAAAATTATTACAAATTGTGTTGAGTGAAAATGTGCCTACATTTTGGCCCGACGTCCTACAAGACGCTAAATATTAGAAAAAACCTACATATAGTCGACCTGTAGACGGGTCGACAGGTGGCGACACTCTGACAAGTCGAACTTTTTCTAAGGTAACGACATCAAAAGGAGGTAATCCCTCGCGAAAGAGATTCAAGGAACGCAGAAATGCTTTGTTTATCCTAAAGAAGTTAGGATCAGTCGACCCAAGCACGCTGTCGGCTAAACAAAGCGATTCCTTAAAATGGGCTCAAGGAATTCTTGAGACTGGAAAAAGGGAACGATCGCCGGATGAGCTGCCATCCTCCAAAAGGGATCAAAGATCGTTTGCCTCAGTTGCTAAAGATAGCCTTGTGATGGCTATCATTAATAAAGGAGCATTGGACGGTATGATTCCAAAGCAGAAATGGGGGGAAATTGAGAATGCTCTGTCTGTCGTCTACTCACAGGTGCTGGAAAAGTTTCCCGGCCCAGATCCTCGACACCAAGAGGCTGGTTGGTATCAAGGACGATTTAAGCTAGTCGCATTTGAGGACCAGAGGTCTATAGAATGTTTTAAAGCTGCTCTGATACTAATTGGTGAAGTTTGGGAAGGAGCTGCTCTAGAGTTAGTCGAGAAGAAAGACATACCGGCTAGACCTAGAGCACATGCCTGGATACCTGCAAACCCTTCTGACCCTGAATCTATTTTAAATAGACTGAAACGATGCAATCCAGATCTTCCAACAGCTGATTGGAAGGTTGGCCGTTGGGATGAAGTGGATGGACCAAGACGGCATGCAGTGTTTATATTGAACACTCAGTCTTTGCCACATCTGGCAAAGTCCCAGGGCCGTGTATGTTATGGCTTTCATTATATCCAAATGAAGGTGTATAAAAACGATCAGCTAAAGGATTCAGAAATGGACAAGCCTCTGTCTGAATCAGAAGTAAGCGGATCCTCTTGCGAAGTCGAGGGAGATACCAAAGTTGAAGACATGGATAGATACCGTATGCGTGAGGAGGCTTCTATTGCCTCAGAACTCACCAAAGTCGAACCTATGGTTATTGCGAGAGTCACCGATATCTCTGAAGAGGACATTCTTGATGACTCGATTGAAGCGGCTGATGTGACGGTTGTTGAAAATCTCGATGGTCCTACGGATCCTCCAGATAAATCTTCATCATTGTAAGGCTGCATGTGCTGCCTTAAAAGTTCTCCTGATGAAAGGGGACATAGACATAGTTCTTATTCAAGAACCATATGTTTATAGAAACAAAATATGTGAATTAAGTACTCCGGGGTTCAAACTATTGCAGTATACTGGTAATGATGTAATTCGAGCCTGTATAATTGCTAAAAACGAGCTTAACTTGTTTCTGCTTCCTTCAATGTGCAATGCAGACACTGTCGTTGCCAATTTAGAAATAGCCAAATGCAAATATTGGGTATCTTCGGTCTATATGGGACATGACAGGGAGATGCCTCCATGTGCCGTTAAGACCTTAGTTGAGGAGTCACTGAAAACAAAGACGAAACTCATTATGGGATGCGATGCGAATGCGCATCATAGTATATGGGGAAGTAGTGATACTAATGCAAGCGGAGAGTCACTAATAGAGTTTATTTTGTGTACTAATCTGGTAGTTTGCAACAAGGGAGATGCCCCAACCTTTGTCACTAAAAACAGGCAAGAGGTTTTGGACATCACCTTGGCCTCGCAAGAACTGAATGAAATGATATCTGAGCGGCATGTTTTAAGTGAACACAGCTTCTCAGATCATCGCTACATCAGTTTCAAATTTGATGTTCATATCACCAAGACCATATTTTCGCCAAATGTTAGGAAAGCTGACTGGAATAGGTATAGGGAATCGTTCAATATGAGGATACCGGAAATAACAGAGACAAATATGAGAAATGTGCAAGATATCGAACACGCAGTGGAGCGGATTACTAAGGCCTTCAACATCTCACTGAAAGCTGCATGCCCTAGAGGAAAGCCAAGGGGGAAACATCGACCACCATGGTGGTCTACGGAATTAAGTAATATGAGGAAATCCTGCAGGAAGCTCTTTAACAAGGCAAAGTCCACCAGAGCCCCTGAGGACTGGGACGCTTACAAGAGGAATCTGAGAGGATACAAGCGAGAACTGAGAAAGGCTCAGCATAACTCTTGGAATGACTACTGCAGCAGTATTGAGAATACGTCCGAGGCTTCCAGACTACGGAAGGTTCTAGCATCCACCAACTCCGCTCCAGGTTTCATTAAAACATCGGAGGGAAATTGGACAACGTCCAGTGAGGAGACGCTGGAGGTACTATTGGACACACATTTTCCTGGAAATCAGACGGTTGAACCATGTACTGGCGGTGCCACAGTTGCTCAGCGGTCGTTTCCTGTCGAGGAAATTGTATCGGAAACTAGAATAAGATGGGCGCTAAATAGCTTTGGACCATTCAAATCCCCCGGACCTGATGGAATTACTCCGGCGGAGTTACAAGCTGTAACTGACAAAATTATCCCCTGGTTGTCAGTGATATATAAAGGATGTATCAACTTATCATATATCCCAGGAAAGTGGAGGGAAACAAAAGTCGTTTTCATACCTAAAGCGGGAAAAGCCTCTCACTCGAGGGCGAAGGATTTCCGACCAATCAGCTTATCCTCATTCCTACTTAAGACTCTGGAGAGGATGATAGATATTTATCTTAGAACTAGCATCGATTCAAGGTTGTTCTCGAAAGGACAGCATGCATACT
This sequence comes from Haematobia irritans, assembly GCF_050003625.1. NCBI lineage: Eukaryota > Metazoa > Arthropoda > Insecta > Diptera > Muscidae > Haematobia > Haematobia irritans. Next base: position 70,995,891 of record NC_134399.1, on the reverse strand, counting down.
CGAAGGGCAGGTCTACTGAGACCGCACTACATGAACTAGTCAGCTTTATTGAAAGCTCACTATCTGTCAAAGAATACACAATCGTGGCGTTTCTAGACATCGAAGGGGCGTTCAATAATGTCCATCCGAGCTCGATATTAAATGGACTGACAACTCTGAATGTTGATCCATGTATACTCAGGCTGTTAGACGAACTGCTAATGAAGAGACGTATTTCAGCCACACTAGGACAAGCAAACATACAAAGGTATGTGAACAGAGGCACTCCCCAAGGAGGAGTTCTATCACCTCTTCTTTGGAATGTTGCTATAAATAGCCTTCTGGTTACTCTAGAAAAAGAAAGGATAAAAGTGGTGGCATACGCAGATGATGTGGCTCTGGCAGTCAGGGGAAAATTCCCATCCACAATCAGAGATATTATTCAGAGGGCCCTCCGGATGACTGAGAAATGGGCGAAAGACAATGGTCTTGGGGTAAATCCTGCAAAGACAGAATTAGTCATGTACTGCAACGATCGCAAAACTCCCACGGTTAGGCCTATTTCCTTAGGTGGTATTGAAATTCCCTTTGGTGAATTTGCAAAATACCTTGGCGTTATTTTGGACAGGAAGCTGAACTTTAAGCTTAATATTGAAGAAAGGGCGAGAAAGGCAACTGTAGCTTTGTACTCGTGCAAAAAGGCAATAGGAAAAAAGTGGGGACTGAAACCAAAAATTGTGCATTGGCTATACACGGCAGTGGTTAGACCTATAATGCTATATGGTGTTGTAGTCTGGTGGCCGGCACTTCAGAAACCGACTTGTTTAGATAAAGTTCAGCGTATGGCGTGTTTGTGTATTTCAGGCGCATTCAGCAAGACAGGAACAAATTCCCTTAATGTCGTGCTGCATCTATTGCCTTTAGACATTTTGGCCAAACAGTCAGCTGCAACAACGGCTGTGCGGTTGCGCGAGCTATCGCTGTGGTCGGAAAAAGGTTACGGTCACAGTTCTGTCCTCAAAATAATGCCAGATGTGCCTAACGTAGTGGATTACACTTTGGCGAGTCCACTTTTCGACAAAAAGTTTGAGACTCTAATCCCCAACAGTGAGGCGTGGTGCACACAGACCCCGGGGAATAAAGAATATATAGATTTCTACACTGATGGCTCCAAATTGGATGGACAAGTGGGGTTCGGAGTATATTCTAATGATCTGGAACTTCGAATAGCGAAAAGATTACCTAATCACTGTAGTGTTTTTCAGGCTGAAATATTAGCAATAAGAGAGGTGGCGAATTGGCTGAGAAGTAATGTTCCAAAAAATGTGGTCATTAATATATACTCAGACAGTCAACCTGCAATAAAATCCTTGGACTCTGTGTTCCTCAACTCGAAAACGGCCATCGACTGCCGCAAATCTCTCAATGAGATGGCTGAGCAGTACAATATTCACCTAATATGGGTGCCTGGCCATAGGAACATACCGGGGAACTGCGAAGCGGATGAGTTGGCAAGGCTAGGGACTACCTTACATATTCCAGGGGAACTAGAATTTGTTGGTATGCCCCTAGCTACCTGCAAGCTCATGCTGCGTGGGAAGGCTGTTATGATGGCAAATGTTCGATGGGAGAATTGCAAGGGTTGTAACGACACCAAGCAAATATGGCCCCATTTCAACTTAAACCGCACACTAGATATGCTAATGTTCTCGAGACGTCAGATATCACTCCTGATATCTGCTATAACGGGTCGCTGCCTGATAGGCGATTTTGCAAAAACTATTGGCGCGAAGTATAATGACTATTGTATGAGCTGTCATGATGCGGAGGAAAAAGAATCAATTAAACACCTCTTGTGTGAGTGTCCTGCATTTTGTGTAAAGCGCAAGCAACTTTTAGGAGCATATAGCTTCAGATTACTGGCGGATCTGGAAAACGTTAACTTAAGCAGTCTGCTACTGGTTTTGGAACAATCTGGTTGGTTCAACAAAGAAAATAATCAAAAAGGTTCAGCGGTTAAAACTAGAAGTGCCCATATGTAATAGGTACTTTTAGTTAATGTGGTATCACAATGGACTGAATAGTCTAAGTGAGCCTGAATCTTAATCGGGCTGCCACTTTAACCTAACCTAACCTAACCTACATATAGGGAATTTCCCCTAACATATTTCTAGCAACACTGGCTGTAGTTGATATTGCACCTACGGATGTTGCTCCTATTTTGATTTTGGAATTCGCTCTTCAGTTGTCAAAATGCCGTCCAAGCAAGAAGAGCAGCGTATCAAAATTTTGCTCGCGCATCGCGAAAATCCGAGCTACTCGCACGCAAAGCTGGCAAAATCGCTAAAAGTTGCCAAATCAACAGTTACAAACTAAAGTGTTTGGGGAACGTTTGTCGACAGCCAGGAGTCTGGATCGGGGGGAAATCGAAAACCGGAAGCCGCTGAGACGACAAAGAGAGTTGCCGGTAGTTTCAAGCGAAACCCTAACCTCTCTCTCCGAGATGCCGCAAATAAGCTGGGTGTATCGTCTACAACCGTGCATCGGGCCAAAAAACGAGCCGGACTATCGACTTACAAGAAGGTAGTGACTCCAAATCGCGATGATAAACAAAATACGACGACCAAAGCGCGATCCCGGAGGCTGTACACGACGATGCTGACGAAGTTTGACTGCGTGGTAATGAACGACGAAACCTACGTCAAAGCCGACTACAAGCAGCTTCCGGGACAGGAGTTTTATACGGCAAAAGGAAGGGGAAAGGTAGCAGTTATTTTCAAGCACATAAAACTGTCAAAGTTCGCAAAGAAATATCTGGTTTGGCAAGCCATCTGTACCTGTGGCTTGAAAAGCAGCATTTTCATAGCTTCCGGGACTGTCAACCAAGAAATTTACGTGAAAGAGTGTTTGAATAAACGTCTGCTGCCTTTCCTGAAGAAACACGGTTGTTCCGTACTGTTTTGGCCGGATTTGGCATCTTGCCATTACGGTAAAAAGACCATGGAGTGGTACGCCGCCAACAACGTGCAGGTGGTTCCCAAGGACAAGATCCCTCCCAACACGCCAGAGCTCCGCCCAATTGAGAAATACTGGGCTATTGTCAAGCGGAACCTAAAGAAGACCAAAAAACTGCTAAGGACGAGCAACAGTTCAAGGCAAACTGGCTTTCTGCGGCGAAGAAGGTGGACAAGGTGGCAGTACAAAATCTGATGGCAGGTGTCAAGCGTGAGGCCCGGCAATTCTGATTTGGAAAACCGATTTACACGCGTTTTCCCTTGACCAAATTTTGACCGTATCACCCTTTATATATGGGAGCTATACTCAAAAAAAAAAGTGAACTCTCTATTTCGCTAAAGCCAATTTAACTTTATTTTAGTTCATGGAATTATTATATATGGAGAAAGTTTCCTTTACACTAATATTTTTTTGCGTACGTTAGTTAAATGAACCAAAAAACGGGAAAAATTTATACACAAATGAAGTAAAAGGTTTTACTAAATTCGTACTTCTCAGAAAATAGTTCATTATTTCTTTAAATTTGTAAATATTACTACAAAGGCGACTATCATGAACTTCGTATATCATTAAAGACATTCTTGCAATTTTGAACAACAATTTTTTCTTTCAAACTACAAAATTTTCTTTAACAAGTGAAAAAAATAATTATGTCTAATAAATTTTCTTGAATTTGTCGAAAAATATTTACTTAGTTTTGTGATATCGGCGTGATGTCAGCGTTTGTAATACTGTTTAGTTAAAATTTTCTAAAAATAATAAAAATTTTCTAAAATTAACTAAATGTTTTCTTCCTGGTGTGTTCACTGTTTTTTTAGTGTATATCTCAATCTGAACCGATTTCGATGAAATTTTGCACATACAGATAGTGCTACAGAAGATTACATTTAGCCAACTTTGAGTAAGATCGGTTGATAAAAAAGGGTTTTATGATTTAATTTGGCATACATGGCGATACATAACAGGTTGGCTCCACGGTCTGACACACAGATGGCGTCGCTAGTATTAAATGCATATTATTTTTATTTAGTACCAACCTTCAAATGATTAGTGTCAAAATTTGACGTCTGTAAGTCAATTAGTTTGTGTGATAGAGCGTCTTTTGTGAAGCAACTTTTGTTATTGTGAAAAAAAAAATGGAAAAAAAGGAATTTCGTGTTTTGATAAAATACTGTTTTCTGAAGGGAAAAAATACGGTGGAAGCAAAACCTTGGCTTGATAATGAGTTTCCGGAGTCTGTCCCAGGGAAATCAACAATAATTGATTGGTATGCAAAATTCAAGCGTGGTGAAATGAGCACGGAGGACGGTGAATGCAGTGGACGCCCGAAAGAGGTGGTTACCGACGAAAACATCAAAAAAATGCACAAAATGATTTTGAATGACCGTAAAATGAAGTTGATCGAGATAGCAGAGGCCTTAAAGATATCAAAGGGACGTGTTGGTCATATCATTCATCAATATTTGAATATGCGGAAGCTCTGTGCAAAATGGGTGCCGCGCGAGCTCACACTGAGCGGTGTTTGCAGCTGTTAACTCGTAATACACCCGAGTTTTTCCGTCGATATGTGACAATGGATGAAACATGGCTCCATCACTACACTCCTGAGTCCAATCGACAGTCGGCTGAGTGGACAGCGACCGGTGAACCGAAGTGTGGAAAGACTCAAAAGTCCGCTGGCAAAGTAATGGCCTCTGTTTTTTTGGGATGCGCATGGAATAATTTTTATCGATTATCTTGAGAAGGGAAAAACTATTAACATTGACTATTATATGGCGTTATTGGAGCGTTTGAAGGTCAAAACGGCCCCATATGATGAAGAAAAAAGTGTTGTTCCACCAAGACAACGCACCGTGTCACAAGTCATTGAGAACGATGGCAAAAATTCATGAATTGGGCTTCGAATTGCTTCCCCACCCACCGTATTCTCCAGATTTGGCCCCCAGCGACTTTTTCTTGTTCTCAGACCTCAAAAGCATGCTTGCAGGGAAAAAATTTGGCTGCAATGAAGAGGTGATCGCCGAAACTGAGGCCTATTTTGAAGCAAAACCGAAGGAGTACTACCAAAATGGTATCAAAAAATTGGAAGATCGCTATAATCGTTGTATCGCTCTTGAAGGGATGTTGAATAATAAAAACGAGTTTTGACAAAAAAAGTGTTTTTCTTTGTTAGACCGGTGACTTATCAGCCAACCTGTTATATATGGGAGCTATATCTAAATCTGAACAGAGTTTCGATGACATTTTGCAGACTTAAAGGGTGATGCAGAAGATTATTTTGCGCTAAATTTGACGACGATCGGTTAGTAAAAAAGTGCAAAGTGATCCCATTTGTCGAAATCGGGCGATACATATATATGGGAGCTATACAGTCGACTCCGCTTTAGCGCAATGCGCTTTACTGAAAAACCTCGGATAACTGAAATCGATCGCATTCCCCAGTTGTTTTTTCTGTCCATTTCATTTAAATTACTCCGCTTTAGTGAAACTCCGCTTAACTGAAAAAATCGGATTACTGAAAAGTTTTTTGTGTTCAAATGAGTTTCGTCACATTAGTATGACTTCGCTTTACTGAAAATGCCACATTCTCGCTATTGAGAGAGAGTACATTTTCTTCTCCGTTTTGAGAACGCTTTATTTCAAGTGAAGATGGCACTTTCAAAACAGTTTAAATCACTCTGTAAATAAAATCAACTGAAAGGTAAAATTGTAGATGGCACACACACGGAATCAAACACCTTGTTTTTATTATTTTATGTACATAGCATTGGTCATAAGTTCGGTTAACTGAAATTGAGTGGATTTTTTTCCAGTTATACGGAGTCCGCTTTACTGAAACTTTTTCAGTTATCCGAAGTTCGCATTACTGGAAGTTTTTTTCAGTTATCCGTAGTCCGCTTTAGCAAAAACTTCGGATAACTGAAATTAAATGGCTGCATTTTTAACGTTTCAGTAAAGCGGAGTCGACTGTATATACATATGGGAGCTATAGCTAACTCTGAACCGATTCCGATGATTTTTTGCACATATAGTTAGTTCTATAGAAGATTACATTTAGCCAACTTTGAGTAAGATCGGTTGATAAATACAGGTTTTATGACCTAATTTGGCAAAATCGGGCGATACATATATATGGGAGCTATATTTAATCTAAACCGATTTCGATGAAATTTTGCAGACTTAAAGGGTGATGCAGGTGCAAAATGACCCCATTTGTCGAAATCGGGCGATACATTTATATGGGAGCTATATCTAAATGTGATCCGATTTTTTCCAAATTCAATAGCGTTCGTCCTTGTACCCAAGAAACTCTCTGCACCAAATTTCATCAAAATCGGTTAAAAATTGCGACCGAAATCCTGTGAACAACAAATACATGGACAGACGGACGGACACTAAGCGCTAAATCGACTCAGGAGGTGATTCTGAGTCGATCGGTATATTTTTTATGGGGTCTAAAATCAATATTTCTGGTAGGCACATTTTTTGGCAGATCAAACTTATTATACCCTGACCACTATGTGGTTTAGGGTATAAACAAGTAAATTTTTTCAATTACACTTCCATTTTTTGTGTTCAAATAAAACCATGTGCCACTTTTGAATAAATAAATTAACACAAAACACAGCAATTCCGTATTCTCCGTCCATTCCAAGCAACAATCAACACACGACTGACGCTCAAAATGGAAATCGTGTGTAACTGCTCAATGTTTTAATAAAATTCTTTTCACTGCAAGTTAAAAAATTAAATGGTCACGAAAAAAATGTACATGACCTTTATGGCCATGTAATGGTTCTAGACATGTCTATTCGTAACCTACAAAAATACTTTTTCCCTGCAAAAAAGTCCAAAAATTGAATGGTCAGGTACATGATTTTCCCGACCATTTAATGGTCTCAAATTCTATCATTTAAATAGTAGAACATGTTTGCGGCATTCAGTAGGTGTGGTTTAGGGCATGATATAGTCGAGCCCACCCACCCACCACTACATTCAATTCTTATTACGGAACATGTTCATTGCGCTAGAATCTTGTTTGTTATCAAAAACCAGCAGGGGGCTTATGCTACGTTTTGCAAGATTTTGTTGGGATGAAATTTCTCGCAAAAACCTTGCAATTTTTATATCTGACAACTGTCAAATGTAGTTTCGCTCCGAGTCTCTCTTCGGTGTATTCAAACGAATTCCGGTAAATATTTTTGAACATAGCTAATATCGTCATTTTTGAGGCAAAAATCTGAAAATGGCGATTTTCTACTTTTTGAGTAAAAAATCGTCAAAATGCCGATAAATTGGAAAAGTTGCCAGCACTTCTGAGAGAAAACAATCGTCGCTGTTAAAAAAACAGAAAGAGATATTCGGTAGATCCTTTGACTGAACTGTATTACATATTTGTATGTAATTGCCTGATAATTCCTAATTTATTTCCTTTTGGACAGTTAAACCATATTTAATATCCATGGAAGTTTTTATTTCACAAATTGAATTTTTATCTACTATCTAGATTTACAAATTTGTATTTTAAATTCTCTGCGAAGTTGATTTCAATAAAATGTCTAACGTTAGATTGGATTGAAGCACGCTTTAAATTAGACCACTAGTAGGAAAGATATGGCGGACAACTGTATAAAAGCATTTTGATAACTAAATTTCATAATATCCTAAGTACAATATATAGATATTTTAATAGTGTCTGTTCTGGGTCTCACCGCACAACACAAATTTTCTCTCAAAAAGTTAGGTTCCAGAAAAAAAATGGAAGTTCAATGCTTTTAATGTACATACCAAAATGATATAAATGAAATGAAAATGATGAAAATAGATTTAAATTTTCTGAATTTGTGTATAAAATACGGTACTAATATTAATGATTTTGGTATTGGTTCCGCGCCAAAGAAGCCGAGAATAGAAGTAAGGATATGTTTAGGACACAAATTTTAATTCATTCGTTTTTCACCTTTTTCTTTCATGTACTATCAAAGTCATTTAAAACGTGTCAACGACAACTTAATTGCCCAAATCGAGACTCGACTTCAAGTAGAAATTTAGCTATGTTTAAAGAAAATAGTCCTTAAAAAAATATTGAAAAACTTCTCCTAATTTTAATGCTTTTTTGCTTTGTAATCAAGATACAAAAATTCAACAAATTTCAAGACTATTTATTTTATTAATTTTGAAGAATATTTCAGATTTTTTCAGTGTAGAAGAAATTATTCGATATTACAGTTTTATACCCTGTATCACACTTTGGAATAGGGTTTTATACGTTAGTGGCAGGGCTTATAAAGTTGACACTTTTGTGCTTTTTTTGATACGTTTCAACTACCAAAAGCACCGTGGCACAACCAAGAACCTTTTGGTACTTTTTCATCACAACTAATCTATATAGAATTATTCTACCCTAAATGTGAACGTTTCTCAGACATCAACTCAACTCTAAGAATTATAAATAATGGACATTGAAGAAATAAACTTATTCCAAAATGAGGATATTTTAGTTTTTATTATACACCGAAAAAAAGTGAACTGTTTTATAGGAAAAATGAAGTGCCTCGCACGAAAATTGAACTAAATTTTACTCCACATTTTGAGATTTCCACAAATCGTTGTTAAAACCAGGAAATTTTAATGCATTGTTCTACTTTTTAACTGCAGTTCACGAAATTACATCATCTCATAGAAGAAACAAATAAGTAAAGTAGAAAGTCGGGCGGGGCCGACTATATCATACCCTAAACCACCATTACAGAATTAGTAATCATAAGCATTTGTGGGGTAACATATAGGTCTGGGAGATAAACCGCAGTTGCATATTTAAGAAAATTAAGGGGTACATGGCAATGGGTGCTTTGTGTCAATCTGACTGTAGCTCATAGTCAATGTATTCAGGGAAAATGTTCGGTTTACCCTACAAGGACAAAAAAAGTTCCCTACATCCTATACATTCCCAAACAATTTTCCCTACTGTATTTTTCGTTAAATTTAAACAATTTTACAAAACAAAATAAGTTCTAAGTACTTTATTATCTTAAAACATGAATATGCAACGTATATAACTTAGAATATAAATTTGTATTACGACCACGGTTGCCACAGTTGGTAGAATTCTACCCAAATTAGTAATCTTGTTTGTTAAATCTTTATAAAAATAAAATTTTGGAAAAAGTTTCTATAAACAAATTTTTGTGAGAAATTTTTCTATAGAAATAAAATTTTGAGACAAAATTCCACAGAAATAAAATTGTGAGAAAATTTTTTATAGAAATAATATTTTGAAAAAAAAATCTATAGAAATACAATTTTGACAAAATGTTCTATAGAAATAAAATGTTGACAAAAATTTCTACAGGAATAAAGTTTACCACACATTGTTAAAGATCAAGCCTTGCCGGCTTCTAATTTCCTCCTCTCGAGCCACCAAAATGTAAAAATTATTACAAATTGTGTTGAGTGAAAATGTCCTTCCTACATTGTGGCCCTACGTCCCTGCAATAGGGAATTTCCTCTACTTCTAGCAACACTGGCTGTGTTGATATTGCGCCTACGGAGTTAGTATGCCACTAATATTGAGCCCATTATTAAAAAAAGAAAATCGTTAAATTAGTGTGGGTAATAAATACAAATTTGTAAAAATCGAGCAATATTCTTATGTAAGAGCTACATCAAAATTTGAATTTGAGTAACATTGGTTAATAAATAAGAGTACTATGGCCAAATTTGGGAAAATCGAGCGATGCATACATATGGAAGCTAAATCAATATCTGAACCAATTTGCATAATATTTTGCTGGTTTGATTAATACCACGAAAGGTTACATTGTGCAAGATTTGAGTAAGATCAGTTAAGAAATGAGGCCTGTATGGTCAAACATAAGGTTATTAGGGGCGAATTTTTCAAAATCGGGTGATACATATATGGGAGCTATATCTACATCTGAACCGATTTCGATGAAATTTTGCACATATAGTTAGTACTATAGAGGACTGAATCTAGCCAACTTTTAGTAAGATTGGTTAATAAATAAGGTTTCTATGGCCAAATTTGGGAAAATCGGGCTATGCATATATATGGGAGCTATATCTAAATCTGAACCGATTTCTATGATTTTTTGCACATATAGTTAGTGCTATAGAAGACTACATTTAGCCAAATTTGAGTAAGATCTGTTGATATATAAGGATTTTTTGGCCAAATTTAGAAAAATCGGGCGTTAAATATATATGGGAGCTATAGCTAAATCTGAACCGATTTCGATGATTTTTTGCACATATAGACTACATTTAGCCAAATTTGAGTAAGATCGGTTGATAAATAAGGGTTTTATGGCCAAATTTAGAAAAATCGGGCGATACATATATATGAGAGCTATATCTAAATCTGAACCGATTTGGATGAAATTTTGCAGACATGAAGGGCGATGGAAAAGATTAGCTTTTGCCAAATTTGGTGACGATCCGTTTGAAAAAACGCGCAACGTGACCCCATTTGTCGAAATCGGGCGATATATATATATATATATATATATATATATATATATATATATATATATATATATATATATATATATATATATATATATATATATATATATATATATATATATATATATATATATATATATATATATATATATATATATATATATATATATATATATATATATATAGGAGCTATATCTAAATTTGATCCGATTTCTCCTAAATTCAATAGCGTTCGTCCTTGTGCCCAAAAAACTCCCTGTACCAAATTTCATCAAAATCGGTTAATAATTGCGACCGGAATCCTGTGAACAACAAATACATGGACAGACGGACGGACGGACGGACACCAAGCGCTAGATCGATTCAGGAGGTGATTCTGAGTCGATCGGTATATATTTTATGGGGTCTAAAATCAATATTTCTGGTAGGCACATTTTTTGGCCGATCAAACTTGTTATACCCTGACCACTATGTGGTTTAGGGCGTAAAAATTAACTAAAAGTAAATAAGAAAATCATTGGCCCCAAATCATGAACATTTCAACCTTACAGTAGTTCATTCTTACTATTTTTGGGAATCGTACGAAAATCTTCTTTTGCTTTAGTTCATATTAAACTTATGTGTACGGTCATTGAACTTTATACTCACGTTTAGTTTATAAAATTTTTGAGACATACTTAAAAAAGTAAGATTTCATTAAGCTGTGGAAAATTTCGATAAAAATAATAAAATTGAACTACAAGCAAATAAATTTTTCCAATAAAAATAAGTTAAATGTAGCGTTAGTTTAACTACGGAAATTTTTTTTCTGTGTAGGACCTAAAAATTATTGAGAGAAATATTGTCTATACCACATAAATAAAATGGTGTGTTTAGCAAAAATGCTTATAGCCGGCCCCTGAGCCGGTTATAAGCAACCTGAGCCGGTTGCCACACTGAAAAAACAGTGAACCCACCAGGAAGAAACTTTCGGTTAATTTTAGAAAATTTTGAATATTTGTAGAAAATTTTAACTAAACAGTATTACAAACGTTGGCATCACGCTGATGTCATAAAAATAAGTAAATATTTTTCGTCAAATTCAAAAAAATTTATTAGACATAACTAAGTTTTTTCACTTGTTAAAGAAAATTTTATAGTTTGAAGGAAAAACTTGGAGTTAAAAATGGCAAGAATGTATTTAGTGACATACGAAGTTCACGATGGATGTATTTTTGGTAAAATTTACAAATTTAAAGAAATTCTGAACTATTTTGTGGAAGACACGAACTTAGTTAATCTTTATACTTCATTTGAGTATATTTTTTCCTCGGTGTTAGTTAATTTAACTAACATATACCAAAAATTATTAGAGTAAAGGAAAATTTCTCCAAACATAATTATTCCATGAACTAAAGTAAAGTTAAATTGACTTTAGTGAATTATAGAGTTCACTTTTTTTTGAGTGCACAGTTGGTAGCATTCTACAAAAAATTGTAAATTTTTTACTGTTGTGTAGATTGGTAGAGTTCTTGATTTTGGTAGATTTTGCAAAGAGGTACTTCTTCATCAATTTTCTATTGAAATAAACTTTTACCAAATTTTCTATAGAAATAAACATTTTGAGAAAATTTTCTATAGAAATAAATTTTTGAAATAAAATATTGACAAAACTTCCCATAGAATAAAAATTGGACAAATTTTTCTATGGAAATAAAATCTTGACAAAATTTTCCATGGAAATAAAATTTTGACAAAATTGCCTATAGAAATAAAATTTTGACAAAATTTTTTATGGAAATAAAACTTTCACAAAATTTTCTATAGAAATAGAATTTTGACAAAATTTTCTATAAAAATAAAATTTTGACAAAATTTTCAATAGAAAAAAATGTTGACATTTTCTCATTGTTGTTGTTTTTGATTTCAGCTTAAATATTTTGACAAAATTTTCTATAGAAATAAAATTTTGCCAAAATTTACTATATAAATAAAATTTTGACAAAATTTTCTATAGAAAAAAATGTTGACATTTTCTATAGAAAAAAATGTTGACATTTTCTATAGAAATAATATTTTGACAAAATTTTCTATAGAAATAAAATTTTAACAAAATTTCCTATAGAAATAAAATTTTGACAAAATTTCCTATATAAATAAAATTTTGACAAAATTTTCTATGGAAATAAATGTTGACATTTTCTATAGAAAAAAATTTTTGACATTTTCTATAGAAATAATATTTTGACAAAATTTTCTATAGAAATAAAATTTTAACAAAATTTCCTATAGAACTAAAATTTTGACAAAATTTCCTATATAAATAAAATTTTGACAAAATTTTCTATGGAAATAAAATTTTGACAAACATTTTTATAGATATAAAAATTTTATAAAATTTTCTATAGAAATAAAATGTTGACAAAACTTCCCATAGAATAAAAATTAAACAAATTTTTCTATGGAAATAAAGTTTTGACAAAATTTTCCATGGAAATACAATTTTGACAAAATTTTCCATGGAAATAAAATTTTGACAAAATTTTCTATAAAAATAAAATTTTGACAAAATTTTCAATAGAAAAAAATGTTGACATTTTCTCATTGTTGTTGTTTTTGATTTCAGCCTAAATATTTTGACAAAATTTTCTATAGAAATAAAATATGGCAAAATTTACTATATAAATAAAATTTTGACAAAATTTTCTATAGAAAAAAATGTTGACATTTTCTATAGAAATAATAATTTGACAAAATTTTTTATAGAAATAAAATTTTGCCAAAATTTACTATATAAATACAATTTTGACAAAATTTTCTATAGAAAAACAATTTTGACATTTTCCATAGAAATAATATTTTGACAAAATTTTCTATAGAAATAAAATTTTCCCAAAATTTATTATAGAAATAAAATTTTGACAAAATTTCCTGTAGAAATAAAATTTTGACAAAATTTTCTATAGATATAAAATTTTGACAAAATTTTCTATAGAAATAAAATTTTTACGAAATTTTCTGCAGAAATAACATTTTGCAAAATAAGTTGTTTTTTTAGAAAATCTAAAAAAAATGTCCAAATCGGTCTACATTTAAAGATACGTTTACTTTTACAATAGTCTTTAAATTTGATATTATGTAATTTTAGCATCCTTTGGCTTCGAAATGTACATTTTCAATACATTTTTAGTACTGTTTCGTCAGCATCATTTATCATTATATTTGTAGTCAAGATGCAAAAAGACAACAAATTTAAAGACAATTTCATTAAATTTAAAGATTTTTTCTGAATTATTAAAGTTGACCTTAGACCAAACATTTTTTCTTTCTTGCTATGATACCCATTTTTAAGTGAAATCACTTAATTATAAATACAATACGACTTCATTGAAAAGTTTATCGACTTTTGGACAAGGAAAAACTTTTATATTAGAGAAATGCGTCTTCTATGCTAAGTAAAATTTGCATTTGTATTTTAAAGACATGAAATCTTTAACCTCACGACAATATTTTTTTCAGTGTATCTATCGATGACACATTTGGGGATTTTTATACCAAACTAGGAATTCATATATTAATTAGGGTTTTCGTTTCAACTTAAATATATTTCTTTACAAAGAAATGGGGTTGATTGAATTGGTAAAACATGGCAACAGATACCCTCTTCTTCTAAGGCGATTTAGGCTGCTATGCATTTGATATGTACATATTTGTAATGTTTGCTGGTCAATGAAGTTTATTGAACAAAAAATTGTGTTTGCATAATATCCGATTATTTATGAGTGTGGGCATTGGGAAAACACACACACGTAGTCTAAAATATTATTATTGTTATTATGCAATAAATTGTTTGCCAGTAACGCATTTACATTTGCTCTCATATTTATTTCCATTTCTAAAATAAAATAAACATTGCCAGCCTGCAAATCACTTCAGTTGAAAAAAAAACTCCAAGCGAATAACCATTAATTTTAATGATGAAAACAAAGCCAACCATATTTATTTCTAGAATGGATTTACAATTTTTTTCCTTCGGGGCTATTTGGAAGCAGGGCAGGAGTGTGCCTAAGTATTGACTTTTGACTTAATGTCCCACATCTACAGAGTTTTGTTGTTTTTTGGTTTGTGTGATAATTTAATCAAAACTTTTTTTATATGTGTCCTGCATAAGTGTTATGGTCCTGTCCTTTTTTCAGTTTTTCTGATTCCACCCAAACCACTTACAATGACCCGGAGACAAAGAAAAAGTTGAAAAGTTGAGAATTCAACATTGTGTGAAAACAAAGGTCAGTGTGGTTAACGCTGCTGGCTTTTCATTTATCCAACAATCGAAAATTTTTTCCATCACTTCAGTTGCCCGGAAAATTTCAAAGTTTGCTATGTGATTTGCAATGGAAATTTTTATACAAACAAATTCGGTATGGAGAATACACAAAGGGCTATTAAGATATTCCAATATTTAAATATGTATTTGCATACAAATTATTCAATTACTTCATTGTCAACGTGTGTAAATGTTTGAAACTATTTCTTATCTATCATAAAAAAAAAAATAAAATATTGTTGTACTAATAATGTTTATATGATTTAAATTATGGGATATAAAGTTTACGATTTATTCAACAACAACTTTGAGCCGACTGATTTCTGATAGCCCATAACAACCCCACTGAATTGATCGTAAGCGGCGTACTTAGTAGGTGCTATACCAAAGAAAGTGAATCGTGAATTGTAACTTAGTCTACAGGGTATCTGGCAAGAGCAAAACTTTGAAGTCATTATACAAAATGCCAACAAATTTAAAGACGATTTCATTAATTTTGAAAAATATTTCAAAATTAATAAAGTCATGTTGACTTTAGTCATTCATATTAAGATACCCAATTTCAAGGCGAATTACTCAACTATAAGGACAAAATGATTTCATTGAAGAGTTAATCGACTGTTAGACAAAGAAAAAAACTTTATATCAAAGAAATGCGTCTTCTTGCTCAGCAAAATTCATATTCGTATTTTAAGGAAATTAAATCACGATAGTATTCTTTCAGTGTGGGGATCAGTTTATAGGGAGCTATATTAAATTGTGGACCGATATAAATGTTTGCATTGTTTCAGCTGACCTCTGTGGTAAGTAAACCCGATCATTTACTTTGTTTTCAAACTGCTCAATTTGGAACGGCTTCTCATCGGAGAAAACCAAAATTCGTAACTCCGCAACTAACTTTAGGTTACTTTATGTTAGGTTAGGCTATAGAAGATGACATCAATCCGTAGAAAATGAGTTGGTTTCCACTAAGACCATATTATTTATTTGTATATTTACAATCATAATGAATTATGAAAATAAATAGGTAATATAGGTGCTAACAACATAGGTTTTTGACCTGGAAGACCTGTAAGACCATATTAGTCCATTGTGATTCTTCATAGTTCTTTGTTTCTTCATATTTGCGTTTTCAAACGAGTTTTCTAGGTCTTCCATTCAGAAACCTTGATAGAGGCATGTATATTCGTCAAATTACAATCCCGTACATCAGTTGTATCCTTAATGAAAAAGGAACCCAGTATCTTGTATCTTTTAAAAGATAATGTCGGATACTGGTACAGCAAATTTTCGGAGTCTTCCGTAGACCCGGGGTTAAGACACCATCTACAAAAATCATTAGTCATTAAGCTCTTAGCCTTTTTTCTGTAATACAAACAATGTGGGAGAAATTATTCGATTTTATATATATTTTTATACCCTCCACCATAGGATGGGGGGTATATTAACTTCGTCATTCCGTTTGTAACACATCAAAATATTGCTCTAAGACCCCATAAAGTATATATATTCTGGGTCGTGGTGAAATTCTGAGTCGATGTAAGCATGTCCGTCTGTTGAAATCACGCTCACTTCCGAACGAAACAAGCTATCGACTTAAAACTTGGCACAAGAAGTTGTTATTGATGTAGGTCGGATGGTACATCAGACCACTTTTACGTATAGCCCCCATATAAACCGACGCTCAGATTTGGCTTGCAGAGCCTCTTGGAGGAGCAAAATTCATCCGATCCGGATGAAATTTGGTACATGGTGTTTGTAAAGGGTGGTTAAATTGTAAGGGCCGATGTTGAATGTGAACCACACCTAAACGCCAAGTTTTTTTCTGAATTTTATTTGACATTTCTCTATTTCAGACTTATTCAATTTGAGCTCCATGGCTCATGGAGATACACAATCCAACAACGTGTTAAATGGTTCCAAGAAATGGCAACAGTGGATGATCAATTTTCGATGAAAATCATCTTCAGTGATGAGGCACATTTTCACCTCAGTGGATTCGTCAATAAACAGAATTGCCGCATTTGGGCGAATGAGAATCCAAGTGTGATTGTCGAAAAACCAATGCACCCACAAAGAGTGACTGTTTGGTGCGGTTTATGGGTTGGCGGCATCATCGGGCCGTATTTTTTCCAAAATGAGGCCGGTCAGGCAGTTACTGTGAATGGTGTTCGCTATCGTGAGATGATAACGAACTTTTTATGGGCCGAATTGGAAGATATGGATGTGGACGATATGTGGTTTCAGCAGGACGGTGCCACTTGCCACACAGCTAACGAAACAATGGCTCTTTTGCGCAACAAATTCAATGGCCGTGTTATCTCACGTAATGGCGATGTCAATTGGCCGCCAAGATCATGTGATTTGACACCGTTGGACTTTTTTCTTTGGGGTTATTTGAAAGAAAAGGTGTACGTCGATAAGCCAGCAACAATTCAAGAACTAAAGAATGAGATAATTCGGCACATTAACGGCATAGAACCTCCATTATGCCTCAGCGTCAATGAAAATTTGGACCATCGGATGAAGGTGTGCCACCGAGGTCGCGGCGCCCATTTGGCCGATATTTTGTTCCATACATAATTGAGTAATATCAATATATCATAATAAAATAAAATTACAATAATTTCCTAAATAGTTTGTGTTTTATTCAAAATCAACATCGGCCCTTGAAATTTTAACCACCCTTTATATGGTCTCTCACAACCATGCAAAAATTGGTCCAAATCGGTCCATAAATATATATAGCCCCTATATAAACCGATCCCCAGATTTGGCTTGCGGAGCCTCTAATAGAAGCAAATTTTATGCGATCCGGCTGAAATTTGGTACACAGTGCTAGTATATGGTCTTTAACAAACATGCAAAAATTGGTCAACATCGTTATATATAGCCCCCATATAAACCGATCCTCAGATTTGGCTTGCGGAGCCTCTAAGAGAAGCAAATTTCATTTGATCCGGATTAAATTTGGTACATGGTGTAAGTATATGGTCTCTAACAACTATGCAAAAATTGGTCCACATCGGTCCATAATTATATATAGCCCCCATATAAACCGATCTCCCGATTTGGCTTGCGGTGCCTCTAAGAGAAGCAAATTTCATTTGATCCGGATTAAATTTGGTACATGGTGTAAGTATATGGTCTCTAACAACTGTGCAAAAATTGGTCCATATAGGTCCATAATTATATATAGCCTCCATATAAAGCGATCCCCAGATTTGACCTCCGGAGCCTCTTGCAGGAACAAACTCCATCCGATCCAGTTGAAATTTGGTACGTGATGTTAGTATATTGTCTCTAACAACCATGCAACAATTGGTCCATATGGGTCCATAATTATATATAGCCCCCATATAAACCGATCCCCAGATTTGTCCTCCGGATCCTTTCGGAGGAGCAAAATTCATCCGACCCGGTTGAAATTTGGTACGTGGTGTTATTATATGGTCTCTAACAACCATGCAAAAATTGGTCAATATCGGTCAATAATTATATATAGCCCCCATATAAACCATTCCACAGATTTGATCTCCGGAGCCTCTTGGAGAAGCAAAATTCATCCGATCCGGTTGAAATTTGGAACGTGGTGTTAGTATATGGCCGCTAGGTTAGGTTAGGTTAGATTATGTGGCAGCTCGATGTATCAGGCTCACTTAGACTATTCAGTCCATTGTGATACCACAGTGGTAAACTTCTCTCTTATCACTGAGTGCTGCCCGATTCCATGTTAAGCTCAATGAAAAGGACCTCCTTTTTATAGCCGAGTCCGAACGGCGTTCCACATTCCAGTGAAACCGCTTAGAGAAGCTTTGAAACCCTCAGAAATGTCACCAGCATTACTGAGGTGGGATAATCCACCGCTGAAAAACTTTTTGGTGTTCTGTCGTAGCAGGAATCGAACCCACGGCCTTGTGTATGCAAGGCGGGCATGCTAACCATTGCACCACGGTGGCTCCGCTAACCATGCCAAAATTGGTCCATATTGGTCTATAGTTATATATAGCCGATCCCCAATCACACAAAAATTGGTCCATATCGGTTCATAATCATGGTTGCCACTCGAGCCAAAAATAATCTACCAAAATTTTATTTCTATAGAAAATTGTGTCAAAATTTTTTACCGCAACCCAAGTAATTCGATTGTGGATGACAGTCTTCAGTAGAAGTTTTTATGCAATCCATGGTGTAGGGTATATAAGCTTCGGCCTGGCCGAACTTTCGGCCGTATATACTTGTTTAATTTAATCTTTTGCCTGAACTGAGAATCGAATCGCGAACCATACTATCATTTCTGTGTTTGAAGACATTTCAATTAAAAATTAATTGGATAAATTAATTTGGTGATTGATGACAAAAAGTCATTAATCAATTTGTAAGTCGAAGCCACCGTCGACTCATCTTGACTCAAAATTAGCCACCAAATAATCAAAAATATTGTTTGAAATCAGAAAAAAGTATTAATAATTGTTGCATTTTTTGTCAAAATGTTTACCTTTCCATCCAAAATCCGTCAGTAGAAAGTTGCTATAATAATTTTGCAAAAAATTTAGCTCAAAAAAGTTGAATGAAATGTAAATGTGATTGTAAGATTGGTTGTACAACTAATCTCATTATCACTCGGATAACTTTTTTGCAAAAAATTAATTTCAGCCGCCGACAAAAATGGGTCGGCTTCATTATCTGTTCGACCAAGTTTCAAGCGGGGCCAAATCTGCGGTTTATATGGGAGCTATCCCTAAAAGTGGTCCGATATGGTCCATAATACCGATATAATACCATCACGGTTGCCACTCATTATAACAATAATCTACCAAATTTTTAAGAAAATTTTACTTAAAATCTATCACAAAAATTATTTTGAAGTTTTTAATAAAATCTTTGTGGTTAGCGAAAAAATATTTTGGTTTAGAATGAAATGTTTTGTCATGTTATTTATTTTTCAACATTTTATTTCTATAGAAAATTTTTTTCAAAATTTTACTTCTATAGAAAATTTTGTTAAAATTTCATTTCTATAGAAAATTTTGTCAAAATTTCATTTCTATAAACGCAAAGAAATAAAACGTTTGGAAAACGTGTATCGAAAACGTTTTTCTTTTGTTAGAGTTGTTTGAATTTCTTCGAAAAATGTAAACTTTTATGACCAAAAAAAAATCGTTTGTTACAAAATTTTTATTTTTTCAATAAAAAAAAATATTTTTGGAAAGAACAACAAAGTCCTTTTTCTTAGTAAAAATTGTATATAGTAGTATGTAATGTTGAACATCTTTCCGGAATCTTCCAAACATAAAAAAACAAGTAAGTAAAGTAGAAAGTCGGGCGGGGCCGACTATATCATACCCTAAACCACCATTACAGAATTAGTAATCATAAGCATTTGTGGGGTAACATATAGGTCTGGGAGATAAACCGCAGTTGCATATTTAAGAAAATTAAGGGGTACATGGCTATGGGTGCTTTGTGTCAATCTGACTATAGCTCATAGTCAATGTTGCCACGGAAAATGTTCGGTTTACCCTATAAGGGCAAAAAAAGTTCCCTACTTTCCCATACATTCCCAAACAAATTTCCCTACTATATTTTTCGTTAAATTTAAAAAATTTTACAAAACAAAAATGGTTCTAAGTACTTTATTATCTTAAAACATGAATATGCAACGTATATAACTTAGAATATAAATTTGTATTACCACCACGGTTGCCACAGTTGGTAGAATTCTACTCAAATTAGTAATCTTTTTTGTTAAATCTCTATAAAAATAAAATTTTGGAAAACAAATTTTGGTAAAACATTTTTGTGAGAAATTTTTCTATAGAAATAAAATTTTGACAATAAATTCTATAGAAATAAAATTTTGAGAAAAAATTCCACAGAAATAAAATTTTAGAAAATTTTTTATAGAAATAATATTTTGAAAAAATTTTGTATAGAAATACAATTTTGATAAAATGTTCTATAGAAATAAAATGTTGACAAAATTTTCTACAGGAATAAAGTTTACCACACATTGTTAAAGATCAAGCCTTGCCGGCTTCTAATTTCCTCCTCTAGAGCCACCAAAATGTAAAAATTATTACAAATTGTGTTGAGTGAAAATGTCCTACATTGTGGCCCAACGTCCCTACAAGACGCTAAATATTAGAAAAACCCTACATATAGAGAATTTCCCCTACTTCTAGCAACACTGGCTGTGTTGATATTGCGCCTACGGAGTTAGTATGCCACTAATATTGAGCCCATTATTAAAAAAAGAGAAAATCGTTAAATTAGTGTGGGTAATAAATACAAATTTGTAAAAATCGAGCAATATTCTTATGTAAGAGCTACAAGTACGTATAAGTACGATCTAGCCGATCGTACTTATACGTACTTGTACATCAAAATTTGAAATTTGAGTAATATTGGTTAATAAATAAGAGAACTATGACCAAATTTTGGGAAAATGGAGCGATGCATATATATGGAAGCTATATCTAAATCTGAACCAATTTGCATAATATTTTGCGAGTTTGATTAATACCACAAAAGGTTACCTTGTGCAAGATTTGAGTAAGATCAGTTAAGAAATGAGGCCTGTATGGTCAAACATAAGGTTATTAAGGGCGAATTTTTCAAAATCGGGTGATACATATATGGGAGCTATATCTACATGTGAACCGATTTCGATGAAATTTTGCACATATAGTTAGTACTATAGAGGACTGGATCTAGCCAACTTTTAGTAAGATCGATTAATAAATAAGGGTTTTATGGTCAAATTTAGAAAACTCGGGCGGTACATATATATGGGAGCTATAGCTAAATCTGAACCGATTTCGATGATTTTTTGCACATATAGTTAGTGCTATAGAAGACTACATTTAGCCAAATTTGGGTAAGATCGGTTGATAAATAAGGGTTTTATGGCCAAATTTAGAAAAATCGGGCGGTACATATATATGGGAGCTATAGCTAAATCTGAATCGATTTCGATGATTTTTTGCACATATAGTTAGATTATATTTAGCCAAATTTGAGTAAGATCGGTTGATAAATAAAGGTTTTGTGGCCAAATTTGTCGAAATCGGGCGATACATATATATGAGAGTTATATCTAAATCTGAACCGATTTGGATGAAATTTTGCAGACTTGAAAGGCGATGGAAAAGATTAAATTTTGCCAAATTTGGTGACGATCCGTTTGAAAAAAACGCGCAACGTGACCCCAATTGTCGAAATCGGGCGATACATATATATGGGAGCTATATCTAAATTTGATCCGATTTCTTCCAAATTCAATAGCGTTCGTCCTTGTGCCCAAAAAACTCCCTGTACCAAATTTCATCAAAATCGGTTAATAATTGCGACCGGAATCCTGTGAACAACAAATACATGGATAGACGGACGGACGGACGCCAAGCGCTAGATCGACTCAGGAGGTGATTCTGAGTCGATCGGTATATATTTTATGGGGTCTAAAATCAATATTTCTGGTAGACACATTTTTTGGCCGATCAAACTTATTATACTCTGACCACTATGTGGTTTAGGGTATAAAAAAAAAAAAAAAAAATTAGTGTTCGGTCGAAGCAGGAATCGAACCCACGAACCTTGGTATGCAAGGCGAACGTACTAACCATTGATTCACGGTGCCCAACTATATGTATGTTTCCGTTAAATAAAATTTGTTTAATCGGTTCGTGGGCTCCGAAAACTATGCTATATAATTATTACTTATAACGATATTTGTCTATTGATGACAATAACAGCTACGTAGCCCAGTTTATAGTGTGTTGGCTTACAAATTGCATGGTTCGCGGTTCGATTCTCCGTCCAGGCGAAAGGTAAAATTTAAAAATTTTTAAAATCGAATAATTTCTTCTGCATTGTTTGTATTACAGAAAAAAGTGCTAAGAACTAAAAATCCTCGTGGAAGTGAGAAAGATGTGAAAGAAAATGCAATTAGCCAGAAAAGATTGTTTTTTTTTTTTTTTTTGAGTTAGTTTTTATAAGCCAGACTATTTAAATGAAAACAAAAAAATTATAAATTATGATTTTCCATTCTGAGATTAACTTGTTAGCGTTTTTAATATTTTCTGTTGTGCAATATCAAATTATAAACCACATAGTGTATCCAATTTGAACTAACTAAATTGCCAAGATTTTAGTAGAGAGCGAATCACTTCAGTGTAACAACTAAATTCTTTTCAATACGAGATAACCAATTTGATCATAATGTTTTAAATTCAATTACAAAAAGGAAAATTTATTCATTCTTTTAAAGTTTTAGACCCAAACTCATACTCTAGACTGGATATCAAAAGAAAAACAATAAAAATCAATCTCTTGACTACATAACATACAAAATAAAAAAATATGTTTTTATACATTTATCCTGAGAATTATCCTATTAGATGTATCTCAACTTGAATAATTTAAATATTTTCTATAGATGTATGTATTCTACCAAAGGGATTCATCATATTCCGGATACAACCATCAGTTCAATGCAAATGAGATATTCGTTACATCTTTTATTCAGCCTCCTGTGAATGTCATAGCATTTGCGAACATAGATTAAAATTTCTATCGTCTGTTTTAAATTCAATGAAATTCTGGGAAAAATAGACAAAGTTTGAATAATATATTCGCCCTGGAATAGAAAAACAAGGTATGAGAGAGGTAGTAACCATTCAATGTCAAAATATTTATCTTGAAAATACAACCACAAATTGAAATACTTAATTGAGCTTATTGACTATTCTAATATGGATTATTGAATTGTTGATTTAATTCTTGTTTTTTAAGATTTAGTTTTTTTTTAACACTGCAATATTGATCGATGATATAACATTACGACTAGTCCATTATAAGAAGATTAGATGGGAGTTATTTACAAAAAAATAAGGTATGCTAAGTATCTACACTGGAAAAAAGCATGTCCGATTCCAAAGATTTTGTCTTTACTTTAAAAATGTTGATATTGATTCCGAGCCAAAGAAGCGGAGAATACAAGTAAGGATATTTTTAGGACACAATTCTCTTTTAAATTTGTATTTTGTGTATTTGCTTTTAGGAAGCTAATTTTAATTTTTGGCTTTTTCAGCTTTTTTATCTTGATATGCTATCAAAGTCCTTTAAAAACGAGTTAATGACAACTTTGTTTTCCAAATTCAGACTCGACTTCCAGTAGAAATTATGCTATGTTTCAAGTAAAAAACGCCCTTAAAATAAAGTGTTAAAAAACATGTCCTATATTTGATCGATTTTTTACCTTGTAGTCAAGATGGAAAAAGACAACAAATTTAAAGACAATTTCATTAAATTTAAAGAATTTTTCTAAATTATTAAAGTCAAGTTGACCTTAGCCCAAACATTTTGTCTTTCATGTTATGATACCCATTTTTAAGTCAAATCATAAATATAAGGACAATACGACTTCATTGAAAAATTTATCGACTTTTGGACAAGGAAAAAAATCTTTATATTAGAGAAATGCGTCTTTTATGCTAAGCAAAATTTGCATTCGTATTTTAAAGACATGAAATCTTTGACCTCACGACAATATTTTTTTCAGTGTAGTGTGTTCGCACACGTTCTTAATGTTCTTCAATTGCACTCATATGACCACATAGGTTAAATTTGTAATCCTATTTAAGTGAAATTTAGCACAGGGAGTAGAATTAACATTGTCACTATGGATGCCAAATTTGGTTGAAATCGGTTCAGATTTAGTTATAGTCCCCATATATATGTTTTTCTGATTTCGGCAAAAAAGGCCAAAATACCCACATTTTCCTTGTAAAATGTAAAATCAATGCTTAGTCGAAAAATGACTCATATTTTCCTATATTTCTAATGCATATCCATCGACCGATAAATCATAAATACACTTTTGCGAAATTGCCTAGGTTAGGTTAGGTTAGGTTAGGTTAGGTTAAAGTGGCAGCCCGATTAAATTTCAGGCTCACTTAGACTATTCAGTCCATTGTGATACCACATTTAACTAAAAGTACCTATTACATATGGGCACTTCTAGTCTTAACCACTGAACCTTCTCTATTATTTACTTTTGTGGAACCAGATTGCTCCAAAAACA
Source organism: Haematobia irritans (assembly GCF_050003625.1). Taxonomy (NCBI): domain Eukaryota; kingdom Metazoa; phylum Arthropoda; class Insecta; order Diptera; family Muscidae; genus Haematobia; species Haematobia irritans. Next base: position 70,971,025 of record NC_134399.1, on the reverse strand, counting down.
TTAACAAACTGCTTAAGTTATCGTTTTCCAGGTCAGCCAGTAATCTAAAGCTATATGCTCCTAAAATTCGCTTACGCCTTACACAAAAAGCAGGACACGCACACAAGAGGTGTTTAATTGATTCCTTTTCCTCCACATCATGACAGCTCATACAACAGTCATTATACTTCGCACCTATAGTTTTTGCAAATTCGCCTATCAGGCAGCAGTTTCTGCATTTGTATGTAACGCCAAGAAGGAAAAGTCTGAGACCCATCGTTTAGTATATCGATCGTCTTAGAATTAAATTCTGAGTCGATTTAGCGATGTCCGTCTGTCTGTCCGTCCCTCTGTCTGTTCATGTATTTTTATGCGCAAAGTACAGGTCAATAGCAGACAATCGCTATTGATTGAAAAAATCGGTTCAGATTTAGATAAAGCTGCCATATATATTTATCCCCGTTCTGGTCATAATTTGCGTGTTTATCAACCCATGTTCTCAAATTCAGTACATTCGAATATTTTATGAGTCTCGAAAAACTTGCCAAATATCAGCCAAATCGGTTCAGATTTAGATATAGCTCCCATATATATCTTTCGTCCGATTTAGACTCATATGACGACAGAAGCCAAAGTTTACCATCGATTTTCGTAAAATTTTGCATAGAGAGTATTGAAATCGGTTCAGTTTGATTTGATTGAAATCGGTTCAGATTTAGATATAGCTCACATATATATCTTTCGTCCGATTTGCACTTATATGGCCTCAAAAGCCAGAGTTTTGCCGTGATTTGGTTCTAATTTTGCACAAGGAGTACGTTTAATAGTATCGGTAAGTGTACTAAATTTGGTTGAAATCGGTTCAGATTTAGATATAGCTCCCATATATATCTTTCGTCCGATTTGCACTTATATGGCCTCAAAAGCCAGAGTTTTGCCGTGATTTGGTTCAAATTTTGCACTAGGAGTACGTTTAATAGTATCGGTAAGTGTACAAAATTTGGTTGAAATCGGTTCAGATTTAAATATAGCTCCCATATATATATCTTTCGCCCGATTTACACCCATATGACCACGGGGGCTAAAATTATTCTCCCACTTACGTTTTTTGCTGAGATAGCAGGATTACTATTCTAACTATGAATGTCAAATATGGTCAAAATCGGTTCATATTTAGATATAGCTCCCATATATATGTACGCCAGAGTAGGGAAAATTTGGTAGAATGTTTCATATTTTAGACCCATTTTCAATGAGAGTTTCCTCCAATTGACTCGATAGTTTCCATATATATGTACGCCAGAGTAGCGGAAATTTGTTAGATTATTTCATATTTTAGACCCATTTTCAATGGAAGTTTCCTCCAATTGACTCGATAGTTTCCACAGAGAATACATTTACTATGCTATTTAAGTGTGTCATCTTGATCTAATATGGCCAAACTACCCACATTTTACAGAAAATTCTGTGATGATTTCCCCATATCTTAGTCATATCCTACACACTGTAATGCCAGACTTTCCACAGAATGGTTGAGTTTTAAATAAGGCTCCAAGTCGCCCGACTTGATCAAATAATATATCACAACCCACACTTGACCACATATCTTGGCAAGATCTAACCAATATTCTTGTAAAATCGTCACTGCTGAGTAGCAAAAATTGTAAATGTTACTCAAATTGTCCTATATCTCGAATACATAAGTATCGCCTGATAAATCATAAATGCTCTTTTGTACAATTGCATTAAAATTTCTCTCTTCCTATATTTTTTACTAACATTGTGTTTCATTCCAAGGCGTTGACCGATTTCAATTTTAATTCAAGATATTTTGGAGAAGTACAAAAAATTGTCTCCATTATAAGTATTTGTATCTGGAAATGCAAACCTTTATATAGCTCCCAGCAAATTTGAAGTAGTTGAGATGGTAACACAAATGTTTGTCTACATAGTGGTGAAGGGTATAATATAGTCGGGTCCGCCCGACTTTAGACTTTACTTACTTGTTTTTACTAACATTGTGTTCCATGTGGATCTACAAAGTGGTGCAGGGTATAATATAGTCGGCCTCGCCCGACTTTAGACTTTCCTTACTTATTTATAAAGAGCAAAGTACAAATGATGGAAATCGGTTCGTCATTGCATATTTGGCAACTAAAACAAAATGTAATACAACACTGAAAAAACAGTGAACCAACATTAAGAAAATTTTTGGTTAATTTTAGAAAATTTAGATTATTTTTAGAAAATTTTAACTAAACAGCATTACAAATGCTGACATCACGCCGATATCATTAAAATAAGTAAACATTTTTCGACAAATTCAAGAAAATTTATTAGACATAATAAATTTTCTTCACTTGTTAAAGAAAATTTTGCAGTTTGAAGGAAAAACTTGGAGTTCAAAATTGCAAGAATGTCTTTAGTGTCATACGAAGTTCAAGATGGGCGCATTTTTAGTAAAATTTACAATTTTAAAGAAATAATGAACTATTTTACGAGAAATACGAGTTTAGTAAATCTTTATGCTTCATTTGTGTATAATTTTCTCCTCTTTTTTAGTTAATTTATCTAACGTACGCAAAAAATTATTAAATTCATGGAAACTTTCTTAAAACGTAAAGAATCCATGAACTTAAATAGAATTAAATCAGCTTTAGTGAAATATAGGGTTCACTTTTTTTTGAGTGAAACGAGGTGACCAAATTTCAATGCCTTCGCTGAAAAAATATTGTTGTAAGGCCAAAGATTTCAAGTCCTTAAAATAATAATTTTGATAAGCAAAAAATGCATTATTGCGATGAAAGTCGTTTTTTCCTTATAAATAGTTGATTCAAATTAAAAATGGTTATCTTAAAATAAAAGAACATTTTGTTTGACTAATGTCAACTTGTCTTTAATAATTGTGAAAAAATCTTCAAAATTAAGAAAATTATAACTAAAATATTACTAAACAAAAAAACAAGTATATACGGCCGTAAGTTCGGCCAGGCCGAATCTTATGTACCCTCCACCACGGATTGCGTAGAATCTTCTACGAAAGACTATCATCCACAATCGAATTAATTGGATTGTGGTATCTTAAAACTTCTTAACATCGTTTTCTAAATTGTGAGTTATCCCTACGTGGTATATATTAGACAAAAAAGTTATGTATAGGTAAGTTAACAAATAATTACGAATCGACATGGAAATTGAACTATGGGGGTCGCTTATATGGGGGCTATATAGAATTATGAACTTGATATGGACCAATTTTTGAGTGATTGGGGATCGATTTATATGAGGGCTATATATAACTATAGACCGATATGGACTTAGTTAAGCATAGTTGTTAACGGCCATATACTAGCACAATAAACCAAATTTCAACTCGGATGAAATTTGCTCCTCCAAGAGGCTCCAAAACCAAATCTCGGGATCGGTTTATATGGGGGCTATGTATGATTATGGACTGATATGAACCACTTTTGGCATGGTTGTTAAATATCATATACTACCACCACGTACCAGATTAATAAGAGCTATGAAAAAAGATTTTGAAAAACTTTTGCCAAAAAGTGGCTCAACGCGGTTGAAGTCAGGATTTTGGCAATTTTCGAAAATTTTAAAGATATACGTACAAACAAAATTTTAAATAATTTATTAGTAAATATAAGAAATATCTAAAAGCGCAATCTTTGAGCTAAATGCAAGCAAATAATAAAAAATTCAAAACGTGAAATTTATTGAGCCGTTTGCTTGCTGTAGCCTCTGGAAATAAAAAAATGCAGAAAATTTCCGCAATTTTTATACCCTTCACCACTACTGTGGTACAGGGTATAATAAGTTTGTGCATTTGTATGTAACGCCAAGAAGCAGTAATCATAGACCAACCTTTTAGTATACGGATCGGCTTAGAATTAAATTCTGAGTCGATTTAGCGATGTCCGTCTGTCTGTCTGTCTGTCCGTCTGTCTGTTGATGTATTTTTGTGTGCAAAGTATAGCTCGCAGTTTTAGTCCGATTGTCCTAAAATTTGGTATAGAGTCCTCTTTCGGCTCAAAGACGATCCCTATTGATTTTGGAAAAAATCGGTTCAGATTTAGATATAGCTGCCATATATATTTTTCACCGATCTGGTCATAATTGGCGTGTATATCAACCGATCTTCCTCAAATTCCGTACCTCCGAATATTTTATGAGTCTCGAAAAACTTGCAAAATATCAGCCAAATCGGTTCAGATTTAGATAGAGCTCCCATATATAGCTTTCGCCCGATTTACACTCATTTGCCCACAGAGGCCAATTTTTTGCTCCGATTTAGTTGAAGTGAGAATTAGCATTGTTGCTATGCGTGCCAAATTTGGTTAAAATCGGTTTAGATTTAGATATAGCTCCCATATATATGTTTTTCTGATTTCGACAAAAATGGTCAAAATACCAACATTTTCCTTGTAAAATCGCCACTGCTTAGTCCAAAAGTTGTAAAAATGACTCTAATTTTCCTAAACTTCTAATACATATATATCGAGCGATAAATCATAAATAAACTTTTGCGAAGTTTCCTTAAAATTGCTTCAGATTTAAATGTTTCACCTATTTTTTTTACTAATATTGTGTTCCACCCTAGTGCATTATCTGACTTAAATTTTGAGTCTATAGATTTGTAGACGTTTATCAAATTCTGTACAGATCGAGTGATATTTAAATGTATGTATTTAGGGCAAACCTTTATATATAGCCCCCAACACATTTGACGGATGTGATATGGTATCGGAAATTTAGATCTACAAAGTGGTGCAGGGTATAATATAGTCGGCCCCGCCCGACTTTAGACTTTCCTTACTTGTTTTTTCAATGCATTATATGTTTTCGAAAAAAAAAATTATATACGTTTGCATATTTTTTATATATTCTTGGAACAATAAGGTATAAAAAACATTTAGATTAAGAATTTTTGGATGTGTCATTAGTCGCTAAAAAATTAATTTCTTTATGAAAGTCTCACTTAACCCATATGTGTTATTGTGAAATATCCGTCTATGAGCTAAAAGTCAAAGCAATAATAAGATAGATTAAAATTTTTAAAAAGTGCCACATATAACTAAAAGTAAAATATTTAAGTGAGACCTTTCATAAAGAAATTAATTTTTTAGCGACTAATGACACATCCAAAAATTCTTAATCTAAATTTTTTTATACCTTATTGTTCCAAGAATATATAAAAAATATGCAAACGTATATAAATTCTTTTTTTCGAAAAAATATAATGCATTGAAAAAAAAAATTGCGGAAATTTTCTGAATTTTTTTATTTCCAGAGGCTACAGCAAGCAAACGGCTCAATAAATTTCACGTTTTGAATTTTTTATTATTTGCTTGAGCATTTAGCTCAAAGATTGCGCTTTTAGATATTTCTTATATTTACTACTAAATTATTTAAAATTTTGTTTGTACGTATACCTTTAAAATTTTCGAAAATTGCCAAAATCCTGACTTCAACCGCGTTGAGCAACTTTTTGGCAAAAGTTTTTCAAAAACTTTTTTCACAGTTTTTATTACAATCATTGAGAGATTCTAAAACTGTAAGTGCTCATCAAAAAATTTGTGTTTTGTGGTCTAATATATACTTTATGGGGTCTTAGAGCAATATTTCGATGTGTTACAAACGGAATGACAAATGAATTTTGCTCCTCCGAAAGGATCCAGAGAGCAAATCTGGGGATCGGTTTATATGGGGGCTATATATAATTATGGACCGATGTGGACCAATTTTTGCACAGTTGTTAGAGACCATATACTTACACCATGTACCAAATTTAATACGGATCAAATGAAATTTGCTTCTCTTAGAGGCTCCGCAAGCCAAATCTGAGGATCGGTTTATATGGGGGCTTTATATAATTATGGACCAATGTTGACCAATTTTTGCATGTTTGTGAGAAACCATATACAAACACCATGTACCAAGTTTCAGCCGGATCGGATGAAATTTGCTTCTCTTAGAGGCTCCGCAAGCCAAATCTGGGGATCGGTTTATATAGGGGCTATATATATTTATGGACCGATTTGGACCAATTTTTTGCATGGTTGTGAGAAACCATATACAAACACCATGTACCAAGTTTCAGCCGGATCGGATGAAATTTGCTTCTCTTAGAGACACCGCAAGCCAAGTCTGAGGGTCCCTTTATATGGGGGCTATATATAATTATGGACCGATGTGGACCAATTTTTGCACAGTTGTTGAAGACCATATACTAGCACTATGTACCAAATTTCAGCCTGATCGGATAAAATTTGCTTCTCTTAGAGGCTCCGCAAGCCAAATCTGGGGATCGGTTTATATAGGGGCTATATATATTTATGGACCGATTTGGACCAATTTTTGCATGGTTGTGAGAGACCATATACAAATACCATGTACCAAATTTCATCCGGATCGGATGAATTTTGCTCCTCCAAGAGGCTCTGCAAGCCAAAGCTGAGTGACGGTTTATATGGGGGCTATACGTAAAAGTGGTCCGATATGGCCCATTTTCAATACCATCCGACCTACATCAATAACAACTTCTTGTGCCAAGTTTAAAGTCGATAGCTTCTTTCGTTCGGAAGTTAGCGTGATTTCAACAGACGGACGGATGGACATGCTTAGATCGACTCAGAATTTCACCTCGACCCAGAATATATATACTTTATGGGGTCTTAGACCAATATTTCGACGTGTTACAAACGGAATGACAAAGTAAATATACCCCTCCATACTATGGTGGAGGTATAAAAATATTGCCGAAAATCTAAGTTATGATGATAGAGTTTGTAGCAAGCCATCACTAATAGCTCATTTGGAAATTTTTTATGCTTCTTTCCTTTCCAGTGTTCCTTAAATAATCTACTATTTCGTTTCATATAAAAAGAATTGATGGTGCCATAGAAATATGTGCATATGGAGATATCGAAGGTGGTTTTCAAACTATTTCTGCGAGAATTTTGGCAAACACAAATAGTTGACTGCTTGCCAAAAAAAAAATTTAGACATAAATGATGGTAATTGATTTTGAAGAAACTAATTAGTGGTGTGCAATTAAGGTGATTTTATTTTTAGTAAAAGGGCTTTCAACACTTCTCATAATAGAAATGATAGTCTCATTGCACGCAAAAGTAAATTGTTTGGAAAACGGGTATCACAGTAATAGGGTTATATAAGAACGATATAAAACACACAATGCATGCAAAACTTTACAAAATTTCAATAATTTCCTTGATTAACACATGGCAAGCTCATTACAATTTCCTTTATTGCTGGCAGAAATTTGATAGTCAGTGTTTGTTTATATTCTACTATGTTTTATTAATAACATTGGCGTAGGTAGAGGGTTTTGAGGGTTTACCAGCACCCCCTACCACACTGAAAAAAAATTTTGTCGTGAGGTCAAGGACTCGGCTATAAAAAGGAAGTCCCTTGTCATTGAGCTTAACATGGAATCGGGCAGCACTCAGTGATAAGAGAGAAGTTCACCAATGTGGTATCACAATGGACTTAATAGTCTAAGTGAGTCTGATACATCGGGCTGCCACCAAACCTAACCTAACCTAAGCAGTGGCGATTTTACAAGGAAAATGTTGGTATTTTGAGCATTTTTGTCGAAACCAGAAAAATATATATATGGGAGCTATATCTAAACCTGAACCGATTTCAACCAAATTTGACACACATAGTTACAATGCTAATTCTACTTCCTGTGCAAAATTTCAAGTAAGTCGGAGTAAAAAATTAGCCACTGTGGTCATATGGGTGTAAATCGGGCGAAAGATATATATGGGAGCTATATCGAAGTCAGAATCGATTTCAATCAAATTTGGCACACTTGACTATAGTACTAATTGCTCTTATTGTGCAAAATTTCAAGCAAATTAGGTTAAAACTCTGGCTTCTGGGGCAATGTAAGTTCATATCCGGCGAATGATATATATGGGAGCTTTATCTAACTCTGAACAGATTTCAATCAAATTTAACACACTTGATTATAGTACCAATTGCACTCCTTATTCAAAATTTCAAGCAAATCAAAGATAAAAATCTGACTTCTGGGCATATATAAGTCCATATCGGGCAAGAGATATATATGGGAGCTATATCTAAATCTGAACCGATTTTTTCGAATATCAATAGGGTTCTATTCTGACACAAAACACATACTTGTGCCAAATTTTAAGACGATTGTACTAAAACTGTGACCTAGACTTTGATCACAGAAATGTGTTCACAGACAGACGGACATGGCTATGTCGATTCAGGCGCCCACCCTGAGCGGTTTTACCAAAGACACCATGTGTCTACCTCGTCTCCTTCTGGGTGTTGCAAACATATGCACTAGCTTATAATACCCTGTTCCACAGTGTGGCGTAGGGTATTAAAATTCAAAATAAAATTATTTTATACAAAAAAAATTTAATATATTCAATTTGCTTTAAAATGATGATAGAAAAGTGTCGAAATAATGATGCTCATAATTGATGGTAAGAATTATGTACTTCAATTATTCTAGGGAACCGTCGTAGCACATTTCCTCTTTAATCCACAAGCATACATTTCAAGATTTCCTTTATTTTACATTTCCGACTTGGTGATCAACCTAGCAAAATATCGAAAAAATGCTAAATCCATTTTAGAAAAATTGAAAATTTTTTAAAATATTTTAGGTCGAACGTTTTAGATAAGAATGCGTTAAAAATCATAAAAAATATAAAAGTCATTTATTTGAAAAAATATTACAAAAGTTTTTTTCAATTCACATCCTAAACATTGAACTCGGATAGAACTTTAAGATGTGATGCAAATTCAGTGCAACGGCTGTTGAAATGGGACATCCGTTCTATGTCATTTTAAATTCATCGCTTTTCGGTCCATTTTGCACCACATCTGGATCCAAAAATAACATTTTCACTATTTTTTTGGCTACGCTTTTTTTGATGGGGATATTTTCATACAATGGTACAACAAAATTTCCATTTTAGAAAAATTGCGAATTTGTGAAAGTATTTGAGGTCAAATGTTTCAGACAAGCGTAAGAATGTATTAAAAATCATAAAAAGTTTTAAAAATGATTTAAAAATTATTTATTTGGGACAATATTTTAATTTTTATAATTCACACCTAATTTTTAAAATATTCTATAGCTTGTCTAAACGTTTGATATTTTCAAAAATTCGCAATTTTTCTAGAATGGAATTATCATGTTTTGACAAAATTTAAATAATTTGTACAATTTTATTAATTGTTACCCAGTTTTTAATCTATTTGAAACAAAACCAGTTAAAAATCCATTAAAAATATGAAAAAAAAACGAGTCATTCAAAATTGAATTAAAAGAACTGTGTAGTTAAAATAAAAAACATCTTTGGGAAGAAATTTTTGGAAGTGCATTTAAAGTTGTGCTTTTAGAACAACTTCAGGTTTGGATTAATATTTTCAAGACATTTTTGACAATATTAATTTCATTAATTGTTTGACAATATTAATTTTATTTTAAAATTCATATTAAGGTATTAGTTTAGTGTAATTTAATGGCTTTTGTAAATATAGCAATATTTTATTCCATATGGTCCGGTGAGACATTAAATAGTCGACTCTGGCCGACTTAGATAATGATATTAAGCCGATTTACCAAATGCCCTTTTGGTCTATCTCCTTTTCTTTCAAATTTAAAATGCTCTATGAAGTAAGAAAGCATAAAATAATATAGTAACTATTGCAATACTCATTTACACACTCAAAAAAAAAAAACAAGTATAAACGGCCGTAAGTTCGGCCAGGCCGAAGCTTATGTACCCTCCATCATGGATTGCGTAGAAACTTCTTCTAAACACTGCCATCCACACCCGAATTACTTAAGTTGCGGTAACGCTTGCCGATGGCAAGGTATCTTAAAACCTCCTAACACCATCTTCTAAATTGTATGTAAGTCCATACGTGGTATATATTAAATCAAAAAGATCGATCCAATACGTATATAATTCAGTTTGACAAAGAAAAGAGATAACATTTTAACAAAATTTTCTATAGAAATAAAATTTTCACAAAATTTTCTATAGAAATAAACTTTTGACAAAACTTTCTATAGAAATAAAATCTTGGTAGATTACTTTTGGCTCGAGTGGCAGCCATGATTATGAACCGAATAAAATTTGAACAAAATTTTCTATAGAAATAAAATTTTGACAATGATGAAAATTTTATTATGAACCGAATAAAATTTTAACAAAATTTTCTCTAGAAATAAAATTTTGACAAAATTTTCTATAGAAATAAAATTTTGACAAAATTTTCTATAGAAATAAAATTTTGACAAATTTTTCTATAGAAATAAAATTTTGACAAAATTTTCTATAGAAATAAAATTTTGATAGACTATTTTTGGCTCTAGTGGCAACCATGATTATGAACCGATATGGACCAATTTTTGTGTGATTCGACCAATTTTGGTATGGTTGTTAGCGACCATATACTAACACACGTTCCCAATTTGAACCGGATCGGATGAATTTTGCTCCTCCAAGAGGCTCCGGAGGTCAAATCTGGAGAACGTTTTATATGGGGGCTATATATAATTATGGACCGATATGGACCAATTCTGGCACGCTTGTTAAAGATCATATACTAACACCATGTTCCAAATTACAACCGGATTGGATGAAATTTGCTTCTCTTTGAGGCTCCGCAAGCCAAATCTGGGGATCGGTTTATATGGGGGCTATATATAATTATGGACCGATGTGGACCAATTTTTGCATGATTGTTAGAGACCATATACCAACACCATGTACCAAATTTCAGGCGGATCGGATGAACTATGCCTCTCTTAGAGGCTTCACAAGCCAAATCTGGGGATCGGTTTATATGGGGGCTATATATAATTAAGGACCGATATGGACCAATTTTTGCATGGTTGTTAGAGACCATATACCAACATCATGTACCAAATTTCAGCCGGATCGGATGAAATTTTCTTCTCTTTGAGGCTTCGCAAGCCAAATCTGGAGATCGGTTTATATGGGTCTATATATAATTATGGACCGATGTGGACCAATTTTTGCATGGTTGTTAGAGACCATATACCAACATCATGTACCGAATTTCAGCCGGATCGGATGAAATTTGCTTCTCTTTGAGGCTCCGCAAGCCAAATCTGGGGATCGGTTTATATGGGGGCTATATATAATTATGGACCGATGTGGACCAATGTTTGCACGATTGTTAGAGACCATATACCAACACCATGTACCAAATTTCAGCCGGATCGGATGAACTATGCCTCTCTTAGAGGCTCCACAAGCCAAATCTGGGGATCGGTTTATATGGGGGCTATATATAATTAAGGACCTATATGGACCAATTTTTGCATGGTTGTTAGTGACCATATACCAACATCATGTACCAAATTTCAGCCGGATCGGATGAAATTTTCTTCTCTTTGAGGCTCCGCAAGCCAAATCTGGGGATCGGTTTATATGGGGGCTATATATAATTATGGACCGATGTGGACCAATTTTTGCATGGTTGTTAGAGACCATATACTAACACCATGTACCAAATTTCAGCCGGATCGGATGAAATTTGCTTCTCTTTTAGGCTCCGCAAGCCAAATCTGGGGATCGGTTTATATGGGGGCTATATATAATTATGGACCGATGTGGACCAATTTTAGCATGTTTGTTAGAGACCATATACCAACACCATGTACCAAATTTCAGCCGGATCGGATGAAATATGCTTCTGTTGGAGGCTCCACAAGCCAAATCTGAGGGTCCCTTTATATGGGGGCTATACGTAAAAGTGGACCGATATGGCCCATTTTCAATACCATCCGACCTACATCGATAACAACTACTTGTGCCAAGTTTCAAGTCGATGGCTTGTTTCGTTCGGAAGTTAGCGTGATTTCAACAGACGGACGGACGGACGGACGGACGGACATGCTTAGTTCGACTCAGAATTTCACCACGACCCAGAATATATATACTTTATGGAGTCTTAGAGCAATATTTCGATGTGTTACAAACGGAATGACAAAGTTAATATACCCCCATCCTATGATGGAGGGTATAAAAATCGCTTCTGTAACATATACCCCAAACACATTTTGCTTCAAGCATATATTTTTTCAGGATTGGACCAAACAAGATATTGTTTGCATTGTTCAAGCATATTATGTTTCACCTTAGGTATACACTGGTAGAAAAAAATTTTAATTATATATTCTTCGTGTATATATGTTATATTTTTAAGGCTCCAATTGGTTACTTTTAAGGCTCCAATTGGTTACTTCCATTATTTTACTTGCAGCATACTCTCTAGGTCTCTCTTTATAAACACATATATGTTTATAGGCTATTCCTATATGAATATATGTTTGCATTTACAAAAATGTTATAAATTTGAGTTCCAAACATATAATTTTTACACCCAAACATATGAAAAACAGTTTTTTTCATCCCTGTACATGATATCATCTCTAATGTATTTCATATTAATTTCGTCTTGCAGCTTCACATTTTTGTGGTCAATTTGTATGGAGTAAGTAACTACGGGGGAAATGTTTGCTTCATAGTGGCCATAATTATTAAAACCAAACAATTTCGAATCAATTGTATCAAAGACTCAATCAATTTTATAGATACCAATGAAGGCTTCATTAACAGGTGTACAAAGATAAACAGCCGCAAATATTTGATGACTGTATTTTAATTGAAATAAAATTTAATATAAATACCAGCTGAAATTAGTGTTCTCACAAGGATCACTGGATGTTGTAATTCAATCGATTATATATTTGTATATATGTATGTCTTTGTAAACCAACACAACAAGATTGACTATTTGTATATTATTGACTTATTTCTATTACTTTAGAGTTATAATAGGATTTATTTTCATAATAATACGTTTATGAGTAATTTAGTTGAAAATGCCTAAAAAATTATGTTTTAAAAGTTGTATTGTTGGTGAAAAAGACTGTTTTTCATATGTTTGGGTGTAAAAATTATATGTTTGGAACTCAATTTTTTTAACACAATATTTTTGAGTGCAAGCATATAATGTTCATAAACTAGCAATAACATGTTTGGGTCATATATGTTAATATGTTAGAACATATTATGTTTGTGACATAAAATGTTTGTAAATATAATATTCTTAGATGCAAACATATATTAATTTGGAAATAGCCTATAAACATATATGTGTTTAGAAAGAGAGATCTAGAGAGTATTCTGCAAGTAAAATAATGGAAGTAACTAATTGGCACCTTAAAAATATATGCACACAAAGAAAATTTCATTAATATTTTTTACTACCAGTGTATGCCCTAAGGTGAAACATAATATGTTTGAACAATACAAACAATATTTTGTTTGGACCAATCCTGAAAATATATATGCTCGAAACAAAATGTGTTTGGGGTACATGTTACAGAAGCGATTTTTCTTGACGGTGTACTACACTACTGCGGTACAGTTTTTACAATATATAACTCCAAGAAATACTTAGAATTAAATTCTGAATCGATTTCCGTCTGTCAGTCATTAGCTAGACAATAGCCCCCCTAGCTAAAATTTAATAGACTGGACTTATAGGTTCAATTAATGTTTTATTTTATAAAAATGAATAAAAAATCATACATCAACATAACGAGACAATTAATTTTTAATAAAGCAACTAATAGTAGTTCCACATTTTTTCCCAGCAAGAAAATTGGGAGTTGTTCTAAAGGCACAACTTAAAGCACTTCCAATATTTTCCTCACAAAGAAGTTAATTATTTTAACTACACAGGAAGTTTTTTTAATTAAATTTTTTATAGCTCGTTTTTTTCGTATTTTAATGGGTATTTTTTTCAAATAGGTTAAAAAGAATTAATAAAATGGTACAAATTATTCAAATGCCGAAGAATGCTAGATTGCCGGAAGAATGATAAAAAAAATCGATAATTTTTGAAAATATTCCAGGGCAAACGTTTCAGACAAGCATTGGAATGCATTAAAAATTATAAAAATTATTTATTCGGGAAAATATCATAAAATTTTTTAATTCACATTAAAAACACTGAATTCGTATCACACCTTAAGAAGTGATGTAAATTCAGTCCAACGGCTGTTGAAATGTTGGACAGTTCATATAACAGTCATCGCTTCTCCACCAATTTTTCACCACTCCGAGACCCAAAAGGACTTTATCACTAGTTTTTTGGCGACGCTTTGTTGCAGTATTATTAATATGTGCATTTATGAAAGAATAGTTAATGTCAATGTACTTGTTTAATTTCATATAAAAACAATGGAAAATCGTAAATAGGTTTTCAAATTCTGGGGGGGTCAAGCCCCCTCCCCAGAAGCCTTCCTATGCTTATGCTGTCAGCCCGTCCGTCTGGAAGAAATCGCTTCAGATTTAGATATACACGGACTGTTTTTCATATGTTTGGGACATATATGTTAGAACATATTATATTTGGGACATTCCCTTTCTTTAATATAATTTCTCTGTATGCAAACATATATTCATTTAGAAATTTCTTACAAGCATATCTATGTCTAGAAACATCAGAGAGAGAGAGAATAGAAAAAATATCCGAGGAAACAAAAATATTTTTATTATATTTGCGAAATTTTTCTGCAAGCAAAAATTTTTCTGGGGGTCTAAGTCACCTACCCAGAGCCTATGCCTATGCGTGTCGCAAATTAAAATTTATCTAATTCCTTGGCGGATCTAATTTTACTAGGCATTGTTGTTGCCTGGCCATGTGGACATTGAAAAAAGTAAACAAGAAGCAATATATTATATGTTTTTATTTAACTCCTTTATTAAATATTTAAAAATCATGCTATGATACGGTCAAAATTTGGTCAAGGGAAAACGCGTGTAAATCGGTGAAATCGTTTATTTAAAAAATCAAATTAAATTTCTTTTTCAAGTTCAATTAGTATAAAATTCAGGAAAAATATTCAGTTAGGCTTTCGCTTTTCCAAATCCGAATTGCCGGGCCGCACGCTTGACACCTGCCATCAGATTTTGTACAGCCACCTTGTCCACCTTCTTCGCCGCAGAAAGCCAGTTTGCCTTGAACTGCTGCTCGTCCTTAGCAGTTTTTTTGGTCTTCTTTAGGTTCCGCTTGACAATAGCCCAGTATTTCTCAATTGGGCGGAGCTCTGGCGTGTTGGGAGGGTTCTTGTCCTTGGGAACCACTTGCACGTTGTTGGCGGCGTACCACTCCATGGCCTTTTTACCGTAATGACAAGATGCCAAATCCGGCCAAAACAGTACGGAACAACCGTGTTTCTTCAGGAAAGGCAGCAGACGTTTATTCAAACACTCTTGCACGTAAATTTCTTGGTTGACAGTCCCGGAAGCTATGAAAATGCTGCTTTTCAAGCCACAGGTACAGATGGCTTGCCAAACCAAATATTTCTTTGCGAACTTTGACAGTTTTATGTGCTTGAAAATATCTGCTACCTTTCCCCTTCCTTTTGCTGTATAAAACTCCTGTCCCGGAAGCTGCTTGTAGTCGGCTTTGACGTAGGTTTCGTCGTCCATTACCACGCAGTCAAACTTCGTCAGCATCGTCGTGTACAGCCTCCGGGATCGCGCTTTGGCCGTCGTATTTTGTTTATCATCGCGTCACTACCTTCTTGTAAGTCGATAGTCCGGCTCGTTTTTTGGCTCGATGCACTGTTGTAGACGATACACCCAGCTTATTTGCGGCATCTCGGAGAGAGAGGTTAGGGTTTCGCTTGAAACTACCGGCAACTCTCTTTGTCGTCTCAGCAGCTTCCGGTTTTCGATTTCCCCTCGATCCAGACTTCCTGGCTGTCGACAAACTTTCCCCAAACACTTAAATTACTTTTGTAACGGTTGATTTGGCAACTTCTAACGATTCTGCCAGCTTTGCGTGCGACTAGCTCGGATTTTCGCGATGCGCGAGCAAAATTTTGATACGCTGCTCTTCTTGCTAGGACGACATTTTGACAACTGAAGAGTGAATTCCAAAATCAAAATAGGAGCAACATTCTACCCACACACACCTTCAAAATGAGGGGTGTTCAGGTTTTTTAAATGTAAAATTGAAAGAAATACGTCAAGTTTATATTGACCAAATTTTGACCGTATCACCCTTTATTGACCATCAAAAATACTCGGCAAAAATGTTTCGCCTATCGGTATGGTTATAACTACACACTTACATATAGCTACCATACATATCTTTCGCCCGATATAGACTCATATGATCATAGAGCCCAAAGTTTTCCTCTGATTTATGTGAGGCTTTGCACAGGGAGACGAAATGATATTATAGGTATCCATGCCAAATTTTGTTAAAATCGGATCAGATTCAGATATTGCTCCGTATGAATTCAATTGGCCCTAGGGCCAGATTTTTGCCTTTACTTTCTCTAAATTTTACGAAAGGAGTGCAATTGATGGCATTGTCAAGTATGCTATTCAGTCCATTGTGATATCACATTAACTAAAAGTACCTATTACATATGGTCACTTCTAGTTTTAACCGCTGAACCTTCTCGATTATTTCCTTCTGTTGAACCAACCAGATTGTTCCAAAAACATTAGCAGACTGCTTAAGTTAACGTTTTCCAGTTCCGCTATTAATCTAAAGCTATATGCTCCTAAAATTCGCTTACGCCGTACACAAAAAGCAGGACACTCACACAATTGGTGTTTAATTGATTCCTTTTCCTCCGCATTATGACAGCTCATACAATAGTCATTATGATTCGCACCAATAGTTTTTGCGAATTCGTCTATCCGGCAGCGACCCGTTATAGCAGATATCAGGAGTGATATCTGACGTCTCGACAACACTAGCATATCTAGTGTGCGGTTCATGTTTAAATGGGGCCATATTTGCTTGGTGTCTTACAACCCTTGATATTCTCCCATCGAACATTTGCCATCATAACAGTCTTCTCACGCAGTAAGAGCTTGCAGGTAACCAGAGGCATCCCAACAGATTCTAATCCCCCTGGAATATGTAAGGTAGTTCCTAGCCATGCTAACTCATCCGCTTCGCAGTTCCCTGGTATGTTCCTATGGCCGGGCACCCATATTAGGTGAATATTGTACTGCTCAGCCATCTCGTTCAGAGATTTGCGGCAGTCGACGGCCGTTTTCGAGTTAAGGAACACAGAATCCAAGGATTTTATTGCAGGTTAACTGTCTGAGTATATATTAATGCCAATATTGCTTGGAGCATTACTTCTCAGCCAATTCGCCACCTCTCTTATTGCTAATATTTCTGTCTGAAAAACACTGCAGTGATTGGGTAATCGTTTCGAAGTTCCAGGTCTTTTGAATATACTCCGAAACCCACTTGTCCATCAAATTTGGAGCCATCAGCGTAGAAATCTATATAACATTTACTCCCTGGGGTCTGTGGTGGTGCACGCCTCACTGTTGGGAATTAGAGTTTCAAACTTTTTGTCGAAAAGTGGTTTCGTCAGAGTGTAATCCACTACGTTTGGCACATTTGGCATTATTTTGAGGACCGAACTGTGACCGTACCTTTTTTCCGACCACAGCGATAGCTCGCGCACCGCACAGCCGTTGTTGCAGCTGACTGTTTGGCCAAAATGTCTAAAGGCAATAGATGCAGTATGACATTAAGGGAACCTGTTCCTGTCTTACTGAATGCGCTTGAGATACACAAGCAAGCCATACGTTGAACTATATATAAACTTGTCCGCTGCTGAAGTGCCGGTCACCAGACTACAACACCATATATCATTATGGGTCTAACCACTGCCGTGTATAGCCAATGCACAATTTTCGGTTTTAGTCCCCACTTTTGTCCTATTACCTTTTTACACGAGTACAAAGCTACCGTTGCTTTCCTCACCCTTTCCACAATATTAAGCTTAAAGTTCAGTTTCTTGTCCAAAATAATGCCAAGATATTTTGTACACTCACCAAAGGGAATTTCAATACCCGCTAATGATATGGGCTTAACCGTGGGAGTTTTGCGATCTTTGCAGTACATGACTAATTCTGTCTTGGCATGATTTACTACAAGACCATTCTCTTTCGCCCATTTCTCAGTCATCCGGAGGGCTCTTTGTATAACATCGCTGATTGTGGATGGGAATTTCCCCTGACTGCTAGAGCCACATTGTCTGCGTATGCCACCACTTGTATCCTTTTTTTTTCTAGGGAAACCAGAAGGTTGTTTATAGCAACATTCCAAAGAAGAGGTGATAGAACTTCTCCTTGGAGAGTGCCTCTGTTCACATACCTTTGCATGTTTGCTTGTCCTAGTGTGGCTGAAATCGTCTCCTCATTAGCAGTTCGTCTAGCAGCCTAAGTATATCTGGATCAACATTCAGTGTTGCCCGTCCATTTAATATAGAGCTCGGATGGACGTTATTGAATGTCCCTTCGATGTCTTTAAACGCCACGATTGTGTATTCATTGAACTATAGTGAGCTTTCAATAAAGCTGACTAGTTCATGCAATGCGGTCTCAGTAGACCTGCCCTTCGAGTATGCATGCTGTCGTTTCGAGAGCAAACTTGACGCTAGTTCTAAGATAAATATCTATCATCCTTTCCAGAGTCTTAAGTAGGAATGATGATAAGCTGATTGGTCGGAAATCCTTCGCATTCTAGTGGGAGGCTTTTCCCGCTGTTGTTTCCCTCCACTTTTCTGGAATATATGTTAAGTTGATACATCCTGCATATAACGCCGACAACCAGGGGATAATTCTGTCTGTCACTGCTTGTATCTCCGCCGGAGTAATTCCATCAGGTTCGGGGGATTTGAATGGTCCAAAACTATTTAACGTCCATTTTATTCTAGATTCCGATACAATTTCCTCGATAGGATATGACAGCTGAGCCGCTGTGGCACCGCCAGAACCTGTTTCAACCGTCTGATTTCCAGAAAAATTTGTGTCCAATAGTACCTCCAGCGTCTCCTCACTGGACGTTGTCCAATTGCCCTCCGATGTTTTAGTGAAACCTGGAGCGGAGTTAGTGAAAGCTAGTACCTTCCGTAGTTTGGAAGCCTCGGATGTATTCTCAATAATTGCTGCTGTAATTATTCCAAGAGTTATGCTAAGCCTTTCTTAGTTCTCGTTTGTATCCTCTCAGATTCTTCTTGTAAACGTCCAATCCTCCGGAGTTCTGGTGGACTTTGCTTTATTAAAGAGCTTTCTGCAGGATTTCCTCATATTACTTAACTCCGTAGACAACCATGGCGGTCGATTTTCCCCCCTTGGCTTCCCTCTAGGGCATGCAGCTTTCAGTGAGATGTTGAAGGCCTTAGTAATCCGCTCCACTGCGTATTCGATATGCTAAATTTCGTTGAAGTCGTTAAGACTTCGATGTAATTCCCATATATACGCCCGATTTGGGGAAAAAAGGTAGAAATGTTCATATTTTACTGCCATTTGCAACGAGATTTAACATTTTATTTAACAGCGTCGAATTGGATTCAGATCGGTTCAGATTTAGAGAAAGCCCCATATAGATGTTTTCAAGATTGAGGAAAAAACAAGTATATACGGCCGTAAGTTCGGCCAGGCCGAATCTTATGTACCCTCCACCATGGATTGCGTAGAAACTTCTACGAAAGACTGTCATCCACAAATTTCACCTCACATGCACGGATGAAAAAGACTGTTTTTCATATGTTTGGCTATAAACATTATATGTTTGGAACACAAATTTTTAAACACAATATTTTTGAGTGCAAGCATATAATGTTCATAAACTAGCATAACATGTTTGGGACATATATGTTAATATGTTAGAACATATTATGTTTGGGACATAAAATGTTTGTAAATATAATATGCTTGGATGCAAACATATATTAATTTAGAAATAGTCTATAAAAATATATGTGTTTAGTAGCTTGGAGCGCTATTTAACAGGGAGCGATATTGAATTAAGTTGGTGGTTGTTGCTTGTTATTACAAAATTTACATTTTATTTTTCCTTGGGCAATTGATCAGCTACTTCTTTGATCCTTACAAACTGTGTGGTCCGCTGTTCGAATCCCCGTCCGGCAAAAGGTAAAATTAAAATAAAAAAATTGAATAATTTCTTCTACAATGTTTGTATTACAGAAAAAGGTGCTAAGAACTAAAAAATGTCGTGGAAGTGAGAAAGATGTCGGGGAATATACAATTGGGCAGAAACAAAATTTTGAGCATTCAGGTCGAAAACCTATATTGTTAGCACCTATATTACCTGTTTATTTTCATAATTCATTATGATTGTAAATATATAAATAAATAAATAAAATTTTGAGCACAATATTGTTTGCGAGAATTTTTTTTAAGCATATAATATTTTTGGGTGCAAAATGCTTCCAAACATATTATATGGTCACATAATAACATATTGTTTTTTGGAAGACAACATTATTGAATTTGGATGCAAAAATACAAAATGTTTGGAACTTAGACTACCCAAACATATATTGTTTAGACCAATATGCTTTCAATCATATTATATATTGGAAGAGATCAAACATATAAATGTTTGGGCAATACCCAAAAATGTATATGCTTGAAGCAAAATATGTTTGGGAGTATATGTTACAGAAGCGATTTTTTATGAGGGTGTGATTGTTAAATATCATATACTACCACCACGTTCCAAATTTCAACCAGATCGGATGAATTTTGCTTCTCCAAAAGGCACCGGAGGTCAAATCTGGGGATCGGTTTATATGGAAGCTATATATTATTATGGACTGAGAGGAACCAATTCCTGCATGGTTGTTGGATACCCTATACTAACATTACGTACCAAATTTCAACCGAATGGGAAGAATTTTGCTTTTCCAAGGTGCTCCGCAGGTCAACTCTGGGGATCGGTTTATATGGGGCCTATATATAATTATGAACCGATACCGACCAATTTTTGCATGAGTGTTTGAGGCCATATACTAACACCATGTACCACATTTCAGCCGGATCGGGTGAAATTTGCTTCTCTTAGAGGCTCCGCAAGCCAAATCGGGGGATCGGTTTATATGGGGGCTATATATAATTATGGACCGATATGGACCAATTTGTGCATGTTTGTTAGATACCATATACTAACGCCATGTACCAAATTTCAGCCGCATCGGATGGAAATTGTTGCTCTTAGAGGGTCTGCAAGTCAAATCGGGGGATCGGTTTATATGGGGGCTATATATAATTATGGACCGATATGGACCAATTTTTGCATGGTTGTTAGATACCATATACTAACACCATGTACCAAATTTCAGCCGGATCGGGGGCTATACGTAAAAGTGGACCGATATGGCCCATTTTCAATACCATCCGACCTACATCAATAACAACTACTTGTGCTAAGTTTCAAGTCGATAGCTTGTTTCGTTCGGATGTTAGCGTGATTTCAACAGACGGACATGCTCAGATCGACTCAGACTTTCACCACGACCCAGAATATATATACTTTATGGGGTCTTAGATCAATATTTCGATGTGTTACAAACGGAATGACAAAGTTAATATACCCCCCATCCTATGGTGGAGGGTATAATGACACATCAGACTTTCCACAGAATCGGTTATGAATTAGATAAAGCCCTCTATGGCCAAATATTTTCACAAACCCCACAATTGACCACCCTGGCAAGATATACACCATATCCTTGTAAAATTGAAACTGCTCAGTAGCAAAAATTGAAAAACTACTCTCAAATTTACCTATAACTCTAATTCATATGTATCGGCCTATAAATAATAAATTCACTTTAGTAAAATTGCCTAAAAATTTTTTTTGTTACTAACATTGCCTCCCTTTCTAGGGCTTTAGCCGATTTAAATTTTAAGTCTATAGATTTTGTAGAAGTATACAAAATAATGTTCAAATCGGTTCAGATTTAATTATTTGCATATGGGAATATAAAACTTTATATTGAAGGAGTTGAGATGGTATCAAACATTTTTGTTTACACTGTGGTGAAGTGTATAATATAGTGGGCCCGTCCGACCTTAGACTTTACTTACTTGTTTTTTAAGTAAATCCATTCACCTATATTCGAGGTGTGTTCATTTCCTCATCGCCCCATCAAATAAAAAAGTCAGGTTATCTGAAAATTTCGATATGTAGCAATGGAACAAAAACGAGTTTTATATCTACCATTCCTCCCAGCGATCGTATTAAAGAAAAATATACTTGATGCCCGTTTCTGTGTCCTTTTGCTATGCTTACATTTTTCAATTCTCTGTTTTGCTCTTCTTATTACAATCCACCAAAGTCTTGTCCATGGGCTTCAGCCCATATCCTTGGACAGGATTTCCTTGCAATGATGTGTGTCTTCTATTGTTTCCGCCCAGTTACACATATTTTTCTATGGAATGAGTGCAGTTGGCATTGGATACCCAACCCTTTGTTCTGTTGAGTATGTCCGGATAAGATGAAGTGCAACGTGTTAATTAAAAATCCCAAGAAACTTCATTACGGGAAATAAAAACAATTTCCAGCACTGTCCATGTCGTTGTCCTCCGGCCAAGTTCAGCTTGTTCTGGTTCTTCGTTAATTTTGCCATAACATACCTTCGGATGCTTCAACAGTGAAAATAAAGTCACTCTGATAATGTGCCAGGAAAGAAGAATGTTCACCAACACAAGTAGACGAGTTTATCGAAAATGTGGCCACCCATTCATTCAGGACACAGATACTCTGTTGTCTAGCAGCCTCACAAATTGGTCGATCCATTTAATAACAATGTGTTGGCGGCATTTGGTTTCCTCGCCATAGTTTGGGAATCATTCAGTGGCTAGAATTTGGCCGTGCATCTTCTTCCTATTCTTGTGTTTTTTCTCCCGTACAATATAATGTGGCTACTAGCCTGCCTACAATTGGTGCCTTGCTGGTCGTCGGCAAAATTTCGTGTTATGATGATAGGGACATCGAAATGGTGGACTGTTGTGGTTTCAATCCATCTGTGTACACAGGCAGCTGTATTTAATTTTTCATGATTAAGATATCAAGCCGCATAGATAAAATTCAAGAACAAAGATAATAATAAAAAAAAAACAAGTAAGGAAAGTCTAAAGTCGGGCGGGGCCGACTATATTATACCCTTCACCACTTTGTAAGTCCACATTTTCGATACCATATCAAATGCGTCCAATGTGTTGGATGCTATATGAATCCATACACATATATTCTGTATATCTGAGCAGATCTGTACAGAGTTCTGCAATACTTATAGATTTTACATTTAAGTCGGCTAATGGACTGAGGTGGAACACAATGTTAGTAAAAAAAAAATATAGGAAACATTTAAATATGAACCAATTTTAGGCAACTTCGCAAGAGTGTATTGATGATTTATCGGTCGATAGATGTGTAATAGAGTAATAGGAAAATTCGAGCCATTTTGATAAGTTTTCGATTTAGCAGTGGCGATTTGATAAGGAAAATGAATGTATTTCGGCCAGTTTTGCCTAAATAGGAAAAACATATATACGGAATCTATATCGAAATCTGAACCGATTGCAATCAAATTTCACATGCATAGTTACTATGTTGAATCTACTCCCTGTGCAAAATTTCGTAAATCGGATAACAACTTTGACCTCTGTGGTCATATGACGGAAAATCGGGCGAAAGATATATATGGGAGCTATATCAAAATCTGAACCGATTTCAACCAAAATAAACACGCATAAGCAGAACCTTAATTCTACTGCCTGTGCAAAGTTTCAAGTTCAATTCTTCTCCCTCTGCAAAATTTCACGTAACTCAGAGTAACACTTTTGCCTTTGTGGGCATATTAGTCCAAATCGGGCGAATGATATATATGGGAGCAATATCTAAATCTGAACCGACTGCAACTACATTTTGCACAATTAACGATTCTATAAAACGTACTCCTTGTGCAAAATTTCAAGCAACTCAGGGCAAAACTCTGGCTTTTGAGGCCATATAAATCCAAATCGGACGAAAGATATATATGGGAGCTATATCTAAATCGGAACCGATTTTAACCAAATTAAGCACACTTAACGATACTATTAAACATACTTGTTGTGCAAAATTTGAAGCAAATCAGGGAAAAAATCTGGCTTTTGGGGCCATATAAATCCAAATCGGACGAAAGATATATATGGGAGCTATATCTAAATCTGAACCGATTTCAACTAAATTTGGCACAATTAACGATACTATTAAACGTACTCGTTGTGCAAAATTTGAAGCAAATCAGGGCAAAACTCTCGCTTTTGGGGCCATATAAGTCAAAATCGGACGAAAGATATATATGGGAGCTATATATAAATCTGAACCGATTTAGCTGATATTTGGTAGTTTTTACGGGACTGACAAAACATTCAGATGTACAAAATTTGAAGAACGTCGGTTCATAAATACGTGAATTATGATCAAATCGGTGATAACTATATATGGCAGCTATATCTAAATCTGAACCGATTTTTTCCAAAATCAATAGCGATTGTCTTCTACCCGAAGAAGGACGTTATGTCAAATTTGAGGACGATCGGACTTAAACTGCGACCTGTACTTTGTGCACAAAATTACATATACAGACAGACGGACGGACAGACAGACAGACAGACAGACAGACATCGCTAAATCGACTCAGAATTTAATTCTAAGCCGATCGGTATACTAAAAGATGGGTCTATGACAATTATTTCTTGGCGTTACATACAAATGCACAAACTTATTATACCCTGTACCACAGTAGTGGTGAAGGGTATAAAAAAGCCACCGGTTGCAGTTCTCTGTTCCTATATGCAGTTCTGGGGCTATATGTGCAGTTCTGGGGCTATATGTAATTATGGACCGATGTAGACCAGTTTTTGCATGGTTGTTACACTGTTAGAAAAATATGTTTTTCATATGTTCCGATATAAACAAAATGTGTTTCGGGCACGATTTTAAACCACAATATATTTAAGTGCGAACATGTAATTTTCCTAAACTAACACTAAATGTTTGGGACATCTATGTTAATATGTTAGAATATATTATGTTTGGGGCATGAATGTTTCATAAAAATCATATGTGTGAATACAAACATATATAAATTTACAAATTTCAACTAAACATACATATGTAGTGATATTTTATTCAAAGCGACAGAGAGAGTATAGAGAGAAATAGAGATGGAAACCGGGAGAGTTGACGAAAGATATCAATATAACACAGCAAAAGAGTCAAAAGAGAACAATTTCTGTGAAACCGCTTGTATGTTGTTTCGGAAAACTGTTTTATGATAAGGCCAAAAATTTGATATGTTTAAGTTTAAATATTTTTTAATTTGAATAAAGAGAATATACATTCTGAACCAAGAGAATAGACATTTGAAAAACAAACAGCTTATGTTTTCGCCTTGAGAGCAGCATTTTATGTATGTGTGGACATGTGTTTTGTTTATCATTTTGGCATTATTTTTTTCTTGGTTCGTTAAAAGAAATCAGGGGTCTTCATAAAAATAACGATAGGGCACTATACTCTTTTTAGAGTTGGGACGGTAAAATGAAATAAGGAGGAAATAGTGAAAAATTACACAGTAAAATGTAAAAAAACAAAGTTTAGTTTCTCTTTATTAAAAAGTAGTCCAAGAGGAGTTGACGGACACCATCAAATATAAAAGCGGGTATTAAGTTCGACTTTTACAGCTAAAACAATTTAAAAAGTTTATTTTCTTTAAAATGAATTATTAAAGAAAAATAAAAGGAATTTTAGAGCGATGGTGTTAAATGCTAGTAAAAAACTGTTCACTCCTAAATAAATTTATGTTTATATTATAAAATTATGTATGTATGTTTATACTCGACTCCACGTTCTTCTTTTGTTAGTTTTTGAATTCCTTCCAAATTTTAAAGTTTTGTACAAAAACAGTTTTTTATTACAAGATTGTTATTTTTGCAATAAAAAATAATATTTTATCCAAAAATCATTCAATTTCGTTTATATCAAGCACTGTTACTGACTATAAATCTTTAATAACGCACATTTCGATGTTTCATTTTAAAAAAAATTAATATAGTATAAATATAAATGTGTAAATTAAAAAAAAAAAAAAAAACAAAAAAAAAATGTTCGGTCGGAGCAGGGATTGAACCCACGACCCTTTGCATGCAAGGCAGACATGCTAACCACTGCTCCACGTGGCAAACAAATGTATGTTTCTGTTAAATAATGTTATGTTTGCATGGGCTCGTGGGCGCTGCAAACTATGCTATATAAATGTAACTTAAAACGATAATTATCTACTGGTGACTATAACAGCTACGTAGCCCAGTGGATAGTGTGTTGGCTTACAAACTGTATGGTCCTCGGTTCGATTCTCCGTGCAGGCGAAAGGTAAAATTTAAAAAATTTATAAAAGTGAATAATTTCTTCAACATTATTTGTATTACAGAGAAAGGTGCCAATAACTAAAAAATTTCGTGGAAGTGAAAA